>NW_027491335.1:600000-1132500 GCF_021521415.1 Bidens hawaiensis | reverse complement strand
CAAATGTCCCAAGGCTGTTCAATTATGCACTAAAAGAGTTTTCTCTTAGGTTAGAAGATATACGCTGACTGCTGACATTTGCACACCCAAAAAGCAGGTTTGGGTTTTAAAATGAGTCATCATGGTTAACTATTATGAAGGGTGATACTAGAAACTTATGTCATCATGCTTAACTAGTTTCTCACTGTGAAGTGATTCTTAAGTGGTTGTAGAAGGTGATTAAAGTACTTTTGATGTCCCACTGGAAATTAGATCCATACTAAAGCTTATTCATAAAGGATGGCACCTTAATCATGAGTACAGCTTGAGCACAATTACCCAAATATGATAACATAATTTGGTATATAATATGAGCACAATGTATCAAGGTTTGTAATGAGGTTTTCATGGTCTTCAAGTAATTTCTAGATCACAGGTAAACTATGGAAACATAATGAAGTATTCAAGTGTATACACTAAACAAATTCGGTGATTTAAGCACACTAGCATAATATGCAGATCAGTTAAACATTTGCCCAGAATATGGGATGCCTCCATACGAGCTTTGAAAACTTCAAACTCAAACAAGAGAACTTAGCAGAACTTTTATACCTGAGTATAATATAGCATACATGTAAAAGATTAAAAGAAAAAGCACCCCAAATTCACTCATTATGCATACTTGAAGAATATAATGTGAGTATATAGCATAGTGATTACTCTTAAAACAGGCACATAAAGTAAGTGGGCATTTTGTCTAGCGGTATGATTCTCGCTTTGGGTGCGAGAGGTCCCGAGTTCGATTCTTGGAATGCCCCATTTTTTTACAGAATCAACTCACTTTATATGACCCCTTAATTGCTACCATTTTATTTAAAAATGGCATCCTAATAAAATAATAAACTAAAGTCAACTGAACACTTACAAATCTACCTACCACATTAATAGTATATGCCAAAAACATATGGTTGAAAATGTGGCAAGATTCTTTGACAATGAACTCAAATCATGGGTACAACAGTCTATATTTAGGCACCGAGTTGGTAAAAAGATGCATCTTCCTTTTCTGAATAAGAAATCAAAATTCAAGACATCAAGGTACTGGTAAACTTATTTTCAAAAGCAGAACAAAGTTCGATTGTCTATAACAATCAACACTTATTACAGGTTACACGGGATCATTTAAACTACTATACATATACATTCACAAAATAAACTTGTGTGTTTAAGATATTCAATCCACTGCCAGTTTGCTGCTTTCTTTTTAGTTTTATGACCCTTTTCACAAAGATAATACGTTATATATATTCTACAATTGTGTTTTTTTAACTGCAAACCAAAGTTGACTTAAAGCATGCTACGCATACATATTAACCAAGTGGGCATTTGGTCTAGTGGTATGATTCTCGCTTTGGGTGCGAGAGGTCCCGAGTTCGATTCTCGGAATGCCCCTTTTTAACTATGTCAACTCATTTTATTAGATGTTTTGTGTCAATATTTTATTTTATATTCTACTACTAATATAGACAGAAATGAGCTGAAGACCTTTTGAAACAGATCCATCAATGAAAGTGAGATATATGCCACAAGCATATGCTTATAGTTCTAACAATATTTTTTATCAATGAATTCAGTTCATGGATAAGATGCAACTTCATTACCAGAGGTCCAGTGCCAAGACTTAAAGGTGATTCTACTATTTTAGAAGATAGTATGATATGCTACCATTTATTCATTCAAACATGTAATTAGATATATATATATTCAGCAGCACACTTGTGTGTTTGGCATATTGAATCCGCTGCTAAAGAGTTGCCTCTTCACTTTCTACTCGTTGGTGGTTTCAGAAGATGGTCAAATGCAATCATAATTCAAAAAACTATCATATTTAAAATCAAAGTTAGCTTAAAGTAAAAAAGCACAGAATACAGATCTGAACCTACAATTTACCATCAATGAGATATGAGTTTTCAAGCAACGCTAGATGTTACTGTGACGACCTTATAAAGATTTTATCTGTTTTCACCAAGGCAATAGATGTCTTAGCCAAAAGCAAAACAGTTGACTATATGTTAGTTTGAGACAACTAAAACAACGCACTTAATGTTGGTAGCTATACAATCATCTTAGTTTGCAGAGGTCATGTAAGCAAATTAAAGACAAAAAAAACCCAACACCCTCTTGCTTCAAAGATTGCAGCCTCAAGCTACTGAGTACTGACAGTTACATGCAGTTATTCTAAACAAGAATATAAAACACTGACAAAGAAGAAAATCATACATATAAAGCAAATAAGCATTTGACCTAGTGGTACGATTCCTGCTTTGGGTTCCTAAGGTACTAAACTCGATTCTCAGAATGCACAATTTCAGTAGAACTAATTCATTATTGTATATTTCTTCAATGATAATTTTACATTTACTTTCATATTCTACTAACTAATCTGATAAGAAACAGAACTCATGATTACAAAAACTTTTATTTAGACACTAAATTCAATTTGGTGCAAAATATTATTTGTTTACCAAAATAAGCAGTCATAAATCAAGCCTGCAGAATTGACCGATAGCAATTCTCAATGAGCATGCATATTTTTCAATTATATGTGTATATATATGTGTGAATGAGACTGAAAAGATTCCTAGTCATTTAGAAAGAAAGTGACTGCACTTATAATTTGAAAGATATAAACAAAGTTCAACTGTCAACGGCAATAAATGGCATTTGGTGGTAGCAGTTACTTTTATTGTGTACATTGATGAAATCTTTAAGTTTTCAACCAAATGCAGTAAATAAATATAACAAAGAATGATGATATAAAGCAAATGGGCATTTGGTCTAGTGGTATGATTCTCGCTTAGGGTGCGAGAGGTCCCGAGTTCAATTCTCGGAATGCCCCAATTTTTTGATAAACTTGTTTTTACTTTTTGTCCATGCTAATAAGATATTGTATTTTATAAATTATTCTGAGTGGATTATATTCTTTTAATCAATTTAGTAATCATATATTCATGTGTTCCTATGTTATTTAAAGTTATCAAGCAAGCTGTGATCTAAATTTCAGTACAGCTTCCAACAGTAACTTACATATTGCATACATTAATAAAACTGAATACATCATTCTCATGAGAATATTTATGGAAGTACAAAAACTACAATAAAACAATAAAAGAAAAATTCAAAGAGTGACTGCAGCAGTCAACCTCCGCATTATGCCTAAAACAGCAAAAACTAATGACTATAGGAAACCTGTGTGCATACTTTCAACTGCAATAATAACTTATTATAAACTCTAAGGATGATTTAGCTAAGAAGTCATATGGCATTTGGTCTAGTAATAAGAATCTCATATCTAAGTGAAAGGCGACCACCCGCCTTAATCCACTGAAGTTGTCAATGCTTACTTTGTCCTTGTACTTATTTGTAATATGACAATATTCTGTCCTTAAATCTTACAACGTTGCAGCATTATTTATTTATTTATCATCTTAAACTATGCAAACAAACACCTAACAAAAATCGTTGCATTACAATTATTATGAAGCCAAAAGGTTAATATTTCAAAACTTACATAGCAGAACCCTAAGTGTGTTTGTGCTAACATATATACATATATATAGTGTTGTAATCCACGAATACCTAATTTTGCGACTAGAGTGAATGGAAACAGTTTGAATGTTGAATTAATTAATAAGTGATTCTAACCTTTTGCATCGATAGCCGTCCGATCGATTGTAGCCGGAGAAAGTGTGAAATACATAGCGGCAAACGAAGAGATTGAAGTTGCGGTTTCAGCAAAAATATAAAAATTGGTTTTTATCTTTTAACATGTTTGCCTTTGTCGGCGACCAACAGAATCACGGCGTTAATTGTAGGTTCTGACTAACCTTAGATGGAACCATTACGAATTTTTTCCAAGAGTCGAGATTGTCGGAATCCTAGAACCACCTTCGGAGTTAATTGGTGGTGGTAAGTCGGTTGGTGGTAGTGTTTAGGTTGAGTTTTCTAACAAAAAATATGAATTTCCGACCAAAAAAGCTTTTTTCTTGTGACATACAACTAACAGCGTTAGGATTGTGTTATTCACAATATAATTGGAAACATATATGTTATAAGATGATACCCTCGTTTGTCATGTCGTTAGCTGGGACTGTTATTTATGGATAGTAAATACTTATAATAATTTAAAACCAATTTTCAAAAAATAATAATAATAACAAATTTATATTGTCAGATAATAATATAGTTAATTATTTTATTCTTATAAAAAGAAGACGATGCAAAAAACGTAAAGTAGTAAGTATACATATCTACTTGCCCTACTAGTGTGTGTATCAAGCAACGTTTTGAGTTTCGAATTCATTAGGCTCCTCAAAAGTGAATAAGTGTAAGACTCCGTTACCGGTGCCTCACATTTGGGCGTTGGATTTACTCATCAACATAGTTCAATTCATCAGAGTTAATAAAAACATACGCGGAATATAAAACATTCATAAAACATTACATTAATCCATAACTTATCTTAAAGTAAACATCTTGTCTTTCAAAATATCATAATAATAAACATAAATGTCTTGAGTCTTTCGATGCCAGCTTCTTATTCAATGTCACGTGTTCCCCTCAAGCGAGCTGTCTCATCCTACTCACCTGCGTGCATACTAAAAGTCAGCTATGCTGAGTGAGTTCTAGTTAATCACATTACATACGTACTTACATACTTTCATTCATACTTTCATACTTCATTCATAGTATATATATACACACACATATACCTTTGTACTTTATTCGAATTTCTACTTTACATTATTATATTCTGCATTGGATATTATTAGGGTTCGGTCCCTTTGTTCTGCCTTGGATATTATTAGGGTTCGGTCCCTTTTCTGCCTCGAGATTATTAAATGGCTCGGTCCCTTTTCTGCCTTGGATATCATTAGGGTCCAGTCTCTTTTCTGCCTCGAGATTATTAAAGGGCCCGGTCCCTTTTCTGCCTTGGATATTGTTAGGGTCCAGTCCTTTTTCTACCTTTCTATCCTTTACATACATAACATACATACATATCAATTATATCTCATACATAGCATTATAGCCTGACAACACGTGCAATATCCGAAGATCGTTCACGTACCGACAAGCAGTCGTTCTTTCCTTTCACATAATCACATAAGGCATACACTTATCACTTAGGATAAATGTATTAACATTCACATCGAGTATGCACACAGCCCCGAAAACATAACACAAAAGGGGGATAGAAACTTATCTGGATCCTGTTGTGTTCACCGTTAATTGTTATTCCCTTCTTTAACTGAGCCCGACTAACTGTTAAATGTATATTTGTTAATTAACCGTATAATTATTTAAGTTGATATTTTAGTTAACCAACGTATTTTCTATATTGGGTTTGTTTGTTTAACTTAAACAGATGGGCTATCTAGTTAGTTTAGGCTACTATTCATTTTGGCTTTTGGGCCTAGTTGGGCCAAGCCCACAAAACGCAACATTCCCCAAGTGACCGAGAACTCTAGACGGACCGAGAACTCATGTTTGACCGAGAACGTTTATGTTGACCGAGAACCCTTGGTGACCGAAATCCTGGTCACCGAGAATCCCGAGTTACCGAGAACCCGGGTCACCGAGAACTCTCGTTGACCGAGGACTCGTTTTCGCCGAGAATCCAATTTGACCAGGTTCCCGTGTTTAACCGAGAACCCTTGTTTGATGCTTTCAGCTACAACTTTCTACCTTAAATCCATTTTAGGCTCGAGTTACGGTTAATTGGTTCATGATTACCCTTTTAATACCTAAACCCCAAACCTCCTTAACCGTTTTATGTTCTTTAGCATCCCTTCACCAAGATCTAATTCATTTTAAGTATAAAGCATAAACCCTTAAGCATGAAACGTCCATTAAGCTAAACCTAGGGTTTTCTTGATGAACCGTTCATAAACATAAGTTTGTTAAGTCCATTCCAATCATCAAGTTTGCAAATTTATTAATTATCTAGACCCGATCTACTCTAAGTTCAAGTTTCATGATTATTCGTTCATAAAAACGTAACCTTTAAGATCAAGAACATACCTTTATGCGGTTATTAGGTCACGGATAGCTTGTTATGAATTATTAATCTTGTATCTTGCTTGTATATCAAAGATCTACCCGGATTTAGCTTGGTTTGATCTTGGATTCTTGCTTTCTCTCTTGCGGCCGTAAGGAGTAAGAGATGTGTGCGTGTGTTTAAGGTGTGTAGGGAATAATGAGGATATGATGGATGGAAATGGAAAGATTTAAGGTTTAAGGGGGGTATTTATACTCCCTTAAGCCTATGGACCTAAGGTCCATCTTTCCTTTTTAGTCCATGATTAATTCCCTCTAATTAACCTACTACCCTTTTCTCTTGATTATTTTATTATTTCTTTAACAACTTAGGTAAACTTGCCTTTATAAGAAATAAAAAGTTAAATATTATTATTGAAATTTTGGGATGTTACAGGTCATGTTAAACATATAATATGAATACATTTTACGTTGATAAATATTACATTTGAAAGTCGGACACTAGACAAGGTCCCGTACATCTTGTATTCAAATGTCATGACAGTAATGTAAGTGTCTAGGCAAATGCTGCATTTGAAAGCCTAACATTTGGCAAGGTGTCACACATCTTGTATTCAAACATCGTGAATGTGGTAGACACCTTTGAAGAATATATATGTATGTTCAACTAACAACCTTAGAGATGTATCCTAATATAGGCACTCCTCTTGATAATAGTATCTCCTAGATTAATTGCGATACTACCGTCATATTAAAAATAGGGTTTCTCCCAAATACTACTATATCAAGTACTGATGCACGTCTATAACACCTTAAGCAAACCCTATATCGTTACATGTTATGTTATGTTCATAAATGAGAGATTTATGCTCACAAGTAATACTTTGCCTCAAATATCAACAACACATTATAGACTCGTTGGTTGTCCATGAAAGGCGACGTGAGAAGCTTTCACTTGGGGGCAATCAAAAACAAATATGTAAGCTCCTACTAGAAGTAGATATGAGAGTTAAAGTAGATAAATCATTTTCAAATTTTAACTTACATAAAAAAACCACATAATCCAAAATATAAAATTCTTAAACAAGTGAAATTACAATCTCCAATAATATAAAAATGATCGATTAAATTTAACAAACAATCATATATTTTGAGTAATCGTTAGAGTTAAAGTAGATTAGAATAATAATCTATTCGACGGGGTTGGAATGTTGGAATCAAAGTATAACATGTTCCCGACGATATTGGAATGAGTGATATAACATAGAATTGAGCAAAATATGTATCAACAATATAATAGCATGTATTACGATAAACTAGGTCGAACATGGTATACATGTTTTTTGGGTTTACTCGAAACCCTTTAAAAAGTACTCGGCACTCGACTTGAATTAGTACAGGTCGGGTTGCCCAGGTTTCATGAGTATGGGTACTTTTGGGTTATGGTAAATAGTTTCGGGTCGGGCTTCAAGTTGCTGATAAAATGACAGCCCTAACTACACCTTTGTGAAAGAGAAGTTAAGTTAAATTCGTACCACCTATGTGATAATGACGTAACAATTTAACATGTCGTTATGTTAAAACCAGTACACACAGTCTCAAAGCAACAAATGTTAACGTTTATTTCTTTCATAATAATATATTACTAATACTTGTAAAATATGAGTTAAAAAACGATATTAATTAACAATTATTTTTCTTAATTAATTACTTATAAAACTTGTTTTAAGTAGAAAAGTGAAAACTTCTATATACCGAAACAAAAGAGAGAAAAAATTCTTTTTATTTGACATCATCCCACATCGCCTACGCAAAAGACATTAATACAACTTTTAATTTGTGATCGGTCGATATAAATTGCCGGACTTGGTAGCGCAAGTTTGTGACCCAAGAGGGGGCATTAAGATGGGTTTTGGAGGTCCACTCCATGCGGTCATAGCGCCACTGTTGGTGTTGTGTGAAAGAAATCCGATTCCAAGGATTTTGAAGGTGCGCCATGCCGTCTTGTCTTTGATGTGCCATGGTCCATCAAGAGCTCTGACTTAATCAGAGCAAGCAACCAACACACTAGATACTTGGTTGATAGACACTCATGGTTAGACCAACATCCTATCTTTTTAGCTAACGTTGGCAACGGACTTTTAACAGAAAAATGTTTTGGACGGGTCACGTATAGAAGAGACATATTTTTATCAAACATGATCAAGTTTCCTTTTATAGATGATTCATGTTTAAAATATGATTACATAACTTATATTATGTTAGTAATAATAAAGTCTTTTAATAAAATGTATTCAAGAGTTGTTCTTATTTGAAGCGGTAGCCTCTAGTGAGTCATCATCGACTTCATCACAGAAAATTAGAAATGAACAAGATTCATATGATTGGTTCCATAATCTAACTACAAGAAATAAAAACACATTTTGTTACACTTTTAAAAAAATTAGCAAGAAGAATTTAACATATGATAGTGAGCTGGAGAAGCAAGCAATTTCAATATATAATGCCTCTTATAACAAGGTTTACGTAGATATTTTAAATGTCATAATTATAGCATTCGTTTTAAATCAACCAACAAATGCACAGGTTGACCTATTTAACTCAATTTTAAATGTATATGTGCCTTATATAATAACTTAAACTATTTGGCTATTTTCATGCCAATATTCAAAGTTTTTTAAATAACTAACTAGGTTCCTATGTTTTGGGATTTATTCCATTTTTTGGTTGTTCTATGAAAGCAATAGTGATTACAAATTTTGGATTTTATAGTTAGTTCACATAAAACTAAGGGTTGAGTTATAGTAAAAAGATTAGTTTTCCTAGAAATGATAGGAAATAATCTTGTTCATTCATTTTAAAATTGAATGGTTGAGATTAGATTAGAGAAATCATCAAGTGTAAAACAAGGGTAAGGGCATAATAGGGATAACACATTTGTTGACTTTCTCTCTCCACATGCAAGGCACATGTCAAATTCCCCTATCATTTTAAAACGTCCATAACTTTTTTATACGACGTTTTTTTTTCAAGCAATTTCACCATAAAAACGAGTGTTTTTTTTATCTTTTATATGAGTACCATATTGCTTTATAAAAATAAAAAAAAATCGTGGGTTTTTACAATGTGTGTTTTATCATAATTGTGTTTTACAAAATTGTGTTATACAATTGTGTTTTATTTTTTCATAGTGTTTTTTGCATTGTGTTTTTTATATTATGTTATTTAATTGTGTTTTTATTTTCATAGTGTTTTTTCCATTGTGTCTTTTTTATTGTGTTTTTCATAGTGTTTTATTTTTCGGCGAAATTTCCGAAGACTTTTCCGGCAAGGTGGTGGCGGTGGGTGGCGGTGGGCGGTGGTAGTTGTAGGAGATGAGTGAAAATTTAAGTGGGTTTTAATTAAGTGGGTTTTTGAAATTAAATTAAGTGGATTTCAATATTAAGGTAGTAGACTAAAATACTCTCCTTCCTAGCCTTCTTAGGAAAACCAAACTTCTTATTTGATCCTTTCTCATATTTAATATATAAGTGGATGTAGTTAGCTGAATTAATCACAAATTTTAATCTTTTGGACTAAAATAGTAGTTTTAACAAACCACGGAGATGAAAACAATAATTTTTCTCATACTTAAACTTGAAATAATTTTATTTGTATGCCTATATGTTCTAAGTATATACTAAAACTAAAATACCAAGCTACTTTCGATTAGCTAAGTAGTCATCTAAGAAACGATATTGTTTTGGTCTTTAAAAAATGTATATACTTTAATACATTCACATATAACTTGGAGGATTTACTTGAAGAGGTTACGATTTGTCAGTTATGGATCTCGCTTCTTAATATGTTTTGTTGACAGAGATGTCATGAAGCACACTTTTATTGAGCCAGATTCTATTGAGAATTTTTAGTTAATGGTTAATATTTACAATATGGAGACAGAGCTAACCGATTATGTGGCGATAACTAATAAAACATGCATCAATTCTAAACAATAAAGGTATAAACAATTCAATTTTGACGTGACTTCAATATTGTGTGTGCCAAATATAATTATGATGAGAACTTCGTATCTTGTAAAAGGTCCGAGATGAAGTTATTGATGAACGGAGTGTTATATAAGCGATGAAAATTAACAAAGTCGTTATTGTTCAAATAATGAAGTTCAGAATTATGATGGGAAAACTTCTTCACATAGCAAGAAAAGTCTAACCATGATCATGAACTTCAAGTGTTTTCACCGGCATATGGTCCTTAAGGGCCACACAGTAAGAAACGTGATTAAAATTAAGTACATATTCAAATATAATTTTGAACGCGATATCACTATCATAATTTTATGTGTTGTTATTAAGTAAAATGATGAACACAAATAAATTATGAAATCATATGATACGATCGTAAATTTAATATGCTAGATATTTAATGTATCACAATTTTGAAAGATTATGTAGGTTGAACATACTAGTCTTGGTTGAAATTTTCAAAGGTTTTTGTTGGTACATTGAACATCTTGAGATTGACTTATAATTTACTCATAATATGATGCTTTCACAAAACATATGTGTTCAGTATAATCTCATAATAGTCCAAACTGCTGATTTTATGACAAAAGGGTTGTCTTATGCCCGTTTTGACATTATTCAATCCAAACTCCATATTGTTACCATTATTTCGCTTATGGACATGTTAGAACAATTTTTCCATGTTGGTTTTAGCAAGAAGTTGTTTTTAGTTATTATGTAGTAAGGTGTTTCATTCAGTCACTTAAGCCATTGAATATGGGCTTACTTAACCAGAGCATCAACCAACACTAGTAATATAATATTGACTATTTGAGAGTGCCATTGGTGGGCGAGTCATTGAATTATATCTCACTTAAAGATAACTTATTTATACCTGTTCCAATAATATATTACTTATAATGTTTATAATTAAGCTTTGAACAAACCTTATAGTTGCTGGACTCAGTTACGTGAGTCTGTTACCCAAGTGGAGGCTTTAAGATGGATTTTGAAGGTCTACTCATTGGGGACTTGCTAGCCATTGATTGCGCTGGGTCATAGAAATTAGTCCCGACTGATGGTCTTCAGGATTTTGAAGGTGAAATGTGTTGTAAAATTGCATACCTGGATGATGAAATCGATCAATGATGCAAATCTGTAATCTTGATGAAATCGATCAGTGAGTGACTTAACTGAGAAAGTTGAGTGATTAGACTGGGACAAAATAAAATATAAGTGATTTAATTAGAACAAACTTGAAACTTGGTTATTATTCTATAATGTTTACCCCTTTTTATAAGATGAAAATGTTTTTTTTTTCACTTTGACATCTATACAACTTTGAATTATATAAAAAAACTTTTAACATTTATCAAATTTTCACATCTCATTTGTTGGTGTTTGTTAGTTGTTTGGTTTCTTTTTTCCTTGTATTGTTGGGCCTCTTGCGTCTTATGAGGGTTCCTTTTGGTTATTTATTTATATATCGGCCTTTCAAAAAATATAAACGAATAAAAAAAATATTGATACTTATAAGCTTGATCAAACCTCAATTTTGCCCGGCACGGTCACGTGAGTCTATGATCCAAGTGGGGGCATTAAAATGGGTTTGAAGGACCATATCAGGAGACTAGCCTGGCCAAGATTAGATTATGTTGAGCCAAGTAGTTAGAGTGAATTAGGTCATGTGTCTCAAGGTCCCGGTTAACGATGTGCGTTCCGTCACTGCGGGATTTTGTTGGAGGATTTTCACCCAGAATGTTATTACTATGGACAGAAAATCAAAATCAAAACAAGAAGTGTGAGTCTCTGAAAAAAAATATGGGGCATTCCGAGAATTGAACTCGGGACCTCTCGCACCCTAAGCGAGAATCATACCACTAAAATTCTTTAATGCCATTTAATTACTCGGTTAGTTGAAGATATTCTATCAATGAGCACAATAAATATAACTGTTACCACAAAGAAGCTTTAAGTATATAACTACATTCAGAAAATGAGTAGACTGTGGTTTAATTCGTGCTGTATAAAAAATTAATAGCCATGATTAATGAGGCGAGTTGAAAGGATACAATCATACTAAATTACTCATGGACCAAGATGTTATGATTCAAATCACTTATTCTATGCAGTTGATCATATATTTCTGTGTTTTGTAATTTAGAGAATCTTTTGAGTTTGTTGGTTTGTCTTACATACTTGAATAATAAGAGGATAGGATACCGACGCAACGACTTATGATTGATGACGAAATTTTGTCAGGTTGACACATGCATATACAAATAAGTGTTGGAGAGCTTAGGGATTAATTTTAATATTTGCTACATAATAGTGCATGATTGCATATCATCTGTTTGATTGAATAAGGCAATAAGCCATTTATTGTAATTGACAATTTAGCTTACTTTGCATCTTTTAAATTATTTTGTAGTCACTTTTTTTTAACGACTAAGGATCTTTTTAGTCACATTCATACATAATATGATTTAATAACGATGCATCACCTTCTGTTTTTTTTATCAACTCTGCAAAGTTGATTAATAATTGCTTATTTTGGTAAATAACTTATCTTTTTTTTCACCAACTTAGAAAGGTAAAAGAAAAACCTCCATAACCATGAGTTGCGTTTCTTGTAAAATAATCTTGTTGGATCTATAATCGTATGTTTTGGACATAAAATCACTTTTGGGCAAGCAGAATTGTTCCCATATGGCCATATCACATATGTGAAGTTGACTTTAGAATAATGTAAACTAGGTTGTTACCCCGGCGCGCCGGGCAGTTATGTGTTGGCTACACCCAGGCGTTGTTTTCGTAAGTTGTCGTGAATTCAGTTGGTATCGGCTACGTTATTTACGGTATCAAAACTAAACAAAAAAAAAATAATTCCTCAAACTAACGTATTTACAACAAATTAAAAACGAAACACCACATACCATACTTTTTCATTGCTTGATTTAGTATGAAATCTATAAATACAAAAATCTATTGCTATTTAAAAAAAACAAAAAAAAAACAAGAAAACTTGCTTGAAGAAGGCTTGAACTTGGGACTTGTAAGTTCCAACAATACAACACAACCACCACAACAGCTTACCTTTTTGTTACTTTTATTACTTTTAAATTATTAAAATACTAAAACAGAAAAAAAAACGCTTATAAAAAAGGCTCGAACTCGGGACCTGTAGTTTAGAACATCACAACCAAATCACCACACCAGCATCAACTTAGTTGACTTAAGTAGTTTCAATTATCGAAATACCAAAAAAGATGTTAAAATAGCAAAAAAAAAAAATAAACTTAGTGGCTGCAACTGATTAGACCAAAATGAATTTTACTGTAGCTTTATGTTTGCCTTTATATATAGTATAACTAGGTTACTAACCCGTGTAGTACACGGGTGGAAATTAGAAAATTCATAACTTAAAGAAATTTGATTATATATTTGAATATTATATTATTTATTTTTTTAACCATTATAAAATGTTTTTTTATAGCTTCATATAAGATATATTTTTTTCTATATAATTAAATAAATTTCTACATGTTAATTAACATAAAAATAAATTTAGATTGGGCCAAATTAATAAACGTTTGGAATATTAATAAACTTTTGGTGAATCCCATAAACAAATTAGAATCTTGAACTATTTATAAAAATTGGAATCACAAAACTGTTTGAAATTTTAAATAACAGATTAATGATTACATAATGTTATTTGAAGTTAAAAATCAGCCATTAAATATTTTCCAATATCAAAATATTATCAAGACTTTTTTAGAATTTCATTAAAATACCAATTAATGATTACATGATTCTAATTGAATTTGAATTCAATATTATACTATAATAATATGTCAATTATGTCAAAATTATTGCTTAAAATAAAACCCATGTTCCTTAATTTATGCATAATTATGCGTATAATAGTTGAAGGTTAAAACCTTTTAATTATGTGAAATTGAATGCTTAAAATAAAACTCCGATTACAAGTTTTTAAATCTTAAAATACTTTCCAGGTTAATGTTATTTGAATAATTTAAGATAATATTAAAATATTTTAATTATTTCAAAAATGTTGCTTAAAATAAAACTACATAATCCTTTATACATAATTATGCATATAATAGTTGTAAAATGAAAATTTGAATCTTTTAAATATGGAAAAATTAATTGTAAAAATAAATCCCGTATTAAAACTTTTCCATCCTCAGAATAGTTTCCATATTTTTATTAAAATTTTATTTAAATACCAATTAATCGTTATATAATATTGTTAGAATTTTAATGCAAGACTATAATAAAGTCTTTTAATTATATCAAAATTATGGCTTAAAATAAAACCATTTAGTCCTTAATGTGTTCATATAATAGTGGTAAGAAGATTACAACATTTTAATTATGTCAAAATGAATGTTTAAAATATACACAAATATTTTTGACTAATCCTTAATTTATGCATAATCTAAGTATACTATTAAAATAAAATGATTTTTCCACATAGCATCATTATAGAGTGTCCACACTGTGATCCACATACGCAATTCCCTTAAATACATTTTCCACCTAATTAACATTTATTAAAATGTATAACAATTCATTAAATGCATAAAATCCTTTATCCATTGCTTTTCATTTTATTACCATTCTAAAATTATATTAACTTATTCATATAAATTTAGAAAGACTAGTCTTTGATCTTTTACAATTCTATATAAAATTCTTCATTAAATTTATTTTATAGTCATTTAATTCAATAACTTGACTTATAGCAAATTTCATTTCCGGATTATATAATAATCAATTGAATTACATAAATTGTGAAAAATAAATAAATACATGAATACTAACAAAAATATACATCAATATTAAACAAAAATAAAAGGCATCTTATCAAAAAAATCTTCAATCCATGAAATTAGCTATATCAAGTTTAGGACAATAACCTGAAATGATAAAATTAAATATTAATATTAATATCACATAATAAATAAATTACAAATTATGGAAAATTTGAATCATGTGAAAAAATGTAACATTGATGTTATAACTTACAACCGGAAAATTTGAATCGCGTTACCGGAAAAATGAAATAGTGAAGATCTCATTTGAAACTTCGATTTTGTTATATAACCTAAAGAGATTATAAGAAAAAAAATCATATAATTATTAATATAAATACAAACAAAAACGAAAAACAAAATTAATTGTAATTGATATAAAACCTTACCGAAATAATATGATAAAAGTATCAAAAGGAGTATGAAATATAATTACTGGAATAACATATAACAAAACAATAGAACCTTACCGGAAAATCAAATAACAAAATTGGAAAACAATAGAACCTTACCGAAAAACAATAGAACCTTACCGGAAAAACATATAACAAAATCGGCCATTACCGGAATATAAGAGACGGTGAAGGAATAAGATATATTTAGGAATTTACATATATATCGATGGACCAATCTTCTTCGGGATTTGATCCTTGAGACGCAAAGTTTCAGAATACGCACATTCGGGATATAGTCACTGTTAAGAACATCCAATTGATTCAACACGGTGATGTTTGTTGGCTCCATCTTCCTGATGGTGAAAATTTAAAAATAAACAAAACATTAATTGGTACAATAACACTTTTAACCAAAAAACTAAAAAAAACGAATGATATAAACAACAACAAATATAAACCTTAGAAATAAAAAAATTCGTTTAAGCTATATTTGGTGTGATAATGTAAGAATTGTTGCATGAAAGAGAAGTATTTATATTTAGTTCATAGTAAAGGATTGAATTTGGGAGATTTGAATAAAGAAGGAAGGTATATAAGGAATGAATGAAAAACATAAAATTAGGAAATTCAATTACCTTGAATCATGGATGAAAAATATGGAATGATGATTAAGAGATTTTCAAAATTTGAATTACTAAAATTCAATGTTGTTAAAGTATATTATAAATACAAAATAATTCAATTAACATCTTTAATCTTTAAATCTATACTATATTTAAACATACGGAATTAACTAATTAATGTGGAAAATAAGTAACTAATATATTTATTTACATGAATATAACTAATCATCAATTCAAACAATTAAATAATTACCGTATATCTTAATGATTGTTAATTAAATAAAATTTACATTCATTTAGACCATAATTTAGACAATAATTAATTCAAATAGGAAGGAGGGAATATCAAATTTAAAAATTTAGAAATCCGTAATTATACCTTTCTTTAATAAAATGGGTCATACTTTCATAATTTCCTTAATTTTCTTACGAATATGACAAATTTAATTTAAATAATATAATATTTTAACAGAATTATAATATTTTATATCGATATCTCTATGTATATAATATTTTATATTATATGTTATTATTTTGAGTAAATAGATACAATTTTGGAGATTATAAACTATTTATCATATTTCATTAAACTATTTATCAATTTTGGAGATTATCTATATATATATATATATATATTATCCGTAATCTCTATATTAAATCCGTAATCTCTTATATTGATGAAATAACAAATAATTAATTAAATTATTTATTATATATTATAGTAAAACTTAATTCAAATATAAAGGAGTGAATTTCAAATTTAAAAATTTACAAATCCGTAATTAAACTTTTCCTTAATAAAATGGGTCATTCTTTCCTAATTTCCTTAATTTCTTTACGAATTTGACAAATTTAATTTAAATAATATAATATTTTAACACAATTATAATATTTATATCGGTATCTCAATCTCTCTATATATATATATATATATATTATCCGCAATCTCTATATTAAATCCGTAATTTATTCTATTGATGAAATAACAGATAATTAATTAGATTATTTATTATATATTGTCTATAAAATTAACACAGGTGGTGAACGAATCAACCAAAAAATAACAAAGGTGGTGAATGAAACAACCAAAAATAATTAAATTTTCAAAAAGAAATTTTGAATATTTCGTATTTAAACTATAGCTACGATTTTAAAATATTACATTAATTAGAATATTTTGTCTTGTTATTTAATTAATCTAAATTTACATTTTTAGCTAAATGTAATATTAAAAAATTAAATTATTGCATTATTATTTAAGTATTCAAAATGAAAAATTAAAAATTAAAGGAAAGATGAAAGATAATAATTTAATAGCATTGATGAATATTAATTTAATATATTATTGATTTATTTTATTTACTTGGAAATTAGAGAAGACATTGATATATTGGAAACTATGAGAATCAACCAATAGAAATGGGATATATGGACTTAAAGCTTATTGCTTTAATAGTATAGTTAGATATTATAGTAAAAAAACAAAAATAAAATATTTATTTAAAGGGGGCGTTTCAAGAATCGAACTCGGGACCTCTCGCACCCAAAATGAGAATTATACCACTAGACCAAACGCCCGGTTGTTCTATAATGTTCATTCTATATCTAATCAACACTCAAACATGAGTTTAAAGCATATTTCTAGTTGTAAGTTACTTGAAGAGTAGAAGACCATAAATGACTTAATATGCCATATTTTCTTATCAGATTTGCGAGATTGTACTCAAGCTCCACTCATTATTAAATGACCCCTTTATGAATAAGCTTCTTGATCAACCTCCGCATGGATTTCGTTTTCTACAGGACATTAAAACTACTTTTAATGCCTTATATTCGACATTTAGCGTATTCTTCTAGTTGTTGGAAGCCATTAAACCAAGATATTATCATATATGGTTTGTAGTAACTAATTTATAAAATTAATATATAATAAAAGACATTTGTCATACAGTTTCATCTCTTTTTTCAATTTTGAGGTTGCATTAATTTTACCAACTTTTGAAAACATTAGAGAGAAAAGGCATCAGTTATAGAGGATTAAATATATTGATCAATGATATCATGCACTGAAAGCATATATATGTACATTGTAGAGGTAGGATAGGAAACCCATCATTTGACAAAGTATAACACTAACTGCACACGACGAGCGGAACACTAGACGTCAGTAGGGGTGCAAACGAGCCGAGCCCGAGCTCGACTAGGCTCGAGCTCGGCTCGTTTAACTTACATAGAGCTCAAGCTCGAGCTCGGCTCGTTTCGAGCTCTATTTTCAAAGCTCGAGCTCGGCTCGTGAATGGATTTTGAAGCTCGAGCTCGGCTCGGGCTCGGCTCGTTTACTATTTATCAATTATTTTTTTTATATAATTATAAATATTTTTTTCTATTATAATTTTATGTATAAACGAATATATATTATTTAGCTATTTTTATATATTTTTTCATAACATTATATTTATTAATTAATAATTATTAAATATATATTTTAAAAAAATTATATAAATGGCAGGCTCGTTTAGGCTCGCGAGCCGCCTCGAGCTCGATAAGTAAAGCTCGGGCTCGGGCTCGTTTATTAAACGAGCTTATTTTTAGGCTTGAGCTCGGGCTCGGGCTCGGGCTCGATAAAGCTCTGCTCGAACGAGCTTTTTAACGATCCGATCTCGAGTAGCTCGCGAGCAGCTCGGCTCATTTACACCCCTAGGCGCCAGGAAGTTACTAACGCCGGGCGTAGTGCATGGCGCGAAGAGTGTAGCCCAATATGACTTTTCACCTCGGGAATGGTAATACAAAGGTCCCACCAATATAGGACAAAAAGATGGTAACCCACATAGGGATAAACACCAAACCAATGGGGATTGGACAACACACAAAGGATGGTACAAACAGTACAACCACATCCTTGTCAAAAGGTCATGATGCCCACCAACTTACACCAACCACCACGACCGCACGAGTGGAGAATATTATTGGTGGAAAACCTGACAAGGTGGTTGGTTACACTCTCTCTCCTCCGACTATAAATACCAGTAAACCTCCAAACGGTAAAGCATATACTTTCTCCTACTATTACTGTCAAATTATACTACCTCGTACTATCAAGTACTGATTCTCACGCCGGAGGGTGGTTACGAGAGAATCCCCCCAATTCCTCGTAACGAGCTCACGGTGTTCTGTTTTGCAGGTTACACTTGTCTGCGCCAAGAAGGTTTTATAACCCATCGTGTAGAATACTTAATCATTACCCTCGGACTAACGTGTTAGACCTTGAGGGGTGGATTCGTGTTTCTTCATTGGTCCCATCCGTGCATATAGCTAGAACAGTAACTCACTCCGTTCTTGACTCAGATTAGTGGCAAGACTACACCGAAGGAGGTTGGCCAACAAGCTAACCTAGAAGGAAACATTGAAAATCTGGACGTAGAGGATACAGGCAGAGGTCTTTTAAATGCCTCCACCTTCACCCTACCGTCACGGATAAACAAAAAACAAAGACACGTTCCAAAGCAACCATGCCGCCAGACATCATGGCGTGGCTCGAGGCAGAACAACAAAAACTAAGAGACAAAGTACAAGAAAAAATGGCGTCCGTTGTGAAACCTAGATCACTGTTTGATACAGCTTCTAGTAGCAACGAAGAAGAATCTGAAGAAAACTCAACGCCGGTTCGTACGAAAACACCACTCGCCAAAACATCTCCTGCTAAGCAAAACAGCAAAGTAGGAGACAAGTCACAGAGGTCGAACCTAAAGGCAGACTCACGCCTAGACGACCCAGACTACGAAGAGAGCTGGAAAGGGCCAGACACCCAAAAATTAGCAAAATATCATCCAGAAGCGGCGGTTGATTTTTCCAAACCATACCGGCCAACAACGTCGGCGGGAAAGTCAAAACTTGTGGCAAGAATAGCCGAAGCAGAGCTGCCAGAAAATCCTAAAATCCCGCCAACGGTGGGCCAGTATGATGGTATTTCAGACGCAGATGATCACTTGCAAACATTCACGGCCGCTGGGTTAGTATCAGGATGGACCATGCCATTATGGTGCCACATCTTTACACTAACACTAGTGGGAGCCGCTAGAGCATGGTTTGAAAGGTTGCCAGATGTCCAAATTACAAGCTGGGAAGACCTAACAAAAAAGTTCATTCAACAGTTTAGCCAGCAACAGCGACACATCAGCGACCCAACAAACATTTTGAATGTCGTTCGAAAAGACAACGAAACACTAGAAGATTTCATCACTAGATTTAACCAAGAAGGCCTGAACATCGGCGATGTAAGTGAAGAACTACTGCGGGCAGCCTTTCGCCAAAATGTAAAGTGTGACGATCTTATACGTAACCTTACGGGCAGAGATGGCATGCCACAGCGATGGGACGATGTTATGACCATGGCCAAAAGGTACGCGCGAATGGAAAAGAGTTTGGGAAAAGAACTAGCAAAGAATGACGCCAGAAACGACATTAATAGGGCCCTCCAGGGCAAAAGAATGTCCTCCGTATGGTCAAGATTGAACAGCGATAGAAAGTCCACATTCGACCCATCCAAAACAAGACAAAAGGGTCAGTCGAATACGCCCCAAACGAACGCATCCAGGTGGACTCCGCTGACAAAAAGTCCAGCCCGTATAATGTATAATGAAGGGATCCAACTGAAGAAGCCAACACCATTTAAACAGGGGCCGGGCACAGATATGAAAAGTTATTGCGACTTTCATGAACAACATGTCCATACGATAAACCAGTGTATTAATTTGAAAGACGCGATCGAAGAATGTGTCAAAAATGGCAAATTGGATCACCTTGTCAGAAATATACGAGGGAAATACAGACGCCCACCCCCAAGAGATGGCGGAAAACCGGAAAAGAAGATCAAAGATCTACACGCCAATATGATCTTGAGAAATGTTCCAAAAAAGAAAAGAAAAACAGAATGGGTGCCATGGAAAGAAAAACAAGTCATCTTCCCAAGAGTAAGAGGAGGGGCGAACAAGAAAGCACCCTTAGTGATCACAGCCGTTTTCGGTAATTACAGGACGCCGTGTTTCTTTGTTGACACGGGGGCAACGCCCAACATCATGTACCGCCAGTGTTTCGACCTGGTAGACGAAGAAGACAAACGTCAGTTGACAGCAGTTAACGCTCCAATCACAGGGTTCAACCAAAGTATTGCATACCCGCTGGGACAGCTGACATTCCCAGTCGAGTTAAGTGATGGGCTCCATTCACGAACGGAAGACGTCGACTTCCTAGTAATGGAGACCTCGCACCCACAATATGATATAATATTGGGAAGAGAGGCCATTGGTGACTTCAACGCTACCCCGTCAACAGCACATGGGATAGTGGGGGACCAACCCCGACGGGGATAGCAATGATCCACGCCAACAAGGAGTGTAACATGGCGGAGAGAAGAACACCGCCACAAAAGACGCTCAAACTTGGTAAAACCAGAGAAGTGGAAAAATGGATACTCAACAAAAAATTCCCGGAGCAAAGCATAACCATTGAACCAACCATCTCCGAGGAAGCACGGGCGACACTCAAAAGCCTGTTGGTCAAACACATTGATGTCTCCGCCTGGACTCCGACGGATATGACAGGGGTCCCAAGAAGCAGAGCGGAACACGAGTTGAAGGTTAACCCAACCTTCGTCCCGGTGGCACAGAAGCGAAGAAAGATGGGACCAGAACAGGCAAAAGCTTGTGATGAACAAGTTCAACAATTAATTGATGCGGGTATAATCAGAGAAATTCAGTACCAAACATGGGTAGCAAACCCAGTAATGGTACCCAAGGCAAATGGCCAATGGCGCATGTGTATTGACTTCAAAGATCTCAACAAGGCTTGTCCAAAAGATTGTTACCCACTGCCAGAGATCGACCTTAAAGTTGACGCACTGGTACCCTTTCAGTTCAAATGCTTCTTAGACGCTTATAAAGGGTATCACCAGATTCACATGGCGGCAAAAGACCAAGACAAAACGGCGTTCAGAACAAACAGCGGAACATATTGTTACAAAATGATGCCATTTGGTCTCAAGAACGCGGGGTCTACTTATCAAAGGCTGATGGACAAAGAGTTCAAACCTCAAATTGGAAGAAATTTGGAAGTCTACATGGACGATTTGGTCATCAAAAGCAAGACGGAAGGAGCCATGTTAAAGGATATCGAGGAGACCTTCAAAACTCTAAGGTCAATTAGCATGAAGCTTAACCCAGGAAAATGTTCCTTCGGCATGGAGGAAGGAAAATTCCTAGGAGTAATCGTGACGAATGGTGGCTTCAAAGCCAACCCGGAAAAATTGGAAGCCGTGCGGAAAATGCCGTCGCCAAAACCGGTCAAACAAGTGCAAACGCTTAACGGCCGGTTAGTCGCATTGAATAGATTTTTGTCCAGTCATGCCGAAAAATCATTCTCGTTCGTCTCAACCCTGAGGAACTGTCTCAAGAAATCTCAATTCCGATGGACGAAAGAAGCAGAAACAACGTTCCAAGAAATTAAGTCACGCTTAGAAGAATTACCAACACTTACAGCCCCTAAAGCTGGGGAACCGTTAATAGTATACTAAGCAGCATCAGAAAGAACAATCAGCGCAGTCTTGATGGTGGAAAGAAATGGTATTCAAACGCCCATTTATTACATAAGCCGCACCCTGGCAGACGCAGAAACAAGATACTCCACCTTGGAAAAGTTAGTCTTATCCTTAGTCCAGACAGCGCGACGATTGAGAAGATACTTCCAGGGCCATCCGATACATGTCCTCACCAACTTTCGCTTACAAAGTGTGCTAAGCAAGCCAGAATTGTCTGGGAGGCTCGCAAAATGGGCAATAGAATTGGGAGAACACGCCATCGAATATAAACCAAGGCCAACAATCAAAGGTCAGGTTTTGGCTGATTTCATCGCAGAAATCCCTCAAGAAAAGGAGGAAGAATGCAAAAGAGAGATCGAAACCCCTATGGATCAAACGAAAGATGAAGTCTGGAAGATGTTCACAGACGGAGCTTCTAATGATGAAGGCGCTGGAGCGGGCCTAAAGATAACCAACCCAGAAGGGCAACACTTCACGTACGCACCACGCCTAGAATTCAAAAGCACAAACAACGAGGCGGAATACGAAGCATTGTTGGCAGGGTTGAGAATCGCTAAAAAGCTAGGGGCACGCCATTTGGAAGCACATGTGGATTCCATGTTAGTGGCAAGTCAAATTGAAGGATCGTACGATGCAAAAGACGATAAGATGGCATTATACCTAGCGCAAGCTAAGGCGCTAATGGCAACTTTAGCACATGCAAGGTGAAACACATCAATAGAAGTGAGAACAAACAGGCTGATGCCTTAAGCAAACTTGCAGCCGTTGGTTTTGAACACCTAGCGAAAGACATCCGCATCGAAGTCCTAGCAACACCTTCAATAATGAACAAAGAATTTCTCGTTTGTTCAGAACCAGAAAAGAATTGGATGACACCAATCATCAACTACCTCGCAAGAGGTATTTTGCTAGAAAAGAAAGCGGAAGCGCAGAAGATCCGCCATAAAGCATTGAATTACACAATCCAAGGGGACATTCTCTACAGGCGATCATACTTGGGTCCACTTCTCAGATGCGTAGACCCACGGGACGCAAATTACCTGCTTAGAGAAATTCATGAGGGAATATGTGGTGTACACGCAGGTCCGAAAATGGTGGTCGCCAAAATCATGAACACAGGATATTATTGGTCAGGCATGCATGTTGACGTCGAGAAAGAATTGAGAAAATGCATCGCCTGTCAACGCCACGCGCCAAACACCCTGCGCCCGAAAAATGCCATGATACCAGTAACAGCTTCTTGGCCATTTCAGAAATGGGCAATTGATATAACCGGACCATTTCCAGAGGCGCCGGGCCGTGTGAAATTTTTGATTGTGGCGATCGATTACTTCACAAAGTGGATCGAAGCAAAGCCGGTAGCAATAATCAACGCAACCAGCATCAAGAAGTTTATTTGGGAATTTATAATCTGCCGTTTTGGATTACCCATGAATTTGGTCAGCGACAATGGAACACAATTCGCTGACCAACATATCAAAAAATGGTTAAAAGAGCTCAACGTCACGCAGACATTCACCTCTGTTGCTCATCCACAAGGGAATGGCGAAGTGGAACGCGCCAACAGAACAATCGTAGGCGGAATCAAGAAAAGGTTGGCAAACCACAGATCAGGATGGGTCGATCAGCTACCTCATGTACTATGGACCATAAGAACGCACAAAAACACAAGTAATGCAGAAACGCCGTTTAACCTAACCTATGGTACCAAAGCAATGATACCCGCCGAAATCGGCGTTCCTTCTCCAAGAATCACATTACCAAATGACAACGATGCAGAAAGGCGGTTAGACTTAATGCTTCTCGAAGAACGTCGAGAGTTAGCCGTAATAAGATAACAAAATTACAAGCGACAACTACAAAAGTATTATAACACCAAAGTGAAGACATGTGAGTTCAATGCCGGAGATTACTTTCTTCGCAACAACGAGGCATCAAGAGCACATGCACAAGGTAAACTGGCGCCGTCTTGGGAAGGTCCGTATCAAATTAACAAAGTGTTGGGGAAAGGCGCCTACACTCTGACGCATATCGATGGCTCAGCGATTCCTAGAACATGGAACGCAGCTCAATTGCGAAGGTGTTATATGTAAATCGATTCCAATTGTAAAAACAGGCCAAGGGTCGAATTTGAATGGATACGATACTCCGCATTTCACAAAATAAGCATTGATTTCATTTATATACAAGAAATTACAAGCGAGCACTTACGCCCGCGCACAAAACAGAAAAAAATAATAACAATGTAAAAAGTGCAACTGTACAAGTCAAGATGATAGCCTAATCTACGTCGTTGACACTCTTCCCAGAGTTGAGAACCGCGCTATCTTCTTGGCCGCCAGCAGGAGTGGCGGAAGGTCCAGCTTGCGAAGGCTCAAGCGAATTCCTCAACAGCTGCACGCCATTCTCTTCCTTAGCATACTCAGCAACTTGCGAAAGAATAGGAAACGTAAGAGAATCATATTCCGTCTCGGCAGCAGTATACTCCTTATCCACGTCAACGGCGTGAAGAGCGTAGGCCACAAGCGGAAGGTTGTCACGCAGATGCGTAATGGCATCCTGAAAACCAGCCTTGTGGCCAAGCTGTTGGGAAGCATTGACAAGGACTCCAACGCAACGCGTCAAATCATCATCGCTAATGATGCGTTGGGCAACCTACATAAAAGAAAGGCGTCAGTAGAATGAATAAGGAAACAAACAAAAAGAAGGGGAATACCTTGCGAATAGCATGCTTCAACAACCAATCGCGGTCAGCAGCGGCGGCAGCAAGCTCGGAAGTCAAAACTTTGATGGCCTCCTCATTGGAAGCCAACGTGTCAGCCAACTTGCCAGCATATGCTTTCCTCAATGCAGCTTCCGCCTCCAACTCTTCAATACGCTTGCAGAATGCAACGTTTTCATTCTCGAGTCGAGTGGAAGCCTCCTTCGCAGCAAGAGCGCGACTGCGTGCTTCTGCAAGATCAGCATTAGACTTCTTGCACGCAGTCTCGAACTCCTTATAACGAGCGGCGCGCTCGCGGGCAGACTCCGTAAGATCGGGCTCAGCCTTCGCCAGTTTCGCTTCAACAGCGCTTAACGCTTGGCGATGGTCAGCCAACTCTTTCCATGCCCTCCAGACGCCGGCCTCAGCATCTTTCACCATTTGTTCCATCCCCTCATGCGAGCACCGACATCAATTTTGTCCTCATGAAGGGCACGGTTCTCGCGCAGCAACTCCGCAAAACAAGAGATAGCCTGGACTTGGTGAAAAGCGGCGTCGGAATACAAGGTACCCCTGGGCTGGATTTTGCGAGCAATGCGGTCACCAGGAGGAACAACATACTCCAAAAATTCGGAACAAGTGGCAGGATCCTCAAAATTGGCGCCACAATTAACCTTCCAGCGAGGGCAGAAAACTTGGCTCGCCTCCATAGAATCGCAGGGGTCCATATCCACATGTAGCACACCCCCACTCAAGCATCCGCTAAACCCGCCACTACTGCTGCCTTGGAGTTCAAAAAATTTACCTTGCACCGTCGCGCCAAGGCGAAAAGGAGGCGGCGACACAACCTCATCACCGTCAAGAATAAAATCCTTGTCTGGTGAAGACTGTCTTGATTTCAAAAAATCAGCGACAGAAAGGCTCGCTGATTCAAGACTAACCTTGGGCGATTCGTCAACAATCGCCTTCATAGGTTGAGCATACGAAGCTGGTAGAGAGACAACTGGAATTGACCCAGTCGACGCATGAACAGTCGTCACAATGGGTTCGGCCTCAGACGGGCCAACCACACCCGTCATTATAGGCAAACTCAACATCTGTACAGTAGGCCCAGCCTCAGACAAGCTGCCAACACTTGTCATCATCGGCAAACTGGCAAAAAGGGTCGACAGAGAAGAAGCAACGCCAGAAGTTGCGGGAGAAACAGTCGATGAAGAAATCGCCAGCACGCCTGAAATAAACAAACGATTTTAGAAAAGATCAAGTTGAATCAAAAGAAAGAGCAGCAAAAATTATACCTGACGATTTCACAAGACTATGCTTGACAAACCCGCCAAGACGAGGTTTCTTGAAGACACGGGGCATCTCTTTATCATCTTCATTAATCACAAGGGTGGGACCCAAATGGGGTGGAACAGTGAACGCCCCACCCACTGAATAGGAGGAAGAGGAATATGGACCGGTAGATACGAAATTCGTATCCACAACGGTTCAAGAAGATGCAGCTGCAGAAACCACATCAGTCGCCACCAAAATTGGAGTGACAACCGCTGTGGCCAGCGCAGACACAACAACCATAGGCTGTGAAACTGTTGGCGTGAAGAAGCCAACAGAAACCTGTGCGGAGGTGGTTGGCGAAGACGCCATGCTGGCACTCACACCGAGTGCTTCAAGCAATGATGCGGAAAAAGACGCCGGATCTTCAAAAGGGACATTAGAGATCATGACGACATCGTCATCATCATCCACGGCGTCTCTTGCGGCGGCGTCTATCGGAGACGCAACCGTCTCCCCAACACTGCGTTGTACGCCCCTACCACTGCACTTAGGAAGGCGCACAACGTTAGATCGTCTACCTGAAAAAGAAAATAAGACGTTAGCAAGATAAGCAAACAGAAAGAAAAATGATAAAGGCAGTTGAACTTACCACTCTGAAGAGTAACAGAGTTAGGAGGTGGCAGCGGTCGCGAGGCAGGTGATCGCCCCATAGGAAGAGGAAACACAAAGTTTCGAGCGGTCTGAGTGAGGATTGACTCCTCGCGGGAACCTAACTCCCTCCGCCCCAGCATTTTAACGCCTTCAGGCGCAGGCTGCAGGAGGAGCATGCGGTCGTCCACCTCTGAAAAAAAAACGAGTTATTGCCAAACGAGATACACCTCTGAGCAATAATAATAAAAATAATAAAAAGAGAATACTAACCTTGACCACCGTTAAGAATAACCGGTACTAATGCCGCATCATCCTAGATACGACTCATACCGAACAACACCAACGCGCGCTCCGGATAATGACGAAGTGGAGAGAGGCTGGCCTGCAAAGTGTTGAACCGGTCTGAACCGGTATAAGGAGCCACTTTCGGCTCAGGAAGATCTTTCACATCCGTGAAAAACATAGGATGTGGAACCACGCGCGCGGAGACGTAGAAGAACACACTCTTCCACTCATGCAAAGTAGGTGGCACATCTAAGGCGATAGCCTTGGCACCAGGGCGAGTATGCAAGTTGTACCACCCCTGGGCGAAACGCCACCGGTAGAAAGCAGATAATCTGTCAGCCGTCGGAGTAATACCGAGGCAATGACAGGTATATTCGAAATGGCGAAGACGAGCCATTCCGAATGGATGAATCTGGCTGAGATGCAGCCCAAACACACCCAGAACGTCCACCAAAACCGGGTAAAGGGCAACCGGAAGTTGCCCAAAAAGAAGTACTCCCGGTACACAGCAATCTTGCCGGTAGGAGCCTCTCGAGCCGTATTGCCAGAGGCAGGCAACTCGGGCTCGTACTCAGGGCCAAGGTTATAGACCCTGACCACATTGTTGAAGTCGTCGGCAGACATGCGACAACCGATGAACTCCATGGTATTATTCTTCTTAGTCTTCGAGGGTTGAGATGATTCAGCCATAAAATGAAGAAGGTTTGGAGGAAAGAAAACGGTGAGAAATGGTGTAACCTCCCCGTATTTATACCAATTGCAGTTAATGAGGGAGGGGGGATACAAAAAGGATAATTAACACGTGGCCCAATCAGAGAACACCACGATAATAGGATGGCAGAGGATATGTACTACAGCTGGGCGCGTCACCGGGATTCTCGTCCACTCGCCTGACACATGCAGAAAGCCTGCAGGGCAGAGCAACTGTCGTCAAACTGTCACGTCCAGCCGTCGTTTCACTGACTTGCATTTAATTCACTCATCCACGCCAAATCACACGTTATCCATATAAAAGGAAGCAAAGATGATAAGTGTTGGCTAAGATAGGCTACGTCATGGGATGATTTAAGATAAATCACCCGCCAACACAGGCTCCGCCATGGGATGATTTAAGATAAATCACCCGCCAAAACAGGCTCCGCCATGGGATGATTTAAGATAAATCACCCGCCAAAACAGGCTACGCCATGGAATGATTTAAGATAAATCACCCGCCAAAACAGGCTTCGCCATGGGATGATTTAAGATAAATCACCCGCCAAAACAGGCTCCGCCATGGGATGATTTAAGATAAATCACCCGCCAAAACAGGCTACGCCATGGGATGATTTAAGATAAATCACCCGCCAACACAGGCTCCGCCATGGGATGATTTAAGATAAATCACCCGCCAAAACAGGCTCCGCCATGGGATGATTTAAGATAAATCACCCGCCAAAACAGGCTCCGCCATGGGATGATTTAAGATAAATCACTCGCCAAAATAGGCTGCGCCATGGGATGATTTAAGATAAATCACCCGCCAAAATAGGCTACGCCATGGGATGATCTAAGATAAATCACCCACCAAAACAGGCTCCGCCATGGGATGATTTAAGATAAATCACCCGCCAAAAGAGGCTACGCCATGGGATAATTTAATATAAAACACCCGCTAAAACAGGCTACGCCGTGGAATGATTTAACATAAATCACCAGCCAAAGCTAGCTCAGACGGGATGATTTAACATAAATCACTCGCCAAAGTGCGGCTATACAAGAGACAGTTAATGAGATCACCCGTCAAATACGCGGAATTGTCCACCAAAATAAACCAAACCAACGGGGAAAATCAGTGAAAAGCATATAACGTGCATAACCAAAAGCCCATGATAAGTCCACAGCCCCCGCTTCTTGAAAGAAGGGCGACTATGGACTAGGGGGACTTGTAGAGGTAGGGTAGGAAACCCACCATTTGATAAAGTATAACACTAACTGCACACGATGGGCGGAACATTAGGCGCCAGGAAGTTACTAACGCCGGGCGTAGTGCATGGCGCGAAGAGTGTAGCCCAATATAACTTTTCACCTCGGGAATGGTAATACAAAGGTCCCACCAATATGGGACAAAAAGATGGTAACCCACATAGGGATAAACACCAAACCAATGGGGATTGGACAACACATAAAGGATTGTACAAACAGTACAACCACGTCCTTGTCAAAAGGCCATGATGCCCACCAACTTCCACCAACTACCACGACCGCACGAGTGGAGAATATTATTGGTGGAAAACCTGACAAGGTGGTTGGTTACACTCTCTCTCCTCCGGCTATAAATACCAGTAAACCTCCAAACGGTAAAGCATATACTTTCTCCTACTATTACTATCAAATTATACTACCTCGTACTATCAAGTACTGATTCTCACGCCGGAGGGTGGTTACGAGAGAATCCCCCCATTCCTCGTAACGAGCTTACGGTGTTCTATTTTGCAGGTTACACTTGTTTGCGCCAAGAAGGTTTTATAACCCATCGTGTAGAATACTTAACCATTACCCTCGGACTAACGTGTTAGACCTGGATTCGTGTTTCTTCCTACATGTATATATAGACATATAGTAGCTCAAATGATAGTTTATGGTGATAAAGAGGTTACATAGGTATTTGGAAACCCTTGCCATTTCACTAGGTTATTGCCACCAAAGTTCAAGGGCGTTCTTCTAACTCCAAACTGACACATTACGATATTTGTGGCATGGAGGCCAGGAGCTAGACGTGGTTCATAAGGATCGCTCTCATAACTTATATATCAAGAGAATCTTTTCAATTCCAGAAGCACATGTTTGTATAACATAACGAAAATCACATAAACTATTATGTATTATTGTTAAGTTATATATAGAGATACAATGAGGATGATTACAAACGAAACATAATTAAATAATACGCCCTAAACATGTAAATAACTTATTTAAAAAACGATTATAATATATTATCCCTAATCATTTGTACTTTAATTGATATTTTTGTTTCCATAAGTCATGGTTCAAATTGTTGGAAATAAGGCCCAACAACACGAACCAAATTTGTTCTCAACAAAGATCAACTCTTTATGTTTATTATTATTCTTAACACTTTTATAGTGACCCTAACCCATATATTTACATTGATTAACTTCCTAAACATACTATGAATCCAACTCCTACTTTGTAGAATTAATTTATGATAAAACTAAACAAACTATGCTCTGTGTATTTAATAGATATCTCTGTGTAATAATATGTATGTCAGCGTTTGTAGTCCAACGGTTAGGATAATTGCCTTCCAAGCAATAGACCCGGGTTCGACTCCCGGCAAACGCATCTTTTTTTTATATATATTATTTTTGCCTTAATTTTATTTCAAAATTAACCGCTAAAAATTCAACTTGATCTTTTCGTTTGGCGCGACCGAAAACGATTCCTATTTAGTTTTTTCATTCATCTTCTTCTCTAAAATAATATAAAAATAAAATAAAATAAAATCTATGTTTTGGTTGCTGCTGCTGCATTACGATTGAGCTTCCATGTATTCTGGCCTCAACAAAAGAAAAGAAAAGAAAACGAAGTAACTATATTATAATATGCAGAAGCAGCAGCAGAATCGACGCCGGACGCCTTTTAGCTCTCCGGATACAAATCCAATCGGACGGACGGCTATCGATTAAGAGTAAGAGGTTACAATCACTTCTTCTTCTTCTTCAGATGCTTATTCATGTTTTATGTTTCACTTTTCCGCTAACTTTCTTTTTAATGCTTCACTTTAATTATCTTATCTTTCTCATTGGCCTAAAAGTTCATTTCATCGCGGCATTACTTTAGTAGCAAAATTAGGTATCTAATTTGTTACCAAGCACAACCTCAGTTAGCTAGGGTTCTTCTATGTGACTTTTGGTATATGTATAATAATATTATGTATTATTATTAGCATCTGTGTGTGTTTCTATAATTTGATATCTATACGACTACTCTATATACGTGTTTCTATAATTTCTACTCTTATCCATTCCTAAATATATATACCTGCAATTCCTTTTATTTATTATTTATTTTGATGTCAGTTAGTTACAATCTGATAGAAATTTTGTTTTAACTATCAAAACACAAATGCATATATGATATACCTACCTACCTACCTACCTACCTACCTGTGGTTCTAGAAATATTCACAAATATTAATTTCTTGCCTCCTACATCCAACTTAGGGGTGTAAACGAGCCGAGAGCTCGAGTTTGGCTTCTGACTCATTTTTTCAAGCTCCGGCTCTGCTCGTTTTTTTATGTATTAACATATGTTTTTTTTGTGAAGAATCTAAGCTTAATCTGTGCAGTATGAAATTAATACATATAAGTCTAAAATAGGTTAAACTTAACGATACACAAGGCTCCACGAGCTTCCCGTACAAGGATCAAGCCTTGGCCCGATAATTAAACGAGCTTTCTTTGAAATTTGGGCTCGGCTCGGGCTCGAAAAAGCTTGGCTCGTTTCGGCATTGTTATCGATATGCTCTTGAGTAGCTCACGAGCTGGCTTGTTTGCACCTCTAAATTTGAACTGCGTGCTTGGTTATAATAGTAATGCGACAGTTCTATTAGGTTTGTTTGCATAATTTAAGATGATAAATTGATAATGCTGCAATATTGTAAGATTTAGGGACGGAAGTGTCAGAGTTAATAATAAATTATTGTAGTTAAAACTATTTACACAATTTCAAGTGATCATATGACATTCTGCTTTCTTATAATCATTAGTTTTGCTGTTTTAGGCATAATGTTGTGGTTGACTACTGCAGGCAACAAAACAGTCACTCTTTGAAAACAGTTTATTGTAGTTTTTGCATTTCCATAAATGTTTTCATGAGAATGATGTATTCAGTTTTTTTAATGTATGCAATATTCAGATCATAGCTTGCCTGATTTAGGTTGATAACTTCTAAATAATGTAGGAACACCTGACAACATTGTCAGATCTAGAAAATAGAAACATATGATTACCAAGATGATTAAAAAGAACATGATCGACTCGACTCAAGAGTAAGTAAAAATTTAGAATATCTTCTTAGTATGGGCAAAAAAGTCAAAATAAGTTGCGACAATATCTAAAAAAATGGGGCATTCCGAGAATTGAACTCGGGACCTCTCGCACCCTAAGCGAGAATCATACCACTAGACCAAATGCCCATTTGCTTTATACCATCTTTCTTTATTGTGTTTATGGTCACTTAGTTGGTGCAGTTGTTTGAAAGCTTAAAGGTCCCATCAATGCACTCGGTAAAAATAACTGCTACCATCAAATGCTCATTTATTGCAGCTCACAAGTTAACTTTGTTTATTGTTACAAATTATAAGTGTAGTCACTTTCTTTTTAAATGACTAGGAGTCTCTTCAGTCTCATGCACACACATACATATACATGTTCTTGGTCGATTACGCAGGCTTGATTTATGATTGTGTATTTTGGTAAATAAATAGTGTTTTTCACCGACTTGAATTGGTGCCTAAACAAAAGCTTTCATAACCATGAGTTGTATTTCATGTCAGATTATTTGGTAGAATATGAAAGTACATGAAAAAATATCATTGAAAAAATACAGAAAAATGAGTTGATTTTATTGAATTAGGTCATTCTGAGAATCGTGTTGAGGACCTCTCGCATCCAAAGCGAGAATCATAACACTAGATTGAATGCCCATGTTAGAACCTGGAATCGAATTGATGAAATATAAGACAAGTGGCCTAATTCGAGATAGGTTAGATCTCCAAAACAAAATACGATTTTAATTGATAATACTTGAACAAGAATTACAAAGAAAAACAAAGCAATTATTACCAATGCTACTAGCTAGAAATTGATAAAAACTGCCCCTACTTTCCCCCCTACAAATTAATTTCAGTCAAAGGGTGTTGCATGTGCCACATTTTCTGCATATAGGCAAAGTTATCTGCTCCTGAGTTGAATTTGCTGATAGAATCTTTTTCTGATGCACAAGCACATGTTTGTGGGGCATATTATATCAGTTTATGTGTTTTATTGTTTTCAAGAGTCATGAATTAATTTAATTGATACAAGTAGTAAATATAAAATTCCAAATACAGAATAAGTTTATAAAAATGAATAGTTATTAAGAAAAAGAAAGGGGCATTCCGAGAATCGAACTCGGGACCTCTCGCACCCAAAGCGAGAATCATACCACTAGACCAAATGCCCTGTTGTTATATACCCTCATATTTATATTTTATTGTGCTTTTAGACATGAACATTTGCTGGCTGTTTACATTGTTGGGTTCATAATATTTTGGCACTGTGATAATTGTGATACTGATACACGGGTAGCTCATACTATGTATTTATATATAAATGCATCTGCACATACTGCATACATGTATACTAGTTTAATATGTCAGCAAGAATCATTTACTATCCTTCACGTTTAATTTTTTCGCAGGTTAGAAGCACCATGACATGCCATTTTATGATTGCTTAGTCTTGTAATTCGGTTGCATCTTCTCACAAACTTGGTGTCTAAGAATCATGGATAAAAGGAATGAAGTTACATTTGGTTATTCAGCCATTCAAGGTAAAAGTAGCAATATATATATGCCATGGAGTTGCATCTTCTCATGATTTATGCATATTAGTAAATGCACACAGTAAAGCGGCGGTAGAAGCACATGCTAGCTAGATGCATTTATAAAATATCATTTTAGTAGGTAGAATTATTTCAAATGTCTTGAGTTGACTTCAGATTATTTAATATAAAATTAAACATAACACAGACACTTAAAAAAATAATTAAAATGAGTAAAATTTACAGAAAAAAAAGGGGCATTCCGAGAATCGAACTCGGGACCTCTTGCACCCAAAGCGAGAATCATACCACTAGACCAAATGCCCACTTACTTTATGTGCCTGTTTTCTTATTTATAATCACCATGTGTGAAATTAGAGCCTAATGACATTACATTCTTAAATTTGAGATCATTCTGGCAGCATAGTTTGATTACTTGAAGAGTAGGAACTAGGAATACCTTGACAAACTTCATTGGTCATTACAAGCCTTGGTACAATCAATGGGAAGATTCTTAATATACCAAATTTCTTATCTGATTAAGGTGATTATGCTCAAGCACTATTCATGATTGAATGTGAGAAACTGTTAAAGCCATGATAGGAGGTTAACTTGAATTTAATGTTTTTGACTCTGCCTTCTATAAGTTATTCAGGTTTTTATATGTTCTGCACTTTGGTAACTGGTTTAGCTTGACATAATAAGTGTCTTGGCAAAAAGCAATGAAGTTACATTTCCTAATAAGGTAGTGAAGCTACACATGATTTTCATGAACTGAGTTTACTGAGAATCTTTTTAGATCCAGAACCACATACTTGTGCCATATGGAATCTCTTTATTTGGTAGTTTTGTTTCCAAAAATCATGATCTGACTTTACTCTTTGATCTCAGTACTAGAATATCAATGCACAAGAAAGTTGAGGTCCTTTAAGAGTACATATATAAACCTAGAATATATATATATATTTAAAAAAAAGGGTCATTTCGAGAATCTAACTCGGGGACCTCTAGCGTCCGAAGGAGAATCATACCACTAAACAGATGCCCATGTCAGTCTATTACATTTTTCTAGGGTCTCATATGGTGAATTGAAAGTAATAAAATGGATATAAATGATATACAGTATGTTAGACTTACACATATATGATTATTAAGTTGGTTAAAAGAAAATGATATTTACAGAATGTTTAAAATACTTTTTTAGTGTGGACAAAAAAGTTGTAACAGTTTCTCAACATAAAAGGGGCATTCCGAGAATTGAACTCGGGACCTCTCGCACCCTAAGCGAGAATCATACCACTAGACCAAATGCCCATTTGATTGTAACATCGTTTTTTATTGTATTTATAATCATTACTGCCGTTAGGTGAATACTTAAAATGACTCCATCAATGCACACAATAAAAATAACTGCTACCACAAAGATTTTAATCTGAATGGCAGATAATCTTTAATGCCCTGTTAAATGTTTCAAGTATAACTACTTTCATAAAATGTGTTGACTGTGGATCAGTTGATGCTGTTTAGGAAATTTTAGCCATGATTAAATAGTTTTTAAACTAGGCTTGTTGAAAGGATACAATCATATTCAGTTATGATTTAATCATCTTTTTATTTGATTTATTTTTCTATATCAGGGTTTTAATTTAGGTAATCTTATATAGTTTGCTGGCTTATTTTCACACGTCTGCTTTTAATCTTTTATTTCTTATCAGTGTTATTTTTCACACATCGCTTGAACTTTACTGTATGTGACTGTATAAGTTTCCATTTAGTGTTTTATATTCTGGGTTAGAATGACTGCATATGCATTCATCTGTCACTAGCTTGAGGCTATAATCTCTGAAGCAATAAATTCTTGGTGCCTTTTATATTTAATTTGCTCTTGTGGCATTTGCTTAGTGAAACACTGCATATTGTATTTCTTACAGCATTAAGTGCATTGTATTAGTTGTTGCAAACTAACATATAATCCTGGTGAAATAAAAAATAAAATATAATAAGATGTTTTGCTTTTTACTAAGACATCTAGAGCCTTGGTGAAAACGGAAAACCCTTATATTGTTAAAATAACTTCAGTTCATTTTGTAGAATATAAAATAAATTACTAACACAAAACTCTAAAAAAAATGAGTTGACATATTAAAAAGGGGCATTCCGAGAATCGAACTCGGGAACTCTCGCACCCAAAGCGAGAATCATACCACTAGACCAAATGCCCATTTGCTTTCTTTATGTGCCTCTCCTTATATTTGTTATCACCATGTGAAGAAACACTAATCGACCCCGGGCAGATTACGGATAATCTGGGGGTTAAATAGATGTTTCCCACGAGGGGTTAGACCCGGCAAAGATGGTTCTTCTGATAACCTGCAAAACAGACACCGTGAGCTCGTCACTGAGAAGGGGGGGGGGGTCCCTCCTTGTGACCACCCTCCGGCGTGAGAATCAGACTAGATTGCTCTTGAATATAAGTGTATATTAAGAGATTGCTAGAGCAGATATCAGGTATAAGATGTAAGATACAAGATGAGATGATCATACCATTTGGGGTATTTATAGCCGAAGGTAGGTTTCCAAGAGGGTATAGCCGGTTGAATAGTATTCCTGTTCTACCAACTGTGGCCTACGCACATGCCATGCTGGTAGTTGGGTGGGTAGGCAGCGGCTGACAGTGACCAGGCCTGCTGTGTACTATTCCTTTTCCACCAACTGCAGGCTATGCACGTGGTATGACAGGAGTTGGTGAGTAGGTAGCGGCTAATAGTGACATACAGTACAAGAGCATGCTGCTCGCCATACTGTTGTCAATGGGCTGTCGTATCTCTGGTCAGATCTTTTGCCCATACCTCGTCAGGTACAGTACAAAAGATCTTCCAGTATCGTACGGACTGGCTCATTTGGGCGGGAGTATTCCCCCTCCCGCCTTTGTGCGGGATTGTTCCCGGCTTTGCTCATTCCTTCAGGTGACTACTGAATTATTGAGAGCTAAGTGCCTTGTGCGTGTAGCCTTGCTGCGCGGGTGGCCTTCCCTGATGGCTTGTATCCGCAGCTGCGGGAACAGGCGGAGTACTTCACAATTGGGAGGCATTTCCTGCGGGAACAGCTTGCGTACTGCGCGTAAGGACGTCACGTCTCTGAGCATGGTGGGTCCTGCGGATCCAGTTGGTTTCTGCGCAAACGTCTCTCTTCAAGGTGAGTCCTGTGGGTCCAACTGGGCTCTGCTGGGACCTACCTCTTCACCATGATTGATATATATATATATTTTTTGGCATTACAGTCTCCGAAGTATGTAAGATGAGTAAATTTGAGGTGCTGCAGGTTTTAGACTCTTATGTTGCTTACTCGCGTGTAGGAATTAGGATCTCTGCAAGTGTTTATTTATGAAATTTTCAAAGCTCATGCAGAGGCACATCAATTTCTGATATTGAAATTTGTAATATTCCGTGCAGTTGCTCAACAAACCTGCAAATTATCCGGTGGGACATCTAATGTGAGAAACTGTTAAAGCCATAACGGGAGGATAACTGGAATTTAATGTTTTCTCTACCTTCACTAAATTAATAACCAGAAAAGTTTATTATTAGTTTATTACAAAAACAACAGTAAATTTTTTTTTTTTTGGTTGAAAATTTTTATTAATAACAGTAAATTAAACTTTGAATTGAGATGCTTAGATCTTAACAGTAACTGGGGAATGTTGTTTGTGTTTGTAACTTATAATCCAGAATTCATGCACTCCTGTCTCCACAACTATCTTACTGTCTTCAGGTTTTAATATGCTCTTCAAATGTTATAAATGAAAATCAGATGTTACATGGTGGTTCGGTCATATTGCAGGCGTTGCATGTATCAGGTTTGTGTGTGAACCAGGCAATTTGTCTCGTTTAGCCTTACAAACATCATCATTTTGAATAACCTGAGCAGATTAAACCGAAATCAGTCAATACGTTTTTCTAATGAAAAAAATTATTTGATATAAAAAACTTTTTTAGAAAGGGGCATTCCGAGAATCGAACTCGAGACCTCTCGCACCCGAAGCGAGAATCATACCACTAGACCAAATGCCCACTTTGCTTCATTGTAAAGTTATTTTACAAAACTACACCTCAAGAAAATTTTCAAATAAAAACACCATATAGTTTCATAAAAGGTAAATGGGGCATTCCGAGAATTGAACTCGGGACCTCTCGCACCCTAAGCGAGAATCATACCACTAGACCAAATGCCCACTTGTGTTTCACTTAGATTATTTATTGTATTTATTTGATTTAGTTGGTTAACAACATAAAGATTGCACCTATGAACACAATAACTGCTACCACATAGATGAAAATCTGAAAGTCAATGAATATTTTAATGTCTTATCAGATGTTAACTATTACTCGAAAATGAGTTGAGTGTGGTTCACTTGATGCTGTATCGAAATTAATAACAATAATTAACTAATTTTTTTCTAAAAAAAAGACTAACTAATTTTGAACTAGGCTTGTTGAGAAGATGCAATCATACTCATGGACCAAGATGTTCACTTATGATTTAATCATGTCTCTATTTAAATCAATTTTCTATGCAATTGGTCAACTATTTTAGTGTTGCAATTCAACAAATCTTTTGGAGTTTGTAGGCTTTTAGTTTTTTGTTTATAGTGTGTATAATCATCACTTACATCAGTTTGAGGCTACTATGTGTGAAGTAGTGGTGTTCTTCTGCATATGTGTGTTGATATTAGGAGGTTGAGTAGGTTAACGCTATTAGCGATTTAGAATGAAATATGGATTAAAAGTCTCTAAAGAGGCTTTGGGTCATAAAGTTTTATGTGACTCGTGATTACAACATGAATTATAAGATGGTAGTTGCGATAATGCATTCATGTGGATTAACTGACATTCACCAGTGAATGATTTTTAAGTCACAAGGTTCATAGTTACAAAAGGATTTAATGGGAATCACAACGATTTAATATTGATTCTCAGAAGATTTTTTATCACTAGTGGAATGGATGGATTGAAGGTCACAAAGTTGTTAAAGAGATCCATTAAGTTGGAAATCGTGTCAAGGATTTAATTGTGGTCCATTGGGATTTGATAATAGGATTATGTGATTTGAAAAAGTTGGACTATGACTAAGTATCATTGATATATTGAAATGATGATTAAAAGAGTTAACAAGTTGTACGGAATCGGATTGATTCGTTAACAGTCAAAAAGACCAATTTGGAGCTGAGGGGGGCATATAATGCGCCCAGTGTAAATCTTACAGAATACATCAACAATAAAAGACTCGCATATGATACACCGAGTGATGTTATTTTTCATTGGTTTGATTTGGTACGTGTAATCTTGTTACAAGTTTTTACAATTTGTACCAACTATTAATGTTTTAAATGGCTTAGGTAAAAGTCATGGTGAAATGATGGATGAAGAATTGAAGTTCAAGTGCTCAGGAAATTTGGTTTATGTTTTTGTTAAATGTCAATGGTAGTTAAGTAATGGTTTGTGAAACTAAATTTACAAGTTCAAAAATGTTTGTAGATAATGATGATGATACTTATATGGAGAAAACAAGTTTCATGATGTTTATATAAAAAGAAAAAAGCATTGGGACCTAACTTTCACATTCGAAAATGAAGTGAAAGACAAATGACAGTGGCATACAAATACAAGATTTGATGATATATGAAGGAATCCATAAAAATCTAGTAATGTTCTGAAGTGGTTGTAAAAGGCATTAAAAGTATTCTAATGTCTTAACATGAATTAAGTCAATACTAGATTGGTTAAGAAGCTTATTCATAAAGGTTGAAAACATTCACTCTATCTGATAAGAAAATATGGTGTGTTAAGGACTTAATCATGGCCTTCCTCCTCTTCAAGTAATTTGTAGATTTGTTAAACATCTGCACAGAATCTAACTATACTATTAAAGCAATAAGCTTTAAGTCCATATACCCCCTTCTTATTGGTTGATTCTCATAGTTTCCATTATATCAATGTCTTCTCTAATTTTCAAGTTAATAAAATAAATCAATAATATATTAAATTAAGATTCATCAATGCTATTAAATTATTATCTTTCTTCTTTCCTTTAATTTTTAATTTTTCATTTTGAATACTTAAATAATAATGTAATAATGTAATTTTTTTAATATTACATTTAGCTAAAAGTGTAAATTTAGATTAATTAAATAACAAGACAAAATATTCTAATTTATGTAATATTTTAAAATCGTAGCTATAGTTTGAATACGAAATACTCAAAATTTCTTTTTGAAAATTTAATTATTTTTGGTTGTTTCATTCACCACATTTGTTATTTTTTGGTTGATTTCGTTCACCGCCTGTGTTAATTTTATAGATAATATATAACAAATAATTTAATTAATTATTTGTTATTTCATCAATAGAAGAAATTACGGATTTAATATAGAGATTACGGATAATATATATATATATATATATATATATATATATATATAATAGAGATTGAGATACCGATATAAAATATTATAATTGTGTTAAAATATTATATTATTTAAATTAAATTTGTCAAATTCGTAAGGAAATTAGGAAAGGATGACCCATTTTATTAAGGAAAAGTTTAATTACGGATTTGTAAATTTTTAAATTTGATATTCCCTCCTTCCTATTTGAATTAAGTTTTACTATAATATATAATAAATAATTTAATTAATTATTTGTTATTTCATCAATAGAAGAGATTACAGATTTAATATAGAGATTACTGATAATATATATATATATATATATAATATATAGAGATAATATCCAAAATTGATAAATAGTTTATAATCTCCAAAATTGTATGTATTTACTCAAAATAATAACATATAATATAAAATATTATATACATAGAGATACCGATATAAAATATTATAATTCTGTTAAAATATTATATTATTTAAATTAAATTTGTCAAATACGTAAGGAAATTAAGGAAATTAGGAAAGTATGACCCATTTTATTAAGGAAAGGTATAAATACGGATTTCTAAATTTTTAAATTTGATATTCCTTTCTTCTTATTTGAATTAATTATTGTCTAAATTATGGTCTAAATGAATGTAAATTTTATTTAATTAACAATCATTAAGATATACGGTAATTATTTAATTGTTTGAATTGATGATTAGTTATATTCATGTAAATAAATATATTAGTTACCTATTTTCCACATTAATTAGTTAATTCTGTATGTTTAAATATAGTATATATTTAAAGATTAAAGATGTTAATTGAATTATTTTGTATTTATAATATACTTTAACAACATTAAATTCTAGTAATTCAAATTTTGAAAATCCCGCAATCATCATTCCATATTTTTCGTCCATGATTCAAGGTAATTGAATTTCCCTAATTTTATATTTTTCATTCATTCCCTATATACATTCCTTTTTTATTCAAATCTCTCAAATTCAATCTTTTACTATGAACTATATATAAATACTTCTCTTTCACACAACAATTCTTACACCATCACACCAAATATAGCTTAAACGAATTTTTTTTTTGTTTCTAAGGTTTATATTTGTTGTTGTTTATATCATTCGTTTTTTTTAGTTTTTTGGTTAAAAGTGTTATTGTACCAATTAATGTTTTGTTTATTTTTAAATTTTCACCACCAGAAAGATGGAGCCAACAAACATCACAGTGTTGAATCAATTGGATGTTCTTAACAGTGACCTATCCTGAAGGTGCGTATTCTGAAACTTTGGCGTCTCAAGGATCAAAGCCCGAAGAAGATTGGTCCATCGATATATATGTAAATTCCTAAATTAAGCTTATTCCTTCACCGTCTCTTATATTCCGGTAATGGCAGATTTTGTTATATGTTTTTCCGGTAAGGTTCTATTGTTTTCCGATTTTGTTATTTGATTTTCCGGTAAGGTTCTATTGTTTTGTTATATGTTATTCTAGTAATTATATTTCATACTCCTTTTGATACTCTTATCATATATTTCGGTAAGGTTTTATATCAATTACAATTAATTTTGTTTTTCGTTTTTGTTTGTATTTATATTAATAATTATATGATTTTTTTTCTTATAATCTCTTTAGGTTATATAACAAAATCGAAGATTCAATGGAGATCTTCACTATTTCGTTTTTACGGTAACGCGATTCAAATTTTCCGGTTGTAAATTATAACATCAATTTTACATTTTTTCACATGATTCAAATTTCCAATAATTTGTAATTTATTTATTATGTGATATTAATATTAATATTTAACTTTATCATTTCAGGTTATTGTCCCAAACTTGATATAGCTAATTTCATGGATTGAAGATTGTTTGATAAGATGCCTTTTTATTTTTGTTTAATATTGATGTATATTTTTGTTAGTATTCATGTATTTATTTATTTTTCACAATTTATGTAATTCAATTGATTATTATATAATCCGGAAATGAAATTTGCTATAAGTCAAGTTATTGAATTAAATGATTATAAAATAGAATTAATGAAGAATTTTATATAGAATTGTAAAAGATCAAAGATTAGTCTTCTAAATTTATATGAATAAGTTAATATAATTTTAGAATGGTAATTAAATGAAAAGCAATGGATAAAAGATTTTATGCATTTAATGAATTGTTATACATTTTAATAAATGTTAATTAGGTGGAAAATGTATTTAAGGGAATTGCGTATGTGGATCCCAGTGTGAACACTCTATAATGATGCTATGTGGAAAAATCATTTTGTTTTAATAGTATACTTAGATTATGCATAAATTAAGGATCAGTTAAAAATATTTGTGTATATTTTAAACATTTATTTTGACATAATTAAAATATTTTAATCTTCTTACCACTATTATATGAACACATTAAGGACTAAATGGTTTTATTTTAAGCCATAATTTTGACATAATTAAAAGACTTTATTATAATCTTGCATTAAAATTCTAACAATATTATATAACGATTAATTGGTATTTAAATAAAATTTTAATAAAAATATGGAAACTATTTTGAGGATGGAAAAGTTTTAATACGGGTTTTATTTTTACAATTAATTTTTCCATATTTAAAAGATTCAAATTTTCATTTTACAACTATTATATGCATAATTATGTATAAAGGATTATGTAGTTTTATTTTAAGCAACATTTTTGAAATAATTAAAATATTTTAATACTATCTTAAATTATTCAAATAACATTAACCTGGAAAGTATTTTAAGATTTAAAAACTTGTAATGGAAGTTTTATTTTAAGCATTCAATTTAACATAATTAAAAGGTTTTAACCTTCAAACATTATATTCATAATTATGCATAAATTAAGGAACATGGAGTTTTATTTTAAGCAATAATTTTGACATAATTGACATATTATTATAGTATAATATTGAATTCAAATTCAATTAGAATCATGTAATCATTAATTGGTATTTTAATGGAATTCTAAAAAAGTCTTGATAATATTTTGATATTGAAAAATATTTAATGGCTGATTTTTAACTTCAAATAACATTATGTAATCATTAATCTGTTATTTAAAATTTCAAACAGTTTTGTGATTCCAATTTTTATGAATAGTTCAAGATTCTAATTTGTTTATGGGATTCACCAAAAGTTTATTAATATTCCAAACGTTTATTAATTTTATCTTTGGCCCAATCTAAATTTATTTTTATGTTAATTAACATGTAGAAATTTATTTAATTATATAGAAAAAAATATATCTTATATGAAGCTATAAAAAAACATTTTATAATGGTTAAAAAAATAAATAATATAATATTCAAATATATAATCAAATTTCTTTACGTTACAAATTTTCTAATTTCCACCCGTGTACTACACGGGTTGGTAACCTAGTATTAAATATTTCACTACTATATATAGATTTGTTTCCATATGATTTATGAAGAAAACAAGCACATAAAAAAAGCAAGTGGGCATTTGGTCTAGTGGTATGATTCTCGCTTTGGGTGCGAGAGGGCCCGAGTTTGATTCTCGGAATGCCCCTGAAATCTTTTTTAAAAGCTATTCAACTTATATAAAGTTTCTTAACTGCTATTATTTTTGGAATTCTATATTCTACTACTGAAAATCAAGTAAAGTTAATTCAAGTCTCTTGAAAACTAGCAAACACATACTAAACATATTATATGCCACACACATGTGCTTGTATATCAGAAAAGATTCTATCAATAAATTCAAGTCATGGGCACATGCAACTTCATTACCAGATTAGGCAACTATAACCTTTGTTAGGCTCTAAGTTGTAACAACATTACCAGATTCAACAATCATAAGCCAGCATGTCAAGGTAATTCTGTTACGATACTTGCAGAAAAGATGAAACGAAAAAGACATTATTTTTCTCTATAAAAATGCACAAGTTAAAAAACTATCATTTAAGCTACTTTATATGAACATATATTTTCATAAATCAATGTATGGTTGATATGTTTGATCCTCTATCAGCGCTGCCTCTTCGCTATCTTCTCTTTAGTGTGTTAAAAATTTGATCATATGCAACATCAATTTGAAAAAAAAGAAGATGATGACATATGGTTAACAAGCGTCTTGTTTTTATTAGTAAGTTAAAGTTTTCATATAACTATATAAGCATAGAATGCAGATCCGAATGATCAATCAATCCCCCATCACAAAGATATGAGCTTTTGTTCAGGACTAGACATTACATATAACAACAAGCTAGCTCCATATTATTAGGTAAATGCATTTAATGTCAAGTAGCAACAAAATGAACATAGAGATAAGGAAACGACTTTCGAGCCCTTGTGTTCTTCGTATTAGCAGATAATACTAACAAACTGATCTCATAGACCACGAACACGTGCTTCTGGATCTGAAAAGATTCTCTAATAATATGCTTGTTGAGTGCATGATTTCTGGATTATGAGTTACACACACAAACATCCCCTAGTAAGGTCTGAGTATATAATTCAAGCATGAGTTACACACACAAACAGTGTCTTTTGACTGTTACTATGCTAAACATGCATGTCCTGATAGTCACAAGGCTTCACGCATTTAAAGCGTTATAGTTGAGGTTAGAAGAGATAACCTAAACACAGTTATAAATATTGTAATGATCGATGAAATAGTTATTGCAAGAAAAAGAGACCATAGTTATTATTAATACAATAAAAGTTAACAGTTGACATTTATCACTCATGACTTCACATGCTCACCTGCATATCATTTAAACTCCATTTTATTACCTTTTAGTTGACCATACGAGACATTCGACCAACATGGGCATTTGGTCTAGTGGTATGATTCTCGCTTCGGGTGCGAGAGGTCCTGAGTTCGATTCTCGGAATTTCCCTTATTGATAATATTTTTACTCTTTCTATATGTACTCTTAAATTAAAAGTGGCACTACTTTTTTAGAAAAAATCTTTAGGCCATTTTATAAATCTTCTTTTCAAAATACATTTTTTCTCTCCGTACATCTAACCGTTCCACCCTTCCGTACATACGACCGTTCAACCCTCTACTCCGGCCATCTTCTCCGGTAGAAGGTTTATTCTACGGCTAGAGCTTGCGTCGGATAGAGCTTGCTAAGACTCTCTACTACGGCTAGAGCTTGTTACTGTCATCTTCTCCGGCTGGACCTTGCGTCGGCCAGAAGCTTCACAGGGCAAAAGGTAGGTGGGTCTTGTTTGTGCAGGTCTCTAAGCTCAGGTGATCTTTGGACCATCTCCAGACCAGAAAGATAGTTACGGCGAAGCATCGAGGTCGTACGAACAAGCTAGATCCAGACGACCAAGTTTTCAGACGACTTTTCAACCGGCAGGAAGCATCTGTCGCTCTAAAAGGAGAACCTTGCGGTTGTTTTTTGTCACCGTTCGAGGGATTTTTTTTGGTGATCCGGCCTTTTCCTCCACCGGCTCTCTTTTTCCGGCAAACGAAACCCAACAGATCTGCCGTTCCATCAACTTTTCTTCACTGTGCTCATTATTATTATTATTACCCATCATTATTATTATTATTTATAATTACTACCCATTATTATTATTATTAATATTATTATTATTATTACTATTATCAGTTTGATCGGGTGTTCTATAGCTTGCGTTTGTGCGAGTAGATGCAATCATAGAGCGTAGGAACCATGACTATTATTTGAGACCATGTCCTGAAACGAGGGGTGTAAGAAAGGGTAAAGATAGGGAGTATATTTTGCGTTTGGCTTCTTGGAATGTAGGAACTCTAAATAGTAAGTTGCTAGAATTGGTAGATGTGCTCAAAAAATGCAGGGTTCAGATAGCATGCCTCCAGGAGACTAAGTGGAAAGGGCATAGGGGGCTGAGTGTAATGGGTATAAGTTGTGGTACTCAGGGTCTGATGGAGCTAGGAATGGAGTGGGGTTTCTAGTGGCTAAGGAACTACACACTAGTGTGGTGGAGGTGATTAGGCATAATGACAGGATTATGGTGTTGAGATTAGTACTAGGAGAGGAAGTAATGGCAGTAGTCTGCGCCTACGCGCCTCATGTAGGCTTAGGGGATCAGGAAAAGAGAGAATTTTGGGATTGCCTAGACGCGATGGTGGGGGGCATACCTAGGGGGTGAAAGGATTTGTATAGGAGGTGATTTTAATGGACACATTGGTAAGACTAATGATGGTTTTCAAGCCGTACATGGGGGTTTCGGTTTTGGTGATAGGAACGAGACCGGCACAGATCTCCTAGAGTTTGCGGTGGCCCTTGACCTAGGTATTATAAATTCTTATTTTAGAAAAATAGATTCTCATTTGATCACTTTTAGCAGTGGCGGACGCGACACGCAAATTGACTACCTTTTGATGAGGCAAGAAGACCGACGTTGGTGGAATGACTGCAAAGTCATACCTAGGGAGACAGTTGTGGCTCAACATCAACTGCTGGTGACAGATATAGGCTTCAGAAATAAGCTGACTGTTCGACAGAAGAAAGGTACACCAAGAATTCGATGGGGAAATTTGAATGACGAAAATCTCTTACTGTTTAAGGATAAATTAATACCGCAGACGCGGGCTAGACTAAATGGGGACTCAACTCATATATGGGAAGATATGGCGACAAAGATCATTCAAATAGCAAAGGAGACTCTCGGGGTCACAACAGAAAAGACAGGTGGGCATAAGGAGTCTTGGTGGTGGAATGAGGCCGTACAAGACAAGATAAGGACAAACAAGGATGCTTTAGGGAGCTTATGAGGTGCACGGATGAGGAGGAGCGAGTGGAATTGAGGGAGATCTACAAAACGGCCAAGAGAGAGGCAAAGAAGGCAGTGGCGGAAGCAAAGAACGCAGCTTATAAACGGATGTATGAACGTTTAGAAACAAAAGAGGGGGAACATGCTATGTTTAGGATTGCCAAAGCCAGGGAGCGTAGAAGGCAAGATCTAGGGCCCGTGAAGTTCATAAAGGACACAGATGGGCATGTATTGGTCAAGGAGCAGGACATCAAGCTAATATGGAAAAGCTACTTCCACAATCTTTTTATCAATGGGAAAGCTTACCAAGAAGAACATGACAACACAACCGTCCAACGACAACAACCGAATAACTGCTACTGCCGACGGATCACACGAGAAGAGGTGCAGACAGCACTTAGGAGGATGGAAAGGGCTAAGACGGTTGGCCCAGACAACATACCCATCGAGGTGTGGAAGTGTCTGGGGGAGGAAGGAGTCATATGGTTAACTACTTTATTCAACATTATCCTCAAATCTGGTAAGATGCCAGACCAGTGGAGGAGCAGCATCGTAGTTCCTATTTATAAGAACAAAGGAGACGCCCAATGCTGTGGTAACTACCGAGGAATCAAACTTCTAAGCCATACTATGAAGCTATGGGAAAGAGTGATTGAGGTTAGACTTAGACGGGAAACTCAGGTTACGGTGAACCAATTTGGCTTTATGCCGGGGCGTTCCACCACAGAGGCAATACACCTTTTAAGAAGATTGATGGAAAAGTATAGGGAGAAGAAGCGTGACCTGCATATGGTGTTTATTGACCTAGAAAATGCCTATGACAGTGTGCCACGACAGGTGCTTTGGGAGTGCTTGGATGGTAGAGGTGTACCAAGGAAATACATAGAGATAATTATGGATATGTATACCAGGAGCGCAACAAGTGTCCGTGCGCCAGTGGGGGATACTGATTTATTCCCAGTAGAGGTAGGTCTTCACCAGGGGTCAGCGCTGAGCCCGTTTCTTTTTGCAGTAGTCTTGGATGAGTTGTCAAAGTCGATCCAGGGGACGCTTCCGTGGTGCATGATGTTCGCAGACGATATTGTGTTACTTGCTGAGAGAAAACAAGATCTAAACATGAGGCTTGAGGAGTGGCGAACAACCTTAGAGACAAAAGGTTTAAGGATTAGTCGCTCTAAGACGGAGTACCTCCACTGTGATTTTGGTGGGGGAAATGAAAACGAGGATGTACAGATCTCCATTGAAGGGCAAGCGGTTCCGCAGGTAACGAAGTTCAAGTACCTAGGATCATTTGTTCAGAGTGATGGGGAATTAGACAGTGATGTGACCCATCGAGTTCAGGTAGGATGGTGTAGATGGAAAGCAGCCACATGTATTTTGTGCGACAAGAGTTTCCCAACTAAACTAAAGGGAAAATTTTATAGGGTTGCGATTAGACCTGCAATGCTATATGGAATGGATTGCTGGGCTATCAAGAAGGCACAAGTGCAGAAGATGGAGGTAGCAGAAATGAGAATGCTACGTTGGATGTGTGGGCACACAAGGTTAGACCGAATAAGAAACGTTGTGTTTCGGGAGAGATTAGAGGTGGCGAACATAGCAGACAAGATAAGAGAGTGGAGATTAAGATGGTTTGGACATGTGAAGAGAAGACAAACGACGAATCATGTTAGATCCGTAGAAAACATTACTATAGAAGGGAGGAGGGGTAGAGGACGACCTAAATTGATGTGGGATGAGAGGATTAAACATGATTTGATAGAATTATACCTTTCCAAGGACATGGTTGAAGATAGGAACTCTTGGAGAAGTAGAATTAAGGTTAAGGATTTTTAGGAAGAAAGAAATTCCTTAAGACTTCTATTTACCTTATTTTGGCCACATGTATAGTATTAGTATTAGTATTATTATTAGTATCATTCTTCCCATATATATAATATTAGTATATTCTTTCCATATATATATATATATATATATATATATATATATATTATTACTGTTGAACTTGGATTTCCTCTGTATTGTTTTATATATATATGTACTTTAGAGCTGATGGTCTCTCTAGAAGCCACCTCTTTATCCCTTTGGATAGAGGTACAGTGTGCCTACATCCCACCCTCCCCAAACCCTACCTATAGCTTTGCTGTTGGTGGGACTTTACTGTGTATGATTGATTGATTGATTGATTGATATTCTAGTACTTCTAAAAACAATACTACCTAATTAGGGGATCTCATATGCCACAAACATGTGCTTCTGGATCTGAAAAGATCCTCAATAAACTCAACTTCCTTATCAGGAAATGTAACTGCATTGCTTTTTGCCAAGATTCTTATGCACCAAGTTGGTGAAAAGTTGGCAACCAGCTGAATAAGCAACACATAACCCAACATCTCAAGCTAAAAACCAGACACAAAACAACAGATTCCAGAAGACAGTAGTAAGATGCTTGTTGAATGCATGATTTGTGGATTATAAGTTATACACAAATCCTCCCCTTGTTAGTGTTAAAGAGAGATTTAAGTTCATTTAGCTCCAAGTATCTTGATTCTACATGTCTATGACCGTTATTATTGTTATATGCTTATACTACACATGTCTTGAATCCTGATGGTCCCAAGGCTGTTCACTAAAGCATCTAAAGAGTAATTCTTTTGCGAGATAAGCTGACATTTGCACACTAAAATAAAGTATTTGGTTCTTAAAACTGACTCAAGCAGTTAATTACTTTTTCAAGACAATTATTAAGGGTGATGGTGATTGGTGAGAACAGGCTATTTTTGTTATTTTAGTAAAGGTGGCAAAAAAACATAATACTCGATCCAGTTTCCGTCCCAAGATTCTGAGGTGGTTGTAGAAGGCATTAAAAAGTAGTTGTAACGCCCCGCTGGAAATGAAATTGAAACTGAGATCTGTCAAGAAGCTTATCTATAAAGAGTGTCACCTTAATCATGAGTAGTAAAGTCTGATAGGTGATAAGAAAAATTGGTATATCAAGGATCTTCCCGTTGAGGTTTGTCCTATTCATCAAATAACTATGTTTGAGAATGTAATGTCAGTAAACTCATATTTGAAGTATTGTAAAATTATATTATATGGCCAGAGAAGAGTGAAAATAACTCTCGGCCCTAGATTACCCTGAAATCAAATCTTAGCCCTAGTCCCTAGAAAATAATAAATGGCAGTTACCATGGCAGTTCCACATCCCCTGCAGTTACTTACGGTTTTGTTTTCTTCCAATATACATACAGTAGTATTTCACCCATATCCATCACAACAAAAAACCATAATCGATGACCAAGCTCTCGAATTCTACCGGTGACTTACTCGATTCACTTCTTTGAATCTATAATCGACGTGTATAGGTATCATACGCCATATATCGTGTGTTCGTACATCAATTTCTCTAAATATTTCATAGTTTTCATCTAATAGTTCATGTTTTTAATCCATAAAATAAAAAGGTTCTTGTGTAATAATCTTGGTTTTAAAAAGCGAGAGGCGAACAAAAGCGTTGAGGTTTAAAACTGAAGCGCAAAAAGCGAAAGCTTTTCGTATATGAGGCGTAAGGTTTTTATATAATTTTTTTAAATATATATTTTATGTTTTTAGCATCCCAACTCTAAATGTAGCAATAAATAGATGTTATTTATGATTCAATATATAAATTATCTGCATGTACAACCTAAAAAACATGTTTTACAACATTTTGATGCATAAAAACGACATCTATACGAAAGGCGCTCGCTTCGGGTTCGCCTCGGCTTCGCCTCAGACCGCTTTTTGCCTAAAAATAGCGCCTCACTCTCGCCTTTTGAACATTGCTCGCCTTGAGTAGGCAAAAGCGATGAAGCTCTCACCTTAGGTCGCCTCTCGCCTCGGCTCGCCTCAGGCGCGCTTTTTTAAACCAAGGTAATAATCTGATAACATTTAGACGCCTGACTTTTATAGGGTGTTCATATAACAATTCATATTTTGGTTTAGGTGTTATAGGTTTAGTTTGTGTTTGTTAGTTTTTTTTCTTAATTGTTGGTCCAATAAAAGCTTGATAGACGAACATGAACGGGATGTTGTCCGGTTTGGTTTAATTATAGCCCTACGTATGATTGTTTTAATATCTAACTCGTGTTGCAGGTTTTAAAGGTTCTCCCAGCTTCTCCATCAGCATCTTCTGCTACCTTAAAGTCCAAGCTGTCATCTCCATCATCGTTTTCTAGATCTTCCATTTCATTAGTTTCAGTTCAGGTACTCACTCATATATGATTGAACCCAATATTGCTTATCTCTTATTATTCTTTGCTTTTTATATTCTAGGCTAGAAGTAGTGCAAGAGCTGTGTTTTCTGGCTCTTTAGATCTCTTAAGCAACAAGTATGCATTTGTATGTAGAAACACTTTTGCTGACAAAACGTTTCTGCTGGCAATAGCAGTTTGTTACTGAGCGTCGTTTAAAGGTATTGTAATCTAGTAATGTATAAGTTACATTTTATGTATCCCACTTCATTGAAAACTTACTAGATTTTTATCTTGAATGTCAATAGCTTGTGAATGTTAGACACCACAGAGTTGGCGAGATTGATGAACCTGTTATTTACAGAATCAACAATGACTTGGGAATTCTTTTTAACAGTCAAAGTCATCAAATGATTCAAATTGATATGGATTTTAACAGTCAAAAGCATCAAATGATTCAAACTGTCATCACCAACTTATTGAGCAATTTGGTCATTAGAAATGATAAGCAGAAATCCAGAAATTAAACACTTTTGGTCACAACTCACCCAAAAGTCAAATTATGATGGACCAATTGTTGGGTCACTTCTGCTATGAATTATGTTGTTGCGTATTTGAGCGGTTTGATCATCAAAGATATGAAAAGGGAGGTTTGGATTGCTAAATAATGGGGGGGCTTAGATGATCAAAGAATTTCATTTATTGGCTATAGATGTGTTTTGCATCTAGGGATATTTAGGGGTTAAAATAAAGTTTAATTACAAATTAAAAACTGGCAAGTCAAGAGCTTTCTTTTTTCACCATAATTGATTTGTGTCTGTTTATTTTGATGATTCTTTTGTGTTTTATTATCAGTCATTTTACCTATGATACAATTTTTTTTTTCTAATTCAGGAATTTACCTTTGAACTTAATGTTATGTGTAAACATGTTGACAGAATGTGGTTAAGCCATTAGTTATGAACACTTGAAATTGCTATAGTGATATTATATTTGAAGTTACCATTTTCATTAAGACAATATTAGTAGGTATGCAGTGAGCATGATGTAAAAAACTGAATTTTTTCTAGCATAACGATGTTAGTGGTACGCTTAAGACACCATTAAGGCACCAGTGATTCATCTGAACGGCTATTGAGTAAGTAACCTTTGAGTAATTCTTCATTGGTAAATTGTTAATTTGAATTGTTTTGATTTCAGGTTAAAAAGGGGGCTGCTGATTTAAACTTCTTTTAGTTGGGGGTTCTATATTTGTAAATAGAATTATAACTGTTAAAAGTTCTTGAAATGATCTTGAAGAGACTTGCAGACATGTCTCAATTTGAATCTTCATATTTGACATGTAATGAACATTGGTTGATGCAATACCAACAAAACTGCAGAAGGGCATGTTGGGTATGAGTGTATGACACATCTAGCTTAAACTTTTTTAGAAATTTTAATATGAAAAGATAACAAATTTTGTTGGAAAATTGTGTTATTTTAGATACTGCTAACTAATGAATTTTTGTTAATGATTGTGTAAATATTATTTGACTAATCGCTAGCCTATATGGCCCGTTGTTGCAACACACAACTATATAAATATGATAAGTAATACAGTTTTATTTGCTATTTCCGTGAACCCGTACCTCCCAGAGAATGTATTAGAAGGTAACCAAAGTGTCACATTTGTTACTAAATTAATGTGGGAATCCCATTCCTAAGTTGATATTCCCGTCCATCGGACGGGTCAACTACTAGTTACAAATATATGCAAACTTAGCAGAGATTCTACAACTGAGTTTACAGGAAAAGAAAAGTCTAATACCAAGGTAAAACCACCTCACAGCCTCACAGGTCATCATTCTACATTCTTTGAAAAATTAAATTTAGTAAAAACTCATAATTCACAAATGAGTGTGCGTATGAGATTGCAAAAGATTCCTAGTCATTAGAAAAAGTGACTGCACTTACAATTTAAAAGTTACAAACAAAGTTAAATTGTTAACTGCAATAAAGAGATGATTAAATCGTAATTGAACGTCTTTGTTCATGAGTATGATGGTATCTTTTCAACTAGCCTACTTCAAAACGAGTTAATAATAGCTAATAATTTCTACAAAATATGAAGTGAACAGCGTTTTCTGACACTAGTTATATTTCAAACTTTTGATAAGGCATTAAAGGATTCATGGACGTTCAGATTAACATCTTTGTGGTAGCAATTATATTTTGTGCATTGATGGAATCTTTTGAGTTTTCAACTAACTGCACTAAGTACATACACTAAAGAATGATGGTATAAACTTGTGGGCAGTTGGTCTTGTGGTATAATTCTCGCTTAGGGTGTGAAAGGCCCTGAGTTCAATTCTTGGTGTTAGTATTAAAGGCCAAATTAACTAAGTGAACATATATGGGTCAACACAACTTGGAGGGGTGTTTGCGAAATATTGAAGAACACAATCATTCTTTCCGCAATTGAATGGTATCAATGGTGACTACGAAGTTTGATCTTGAGAAATTTAATGGCCGTAACGACTTCAGCCTTTGGCAAGTCAAGATCCGGGTTCTTCTTGTTCACCAGGCATCTCCGATGCCCTGTTGGGTGAGTCAAACATGCTAGAAGGACTCACCGATAAAGAAAGAAAAGACATTTTTCAAAAGGTTCATTCAACGTTAATTTTTATTCTTGGTGACATAGTTCTTCGTGAGGTTTCTAAAGAACTCACAACTGCAGGGATTTGGGCAAAATTAGAGTCCCTGTATATGACCAAATCAATGGCAATAGACTAAGAACACACCGATGAATTTAATAAATTTGTGTTAGATCTTGAGAATATAGAGGCGGAGTTAGATGAAGAAGATCAAGCCATTATATTCTTGACATCATTACCCTTATCATACAAGCATTTTGTAGATACTTTGTGAAGGTTAATAATAGAGTTATATTATATGTCAAATACATTATCATAATCTTTGTAAATCTTATCTCATAATAGGAGATATACTTTATAATTATTATATAAGGGAGGTAATGAATGAGAGAAAGGCAAGGAAAATAATTTCTATCAGTTCAAGTCCCAGATCGATAATCAACACACAAATTAAACGAATAACTCTCGTTTATATTAATCAGAAAATCTAACTCAAAAAACTGATTACAAACCTCAAACCCTAACTCGGTTTGACTCTTGATGAACCCTAACTCGGTTACACCAAACTCATCATAGATGAACCCTAACTAGGTTACATCTCGTGTGTGCCTCTTGGATGAACCCTAACTCGGTTACACCTCACACCACACTTTTATATTTTTTGAAATAATCAAAAGCTTCGTCTTTTGATTTTAACAAAAATCCCCACATGAACCTCGTGTGATCATCAACAATAAGAAAAATAAATTTCTTACTCGACGGTGTACTCGGTGAAATCGGACCACATAAATCGCCATGAATCAAATCAAGTGGTTTCTTGGCTCGAAAACGTGTTTGATCGGGAAACGGTTTTCGGGTTTGCTTACCTACTAAACAACTATCACACAGATTAGTATAAGCAATAAACGAAGGAACACCACGTACCATATCCTTAGTTGTTAGAAGTTTCATTGGCTCGAAATTCAAATGGCCTAAACGAGCGTGCCATAACCAACCCGGATCTTCAATGTTTGATAATAAACATACCGGTGTTCCAACCCGAAGCCGCACCTTATACAACCGATTCCTTGATCTAACCGACTTCGTTATTACCTTTCTCGATTTATCAAGCACTAAAAGTTGGTCATCTTCCATAATCACCTTGCACCCGTTTTCGGTTGCTTGTCCCAAGCTTAAAATATTGCTCGTTAAACTTGGAATAAAATAAACGTTAGTGACTACCCTCTCAACATTTAACACATAATCATTCAACTTTTTAGGTAAAATTGAGGTTCGGTTCGACCGTCTTGGGGTAGATGGACCTGGGTCAGCATGTAAACTAGACGAACCGGTCTGCTGATGCGCGCAGTTTGCTGAAACGGGCTGCTGAAACTGACCTGGTGGGCTGTTCGGGCTGATTTCGGTGCTGTTTGGGCTGAATTCGGTGCTGTTTGGGCTGAAACCAGTGCTGTTTAGGCTGTTTTGGGTGCTGTTTGGGCTGAAAACAGTGCTGTTTGGGCTGTTTTGGGTGGTGTTTGGGCTAAAAACAGTGCTGTTTGGGCTGATTTCACTAGGGGTATTTTCGTCAAACAAGTTTATAACGTTACCAACTTGTTCCAGATTAACTACCAAATTTTCAGCCGAATTTTCACCACTTTTAGACCAATTCCAACCTTGTTTCTCATTAAAAATAACATCTCGAGAAACATGAATTTGATGTCTAACCGGATCGTACATCCGGTATGCCTTTGTCCCGGGTTCGGTACCGAGATAAACCATAGGGGTACTTCGGTCGTCAAGCTTTTTAACCAAAGTAATTGGAGGTGTTTTCACATAACCAACACACCTGAAAACCCGCAAATGATCAAGATTGGGTTTTACACCTTTATAGGCTTCATAGGGAATCTTCTCCGGTAGTGATTTCGTTGGTACTCGGTTTAGGATATAAATAGCATGTCTCGCCGCTTCTCCCCAAAACCGTTTTGGAACTTTTATGACATGGAGCATGCTTCTAATTGTGTCAATCACGGTTCGATTTCTCCGCTCCACCACACCATTTTGTTGGGGTGTGTATGAGGCGGAATAATGTCGTGTGATTCCTTCACTCGTGCAAAATTTTGAGAACTCAAAAGACGTGAATTCTCCTACGTGAATAACTCTCGTTTATATTAATCAGAAACTAATAGAGATATTATATGTCAAATACATTATCATAATCTTTGTAAATCTTATCTCATAATAGGAGATATACTTTGTAATTATTATATAAGAGAGATAATGAATGAGAGAAAGGCAAGGAAAATAATTTCTATCATGGTATCATTAGCCTAACTTCCTCTCCTCTCCCTTCGATCATGGAGACCAAAATACATCCCGCCATAACCGTGTCCAACATCAAAACCTTCATCCCAATCACCTTGGACAACGAAAGTGCCCAATATGTAGCATGGTCAGAGTTGTTCAAAATCCACTGCATAGCCTATCTGTTGGCTGACCACCTTGAACCACGGGTGATAACTTCCTCCTCCTCTACACCACCGGCGAAGGACAAAGACAAAGATCCGGCAGCCCCTCCACCCAAAGATTCCTGGAAACGGCTTGACGCCATTGTCCTACAGTGGATATATGGAACGATCTCCATTGACCTAGTACAAACCATTATGAAGAAGAATACCACGGCCTATGACGCGTGGACTGCTTTGCAAAACCTCTTTCAAGATAACAAAAGTTCTCGGGCACTACATCTCCAATCAAAGCTCACACATATGCGTCTCGAAAGCTTCGAAGACATGGCCGCGTATTGTCAAGAGGTAAAGATAATAGCTGATCAGTTGTATAATGTTGATGTGCCGTTGTCGCAAACCCAGTTGGTGCTGCAAGTTCTCGGTGGGTTAACCGAACAATACCGGACAATTGCAACAGTCATACGCTCCACCAATCCTCTACCGGACTTCAACGAAACCCGCTCTCGCTTATGTCAAGAAGAAATTGAGATGAACAGCCATGCTCTCCAAGCCGCTCAAACAGCCGGTTCGGCTCTCCAAGCGTCGGCCTCGAAGTCGGGTTCGCAACAACATGACAATGGACCCACTTACAGGTCCGATCCGACATCTGAATGAGGTCGCGAACGCAGCAGAGGACGTGGGCGGGGTTCCTTTGGCAGAGGACGAGCAACTTCTTTTTCTCCCCAGCCATACACTCCTTGGGCTCCATTTCTTGGGTACTGGCCCAACATGGGTCAGTCACAATCCCAATGGCAACAATGGGCTGCCACCATCCTTGGGTCAAGGCATTCTTGGTGCAAAACCCGCTCAAGCATATCCCATGGGTTATACTCCTACCGACATTGAGCAAGCACTGCACACAATGGCTCTCAACCCACCGGAGCAACCTTGGTTCATGGATACTGGGGCATCTAACCACATGAAAAACAATCCAGGTAACTTTACGTCTTATTTTACTAATGGCATTTTACGCAACATTATTGTGGGCGACGGTAATACTATTCCCGTGATCGGACAAGGCAATCAAACCCTTAACCCACCTTATCCACCCCTAAAATTAAATAATGTTCTTTTCGCCCCTAATATTATTAAAAATCTTTTGTCGGTTCGTCGCCTAACAACCGACAACCAAGTCTCTATTAAATTTGACCCGTATGGTTTTCTTGTGAAGGATCTCAAGACCAAGGCTCGTATCCTACGCAGCAATAGCTCCGGAGATCTCTATCCTCTTAGCCACAAATCCCAAGTTTATACAATATTTAAACAATTCTCAACCTTGATTTACACCCAGTTTAAACGAAAAATTAAGCAATTTCAATGTGATAATGGGAAAGAATATTCTAATCGCGCTTTTCAAACATTCTGCCACCAAAACGGAATGATATTCCACTTTTCATGCCCCTATACCTCTTCACAAAACGGCAAAGCAGAACGCAAAATCCGCTCAATAAAAAATATTATACGCACCCTCCTTGCCCAAGCCAACCTACCTAACAATTTTTGGCACCATGCTTTAGAAGTTGCCACGTACCTGATCAACATTCTTCCTAGCCAAACACTTAAACTCAAAACACCTACACATCTCCTCTACAATCGAGCCCCGTCATACGACCACCTTCGTGTGTTCGGATGCCTTTGCTATCCTCTCATCCCTCACACTACCATACACAAACTTCAAAGCCGATCCACACCTTGTGTTTTTCTCGGTTACCCCAACCAACACCGCGGGTACAAGTGCCTTGACTTATCAACCCACAAAGTCATAATTTGTCGTCATGTCCAATTTGACGAAACAATTTTCCCATTCAAGAATGTGGTCCGACCAGCCCTCCAAAACTATCAATTTCTAACTTATTCTATCCATCCTACTTTCTAGCCTCACATTGGCTCCAATACTCAAACAAACATCCCCACATCTTCATCCCAAATCAATCCCACTTCGGACCACACCTTCCCACCTACTGCTCCTACCCAAGCCCAAACTTTGACAACCCAATCCTCACCTCACCAAGTCCAATTCTCGGCAGCCCCATCCCAACCTCCTATTGTCTATTCTCGTCGACCAAGAAACATCCAGAACACTTCAAACACTACTCCCACCCCTCCTGCTTCCCAAAACTATCAACCAACCACAACCTAACCTCAACCCATTAATGTCGTCACCCAACCCGACCCCGCTGTCCCACAACGAAACGTCCGTACCCGGTCCATGGATGGAATTGTTAAACCGAGAAAACCATTTAACCTCAACAATTCCTCCATCGCTTCCATTCCTCGTAATCCCAATATTGCCTTGCCCACACCAGAATGGCGCCAAGCAATGCAAGTTGAATTTAATGCACTTATTAAAAACGAGACGTGGGAACTGGTTCCACGAACACCAGACATGAATGTCATACGTAGTATATCGGATGGGTCATTGGAAAGATATAAAGCACGACTTGTTTGTGATGGTAGAAATCAACAAATGGGTGTCGATTGTGGGGAAACATTCAGTCCCGTTGTCAAACCGGCAACGATTCGGGCCGTCTTATCATTGGCTTTAACTCAGTCGTGGTCAGTTCACCAGCTAGATGTCACCAATGCTTTTTTACACGGATCTCTTAAAGAAACCATGTATATGTATCAACCGATGGGGTTTCGACATAGAGACTATCCCGATTTTGTGTGTCGGCTCAAAAAGTCTCTTTACGGTCTCAAGCAAGCACCACGTGCATGGTACCAACGGTTCACGGACTTTGTAACTACATTGGACTTCGTTCAAAGCCGGTGCGACAACTCTCTATTTGTCTACAAACATGGAGCAGAAACGGCTTATTTACTAATTTAGGCGGATGACATAATTCTGACCACTTCATCCGATGCTCTCCGTGTCACCCTCATGGCCAAGCTCGCCTCAGAATTGCGATGAAAGATCTCGGTCCTTTAAGTTATTTTCTTGGGATCTCTGTTAAACGAAACAGTAACAATATGTTTTTGTCACAAAAGTCTTATGTAGCTGATATATTGGAACGAGCTGGTATGTCCGCATGCAAGTCAGTACCCACTCCCGTCGACACAAAATTAAAGTTGAGTTCACATGACGGAACCGATTTTGAAGATCCAACCTTATACCGCAGTCTGGCCGGAGCACTTCAGTACCTAACGTTTACACGACCAGATATTTCGTACGCGGTTCAGCAGGTTTGTATGCACATGCATTCACCAAAATCATCACATTGGCATGCCATCTTACGTATCCTTCGTTATATTCGAGGGTCATCAGACTTCGGTCTAACTCTCGGCCCTACGCGTTCTCATGCGTTACGAGCATACACTGATGCTGACTGGTTGCCCAGACACTCGACGTTCCACGCCAGGCTACTGTGTCTATTTTGGTGACAATCTCTTATCGTGGTCATCAAAACGTCAAACAACCGTTTCAAGATCTAGTGCCGAGGCAGAGTACAGAGGCGTTGCTAACGTGGTAGCGGAAATTTGTTGGCTACGTAACTTGTTATTGGAACTACATTGTCCTTTATCAGTTGCCACATTGGTATATTGTGACAATATCAGTGCTATCTACCTTTCGGGCAATCCAGTGCAACATCAAAGAACGAAGCATATCGAAGTGGACATCCATTTTGTTCGGGAACAGGTTCATCGTGGCCACGTTCGTATTCAACAGGTCCCAACTCGCTACCAAATAGCCGACATTTTCACTAAAGGTCTCCCGAAGATATTGTTTGACGACTTCAGATCCAGTCTCTGCATTCAACCCCCTCCCGCTTCGACTGCGGGGGTGTGATAGAGTTATATATGTCAAATACATTATCATAATTTTTGTAAATCTTATCTCATAATAGGAGATATACTTTGTAATTATTATATAAGGGAGATAATGAATGAGAGAAAGGCAAGGAAAATAATTTCTATCAGTTAATCTTAAAGTTAAGGGTTTAACTTTTTGTTTTTATTTTAGTTAATTTATTTATGATAAGTTTAAGAAATGTTTTGTCTTGGAGAGAAAGTTTAGTATTTGTCTTGAAAAACAAGCTTTGTATATCTATAAATAAATAGGGGTCTAGATTATTGCCGTCATTAAGTCTCTTTCTTTGTATGTTCGTGAAATTTGTTTGTTAAGTTCATTTGATTATATGAAAATAGTCGAGGTTTGTCACCTTAATATCTCGTGTTTGTTTATTTGATATGGTTGTTTGTTCCGTATGGGCCAACACTTGTATGGCAGAGAATTGGCTGCTCTAAACTCTAAAAAATTGAAGAAAAGATCATATTCCAAATATGATGGTAGAGTGGGTCTGTTTGTTAGAGGAAGACCAGATCAAAGGGAGTTTAAGCCCAAGAATAAATCTAAGTCTAAGTCTAAGTCTAAGTCTTAGTTCAAGAAAAGGTGTTATCTGTGTAATTCAATTCTGATGAGCATTTTAAGAGAGATTACCTCATATTCAAAAAGAAGAGGGACATGATAGTCATATTTCTAATGATGATCAATCTGAGGGATATGACTGTGCTGTGCTGTGCTGATGTCTATTGTATTAGTGATGCTCATTTTGTATGACTCCTGTTAAGAAGTTCTTTAAAGACATGAGAATGCAAGAAGATCTTGGTTTTGTCAAGTTGGGAGATGATAGAACTTGCCAGAGACTTGGCATTGGCACAGTAACTTTAAAGATGGGCAATAGGTACATACCTAATTTGAAAAAATTATTTTCTCCTCATAGTATTATTTGTTCATGTCCATTCAACGTTAATTTTTATTCTTTGAATAACTAAAATAAGTTTAATTATTTTCTCCTCATAGTATTATTTGTTCATGTCCAATCAAACATTGCACCCCGACATGTTTCGCCGCTTTGGTCGAGGTGTGACACTACCATTGATTCTTTAATTACTATAGCCTTTCCATCTCTTGAATTCACATGATATCCATTTCTTTCAACTGATCCTAGTGTTAATTTTTATTCTTTTGAGAACCACTTTGAGTTTTAAGAACTCGAAAGAACTCAACGTAACAATTTTTTTTTTGAATTTTTTTACACATTTATAATACGTAAGTGTAAGTAATGTACAAAAAATTAAAGTATTTTTTTACACACCGAATCGACTTTTTACACATGTGTAATTAACATTAAACTTGCGTAATCATCAAAAATATTTATTATCTCTCCTGATTCATTTTTTTAATCAAATTTAATCTCAGCCACAAATTTGAAATCATTTAATTAAATGTGTGGTCAAAAATCGAGTTCTTAAAGTTCTTAAAACTTATCAAGTTCTTAAAATATCCTTCCCCTGTATATATATATATATATATATATATATATATATATATATATAATGAGGCAAAATCACAATCCATATGTGTAAATAGAGCATAACAACCACCATTGCATACGCAATATAAATAATTGAGGCTCCTTTCTAATTGGTAACAACCAACATACTCGGATTAAATAAATGAGGCCCCATTTTATTAGCACAAAACCAAAATAGTTAGACGCCATATGATCATACTTAATAAGGATGAGGATGAAACCAAACCATAAAAATAAACACATAAGCATGTAATAACATTGAGGCATAAACAATAATAGTGCAAAATTCATATGAATACATATTAAGGAATTGTGAATTTAGTGTTGAGGTCTCAAAACATGTAAGATTGAATATGGTACGCATGAGACCCTTAAAAGTTTAAAATGTAAAAAGGGGAGTGTGATTACTCACTTGGAAATGAGGCGAGTGATGAGATAGACGAGCCGGTCCTTATGCGGGCGAACCGGAAGGTTTGGTTTTTAACAAGCGAGCCCGAAAAATAAATGAGTTTAGGATTATAAATGTGAGGGAAGGTAAATAATAAATAAAAGTAAATAAACTAAACTTGAATTCAAATTTGGGGGGTTTTGTTCATAAGTGTAAAGAAACTATTATGTATAAATTCTTAAAAAGAAAACCTGGAAAATATGGTACTATACTATTTAGTTTTAGTCTAGATGGTTTCGTTTGATATTTATAACTCTAATCGAGTATTGGGTTCGGTTTGGTGTATGGTGCACAAATCCGAAAATGAAACCTCCAAATTTAATAGCTAAGCGAGTATTTGGTTATTATCGATCCGGTACTCGATATTAGTTCGGGTTCGGTTCTGACTTCACCAAAATGTGAAAATGGAAATAAAACTTAAATAATTTAGTTACTAAGTGAAACCCATGTCTTATCTGTGACATCTGCCCCGATCCGACCCGACCCAGGTACCCGTTTCTCTGATCCGATCTCTCTCTTTTATGATTTAATATTTATTTATACTTATATTTTACTTTTAATAATAATAATATATTTTCCTTCCCGCCTCTTTCTCTCTCTTTCTTTCCGCCGTCCCGTCCCTCTTCTTCTCTCTTTCCGCCTTCTTTTCCCTCTTGTCGCCGTCCCGCCCTTAAGCCTTGTTTCCCTTATTTTCTCCTTACTCTTTGCTGTCCTTTGTTCCTTCCCGCCTAAGGTTGTCTGCGCAGCTCCACGCGCCAGACTCCTTACAAGGAAGCCTGCGTGAAGACCACCTGTTACTGCGATACGCGAGACGAACTGTCCCCGCAGCGCGCTAAGGATTTTAGTTCTTCCCGCGGCGCGCTATGGATACCGTTCTTCCCGCGACGCGCTAAGGAATATAGTTCTTCTCGCGACGCGCTTAGAATTGAAGTTCTTCCCGCGGCGCGCTTAGAATTGTAGTTCTTTCCGCGGCGCGCAAAGGTTGGTTCTGTCTGCCTTCGCGCTCAAGCTTTCTCGCGCTATGTCTTGAGTCTTTTCTTCTGTTTAATCCAGCTGTTTACTTTTGTGTTATCTTATCTTTTGAGCCGTTGACCTAATCTGCTTTATGTCTAAAAAAGCCACTTTTGGCGCAGCATGCGCACCAACCCCATTGGTTGACAGAAAAAGTGACTGACATTATCTTTTGAGATCTGCTTTTCCATGCTTGACCAGTACCTTTATCTGACCCGCCCATGCCTGTTTACTGTTCCCTGTCAGCTTTCTCTTGCCCCCTGCAGCTGCCATATCTTTTGATATCTTTTGCTTTTGGAATCTTTTGCTTTTTGAGATTTTTTCCCCTTTTTCTAGGGATTGTGTTCCCTAGGGTTTCTCTATAAATAATAATGTTATTTTTCCTAACACTACACACACAAACACTTAATCTCTCATGTCCTCTCTTGCTCCTTGCCGTTGTTCTTCCTCTGCCGTCTCCTCTCTCTTTGCCTCCGTCTTCCTCCCTGTTCTGCCCTGCTTTTCCGGTAATATATATTATATATAATAATTTACTTATTAATTATGCTAACTTGTAATCAAGACTTAAAACAAATCATTAAAACAATAATCTTGTTTATAGGTTAACTTGTGCTTGTTTAAAGTTGATTCTTGCTTTATCTTACACCGCATCGTTTATCAAGTGAGTAATCTCGTACCTAATCCCTTTTTATTTTTAATGTTTTGGGATGTTCATGTGTTCGTACAAACTTGAGTCTTAAACTTGTTTATGAACTTTAGTCGCGCAGTATCCCATGTGTTGAGGACGTTTACTTGGCTGTTTATTTGTATGTGTGTATCATTAACCGCTTTGTTCGGCCTATTCCGCAGTTTTCATGGATCCATTAGATGAACACGGGAGACCTATCGTTTACGGTTTTCTTTGTTTACACTTGCACAGATGTTTTCTCGTGTTTGTGCTCATTTGGGAGCACGGATTGAACTATGAACTATGAGCTATGATCTATTTAGGCTTGATCACAATCTGATTGCACCCTTGTTAAACACCAGACATACACGTGTTGCGCGCAGATTTATTGTTATCTATGTATTGTATTAAACTTGATTTCTCACCAACACGCAAGTGTTTGACGTTTATTTTAACACATGTTCAGGTTTGCAGTAGCTGTTTTGGAGCTTGTGGACACGTAGGAAGTTTTCTTTATTTTGGACCTAGATTAAAATGTATCAAGACAAGTTATTGCTGTTCGAATATTATGATTTATAATATATTGATTTATGATGATTTATGTTATCTTGTTTACTTTGCGCGTGCGCGAATGAATGTATTTATTAAATATTGACACCCAATAGTGTCACGAGTAATGAAACAATATGTGGCGCCCCGATGTATAATCCGCCTTTGGTCGGGGTGTTACAGATTGGTATCAGAGCTCGTTGACTTTAGGATAGGTGGTTAGACGTATCGGCCTAGAATACCTAAGAGTCCCTTCTCGCGCATGAGAGAAATCTTATGTTTGCGCGCTTATTGTTAATTACTCGTTATTTATAAATATGCTTGCGCAGACGCAGTATATGATTTTATGTTTTATTCCGCGATATTTCGATTTTTGTTGAATTTCGATTTTTATTGATTTTACTTACATATTCGTTTGTTGGATTTGAAAATCCGAAAAGTCATGGTGATACATAAATAGTTGATTTTCAATTTCCATTTACGATTATGTTCTGAGGTTGGAGACTTGAAAAGTCATGGTGATACATGAATTGTCAACCTCCAATACTCATTTTCTTGTATATTTTATATTGAAGATTGAAAAGTCATGGTGATACATGAATCGTCAATCCCCAATACTCGTTTGCTCGTATATTTTAAATTGGGAATTTGGAAAGTCATGGTGATACATAAATTGTCGATTCTTGATTCGAATTTGTCACCTTTATTAAGTCTGCATTTAGGGTCATTTATTTTACTTTAACTTTTGACAGTAACTGACTCCGCGAAACCAAGCCTATTAAGATGATACTTTGCGCTAAAACCAAGATATTAACTAAAATTAAAACTTTTATAGAATGCCTCCGCTATCCCGCCGTCATCAGAGGAGAGAAGCCTCGCGCAGGCGTAGACAGAAACGTTCCCAGGAAATGGCCGCCGCAATAGCCCAAGCCTTAAACCAAAACAATGCTAACACCTCTGGTTACAACATTAAGTCCTTTAACGCGGGTAACCCTCCAAAGTTCACAGGTCTTGAAGGAGCCACCGTGATGCTCCAGTGGCTTGAGAAAATAGAAAACACTTTCCTCCATACCCAATGCCCTCCAGACCGACGAACCCTATATGCCTCTAGTGTCCTGGAATCAAGGGCGCTTACTTGGTGGAATGGAGTAGCTCATGCGCGTGGCGCAGAAGCTGCTTCTAGCATGACATGGGAGGAATTCAAGGAAATTCTGACGCGAGAATTCTGCCCTCCCAACGAAGTTAAGCGCCTAGAGGAGGAATTTTGGAACTTGAAGCAATACAGCGGTGAAGCGCGCGAGTACGCGACGCGCTTCCATGAACTAAGCCTGCTTGTCCCTCACCTTGTTACCCCTTCCCGCCGAGCCATAGAGAAATTCCTTGGGGGTCTCCCCATGGAAATTCAAGACTCTGTATGGGCCAGAAACCCAGTAACCCTCTCTGACGCCATTGAGTTGGCCGCTGTGCTCAGCGACAACCATGTCAGAGCAGGAACCCTGTTCCTGCGGGGATCTGAGAAGACCAAACTCACCAAGACTGTTCCTGAACCAACAGAAACCAAACCAGAACCCTCAAACCGTAACAACCTCAAGCGCAGGCGCAAAGCCTATGCGCTTACCAACCCGCCCATTGTCCAGCAACCCATCTACCAACCTCCAGTTTACGCGCCTAACCCACTATCAACCTACCCAACACCTCCTATAGTCCACAACTATGCCTTAACCAATCCAGCACTCCCTGCCCCGCCACCTAAGAAACCTTACACAGGAACCCAACCCTTTTGCCCAACCTGTAGACTTCACCACCCAACCCAAACCCCGTGTCGACAATGTAACCGATGTGGCCGCGTTGGTCACTCTGCCGAATACTGTAGAGTCCCTCCCGCCAACCCAATTGCGCCAACACCACCAGTCTACCCGCAGAACCCACAACCAACCTACCAAAACCCACGACCCAGGTCGTGCTTTAACTGCGGTGATCCCAGTCATTTCCGGAACGCGTGCCCAAGGCTACAAGTCCAGATTACGCAAGCGAATCCGGTGAACCAAATTTCGAACCAAGTAACGCGCGGACGAGCTTTTAACATAACCGCGCACCAAGCGCAAGCAAATAATGACGTAGTTAATGGTACATTTTTGCTTAACGGATTTTATGCTTCTGTACTTTTTGATACTGGCGCCGATCGAAGTTTTATTTCTCGCGCGTTTGAACAGAAGCTTGCGCGACCGCGCAACGACTTAAAAGAAAATTTTTTAGTTGAATTGGCTAATGGTGAAACTGTTTTAATTAACTCAGTGATTAAAGATTGCACGCTTAACCTTAACGAAAACGATTTTCTGATCGACCTCATCCCCATGCCTTTTGGAAGCTTTGATGTTATCATTGGTATGGACTGGCTTACGCATAATCGCGCCGAAGTTATTTGCGCCAAGAAGATGATTCGCATACCTCGAGAAAATGGTGATCTTCATATCTACGGCGAGAAACCCTCCCGCGGTCTTAAACTTATGTCTTGCGCCGAAGCCCGAAGACTCATGCGGAAGAAGTGTATTGCATTTTTAGCCCATGTGGTCAAACCTGATGAAGGAAAGAAGAAGCTTCGCGATATCCCTGTTGTGCGTGATTTCCCTGAAGTTTTTCCTGATGGTCTTCCTGGTATCCCTCCCGCTCGTGAAGTCGAGTTCCGTATTGATCTTGTCCCTAGTAGCTAAATCTCCTTACCGTCTTGCGTGTAACACCCCGACCGAAGGCGGATTATACATCGGGGCGCCACATATTGCTTCATTACTCGCGACACTATTGGTGTCAATATTTATTAATACACATTTTATCGCGCACGCGCAGCGGGGAAAATAAAGAACATAAATCAACATAAATTAATATATTATAAAGCATAATATTCAAATAACATAAACTTGTCTTGTTACATTTTAAATCTAGGTCCAAAACAAAAGTAAACATCCTATGTGTCCTCAAGCTTCAAAGCAGCTACTGCAAACCTGAACATGTGTTAAAATAAACGTCAAACACTTGCGTGTTGGTGAGAAATCAAGTTTAATGCAATACAGTAAATCTGCGCGCAACACGTGTATGTCTAGAGTTTAGCAAGGGTGTAATCAGATTGTGATCAAGCCTAAGATAGATCATAGCTCATAGTTCAATCCGTGCTCCCAATTGAGCACAAAAACGAGAAAACATACAGTGCAAGTGTAAACAAAGAAAACCGTAAACGATAGGTCTCCCGTGTTCATCCAATGGATCCATGAAAACTTCGGAATAGGCCGAACAAAGCGGTTAATGATACACACATACAAATAACAGCCAAGTAAACATCCTCAACACATGGGATACTGCGCGACTAAAGTTCATAAACAGTTTAAGACTAAGTTTGTATGAACACATGAACATCCCAAAACATTAAAAGCAAAAAGGGATTAGGTACGAGATAACTCACATGATAAACGGTGCGATGAAGATAAATAAAGCAAGAACCAAACAAGCAAAGTTAACCTATAAATAAGATTATCGGTTTAACGATTGGTTTTAGTGTCTTGATTATAACTAACCATAGGTAATATGCATCGATTTACTTAAACAAATTATAAACATTTACTAACCGAGATCTGGGCAGAAAAGAAGAGAAAGAAAAACAGAGGCAAGGAGAGCTGGAGTTATGTTGACGGCTGCGCTGCGAGGATCTTCAGCAGGGAGAAGGAGAAGAGATTAAGTGTCTGCGTGTGAAATGTTAAAGAAAATGGCTGGGTATAAATAGGCAAACCCTAGGGAACACAATCCCGGAAAAAGGGGAAAATATCTCACCAAATCTAAGCAAAAGATATGGCAGCAGGAAAAGGGGAAAAAGCTGTCAGGTTACTGTTCACAGCACATGGGATATGTCAGGCAAACACTGTTCAAGATAAGGAAAAGAAGATCTCAAAAGATATTGTCAGTCACCTTTTTCTGTCAACCAATAGGATTGACGCGCATGCTGCGCCGAAAGTAACTTTTCAGACACAAAGCAAGTTAGGTCAACAGCACAAAAGATAATATATCACCAAAGGTAAACGGCTGGATAAATCAAGATAAAAGACACAAGACTTAGCGCGAGAAAGCTGAGTGTGCGAGCGCGAAGGCACACACAGAAGGCTGACACAGACAAACCTTAGCGCGCTGCGGGAAGAACCACAAATCCTTAGCGCGTCGCGGAACGAACTGAAATCCTTAGCGCGCTGCGGGAAGAACATAAATCCTTAGCGCGTCGCGGGAAGAATTACAATTCTTAGCGCGCTGCGAGAAGAACTACAAATTTACAGCGTGTCGCGGGAGGATCTACAATTCTTAGCGCGTCGCGCGGAGAAGTATCATTCTTAGCGCGCCGCGGGAAGAACTATAGTTCCTAGCGCGTAGCGCAGGAACAGTCAATCTTCACGCAGGCTTCCTTGTAAGGAGTTTAGCGCGTGGAGCTGCGCAGACATCCTTAGGCGGGAAGAGCCAAAGGACAAGCAAGGAGTTAGAGAAAAAGGGGTTCAAGGCTCAAGGGTTAAACAAGGGGGGGGGGGATGGCGACAAGAGAAAAGAAGGCGGGACGGCGGAAAGAAAAGAGAAGAAGAGGAAGGAGAGGCGGAAGAAACATTTTAAATATACATAAAGATTTATTAAAGGTTAGATTTATAAAGATTATAATTAATTTTTAAATCATAAAAAGAATCGGATCAGAAAACGGGTATCTGGGTCGGGTCGGATTCGGGCAGATGTTACAGTCTCCCCTACTTTAAGAAATTTCGTCCCGAAATTTATCTCGAAGTAGGATGCGCAAAGAAAAGGTACGGGGATAAGGTCGATCAAAAAAAATCGTTTTCATTAAGGTTAAGCGTGCAATCCATGATTATAAAGTTTATTAAAATAGTTTCGCCATTAGCCAATTCAACAAGTTTTCCTTAAGTTAATGCGCGGTCGCGCGAGCTTCTGCTCAAACGCGCGAGAAATAAAACTTCTATCGGCACCAGTAACAAAAAGTATAGATGCATAATGCTCGTTAAAAAAAAAAAAAAATGTACCATTAACTACGTCATTAATCGCTTGCGCTTGGTGCGCGGTTATATTAAAAGTTTGTCAGCGCGTCACTTGGTTCGAAATTTGGTTCACCGGATTCGCTTGCGTAATCTGTACTTGTAGCCTCGGGCACGCGTTCCGGAAATGACTGGGATCACCGCAGTTAAAGCACGATCTTGGTTGGGGATTCTGGTATGTTGGTTGTGGGTTCAGCGGGTAGGTTGGTGGTGTTTGCACAATTGGGTTGGCGGGAGGGACTCTACAGTACTCAGCAGAGTGACCAGCGCGGCCACATTGGTTACATTGCCTACACGAGGCTTGAGTTGGGTGATGAAATTTACAGGTTGGGCAGAAGGGCTGATTTCCTGTGTAGGGTTTCTTAGTTGGCGGGGTAGGGAGTGCAGGATTAGTTAAGGCATAGTTATGGACTACAGGGGGAGTTGGGTAGGTAGACAGTGGGTTAGGCGCGTATACTGGAGGTTGGTAAAGGGGTTGCTGGACAACGAGTGGGTTAGAAAGCGCGTAAGCTTGATGATTGGTTTTGCGCCTTCGTTTATGGTTTGAGGGTTCTGGCTTGGTTTCTGTTGGTTCTGGGTCAGTCTTGGTGGGTTTGGTCTTTTCAGTTCCCCGCAGGAACAGGGTTCCTGCTCTGACATGGTTGTCGCTGAGCACAGCGGCCAACTCGATGGCGTCAGAGAGGGTTACTGGGTTTCTCGCCCATACAGAATCTTGAATTTCCATGGGAAGACCCCCAAGAAATTTTTCGATGGCTCGGCGGGAAGGGGTAACAAGGTGAGGGACAAGCAAACTTAGTTCGTGGAAGCGCGTCGCGTACTCGCGCGCTTCGCCACTGTACTGCTTCAAGTTCCAGAATTCCTCCTCAAGGCGCTTGACTTCGTTGGGAGGGCAGAATTCTTGCGTCAGAAGTTCCTTGAATTCCTCCCAGAGCATGCTAGAAGCAACCCCTGCGCCACGCGCATGAGCTACTCCGTTCCACCAAGTAAGCGCTCTAGATTCCAGGACACTTGAGGCGTATAAGGTTCGTTGGTTTGGAGGGCAATGGGTATGGAGAAAAGTGTTTTCAATTTTCTCGAGCCACTGGAGCATTATGGTGGCTCCTTCAAGTCCTTTGAATTTCGGAGGGTTACCCGCATTAAAGGATTTAATATTGTAACCAGAGTGGTTGATATTGTTTTGGTTTAAGGCTTGGGCTATCGCGGCGGCCATTTCCTGGGAACGTTGCTGCCTACGTCTGCGCGCGGCTTCTCTCCTCTGATAACGAGCTGATAGTGGAGGCATTCTATAAAAGTTCTAGTTTTAGTTAATATCATGTTATGAGAAACCGTTTTAGCGCAAAGTATAACCTTGTTAAAGTTTGTTTCGCGAAGTTAGTTGCTAACAAAAGTTAAGGTAAAGTAAATGACTTTATATGCAGACTTAATAAAGGTAACTAATTCGAATCGAGAATCGACAATTCATGTATCACCATGACCTTCCGAATTCTCAATTTAAAAAAATACGAGCAAACGGGTATTGGAGATTGACGATTCATGTATCACCATGACTTTTCAATCCTCAATATAAAATATACAAGTAAATAAGCATTGGAGATTGACAATTCATGTATCACCATGACTTTTCAATCTTCAACTTAAAAATATAAAGTAAATGGGAATTGAAAGTCAACTATTCATGTATCACCATGACTTCTCGGATTTTCAATTTCAACAAACGAACATAAATAAAAATCGAAAGATCGCGGAATAAAACATAAAATCACACGCTGCGTAAGCGCCAGCATACATAATAAATAACGAGTAATTAACAATAAGCGCGCAAACACGAGATTTCTCTCATGCGCGAGAGGGGACTTAAGTTTTCTAGGTCGTTACGTCTAACCACCTATCCTAAAGTCAACGAGCTCTGATACCAATCTGTAACACCCCGACCGAAGGCGGATTATACATCGGGGCGCCACATATTGCTTCATTACTCGCGACACTATTGGTGTCAATATTTATTAATACACATTTTATCGCGCACGCGCAGCGGGGAAAATAAAGAACATAAATCAACATAAATTAATATATTATAAAGCATAATATTCAAATAACATAAACTTGTCTTGTTACATTTTAAATCTAGGTCCAAAACAAAAGTAAACATCCTATGTGTCCTCAAGCTTCAAAGCAGCTACTGCAAACCTGAACATGTGTTAAAATAAACGTCAAACACTTGCATGTTGGTGAGAAATCAAGTTTAATGCAATACAGTAAATCTGCGCGCAACACGTGTATGTCTAGAGTTTAGCAAGGGTGTAATCAGATTGTGATCAAGCCTAAGATAGATCATAGCTCATAGTTCAATCCGTGCTCCCAATTGAGCACAAAAACGAGAAAACATACAGTGCAAGTGTAAACAAAGAAAACCGTAAACGATAGGTCTCCCGTGTTCATCCAATGGATCCATGAAAACTTCGGAATAGGCCGAACAAAGCGGTTAATGATACACACATACAAATAACAGCCAAGTAAACATCCTCAACACATGGGATACTGCGCGACTAAAGTTCATAAACAGTTTAAGACTAAGTTTGTATGAACACATGAACATCCCAAAACATTAAAAGCAAAAAGGGATTAGGTACGAGATAACTCACATGATAAACGGTGCGATGAAGATAAATAAAGCAAGAACCAAACAAGCAAAGTTAACCTATAAATAAGATTATCGGTTTAACGATTGGTTTTAGTGTCTTGATTATAACTAACCATAGGTAATATGCATCGATTTACTTAAACAAATTATAAACATTTACTAACCGAGATCTGGGCAGAAAAGAAGAGAAAGAAAAACAGAGGCAAGGAGAGCTGGAGTTATGTTGACGGCTGCGCTGCGAGGATCTTCAGCAGGGAGAAGGAGAAGAGATTAAGTGTCTGCGTGTGAAATGTTAAAGAAAATGGCTGGGTATAAATAGGCAAACCCTAGGGAACACAATCCCGGAAAAAGGGGAAAATATCTCACCAAATCTAAGCAAAAGATATGGCAGCAGGAAAAGGGGAAAAAGCTGTCAGGTTACTGTTCACAGCACATGGGATATGTCAGGCAAACACTGTTCAAGATAAGGAAAAGAAGATCTCAAAAGATATTGTCAGTCACCTTTTTCTGTCAACCAATAGGATTGACGCGCATGCTGCGCCGAAAGTAACTTTTCAGACACAAAGCAAGTTAGGTCAACAGCACAAAAGATAATATATCACCAAAGGTAAACGGCTGGATAAATCAAGATAAAAGACACAAGACTTAGCGCGAGAAAGCTGAGTGTGCGAGCGCGAAGGCACACACAGAAGGCTGACACAGACAAACCTTAGCGCGCTGCGGGAAGAACCACAAATCCTTAGCGCGTCGCGGAACGAACTGAAATCCTTAGCGCGCTGCGGGAAGAACATAAATCCTTAGCGCGTCGCGGGAAGAATTACAATTCTTAGCGCGCTGCGAGAAGAACTACAAATTTACAGCGTGTCGCGGGAGGATCTACAATTCTTAGCGCGTCGCGCGGAGAAGTATCATTCTTAGCGCGCCGCGGGAAGAACTATAGTTCCTAGCGCGTAGCGCAGGAACAGTCAATCTTCACGCAGGCTTCCTTGTAAGGAGTTTAGCGCGTGGAGCTGCGCAGACATCCTTAGGCGGGAAGAGCCAAAGGACAAGCAAGGAGTTAGAGAAAAAGGGGTTCAAGGCTCAAGGGTTAAACAAGGGGGGGGGGGATGGCGACAAGAGAAAAGAAGGCGGGACGGCGGAAAGAAAAGAGAAGAAGAGGAAGGAGAGGCGGAAGAAACATTTTAAATATACATAAAGATTTATTAAAGGTTAGATTTATAAAGATTATAATTAATTTTTAAATCATAAAAAGAATCGGATCAGAAAACGGGTATCTGGGTCGGGTCGGATTCGGGCAGATGTTACATTGCGCCCGCTGAGATGCAAGAATTGGCAAGCCAACTTCAAGAGTTGACTGCTAAAGGATTCATTCGCCCTAGCTCCTCGCCCTGGGGTGCTCCGGTGTTGTTCGTTAAAAAGAAAGATGGTTCGTTTCGCATGTGTATTGATTACCGCGAGTTGAACAAACTCACCATTAAAAACCGGTATCCCTTACCGCGTATTGACGACCTCTTTGATCAACTCCAAGGTGCCTCTTGTTTCTCGAAGATTGATCTCCGCTCTGGCTATCACCAGTTGCGCATCCGCGATGAAGATGTTCCGAAGACTGCTTTTCGAACTCGTTATGGCCATTTTGAATTCTTGGTCATGTCCTTCGGTTTAACCAACGCACCCGCCGTTTTCATGGATCTAATGAATCGGGTGTGTAGGCCTTTCTTGGATAAATTCGTGATTGTGTTTATCGATGACGTTCTGATTTATTCTAAGACCAAGGCCGAGCATGAGCAACATCTCCGATTGGTATTGCAAAAGCTTAGAACCGAGCAGCTCTATGCTAAGCTTTCCAAGTGTGAATTCTGGTCTGATGAAGTACAGTTTCTTGGCCATGTTGTGAACAAGATGGGTATTCATGTCGACCCATCCAAAATTGAAGCAATCAAGAACTGGATTACGCCGACCACTCCTACCGAGATCCGTTCCTTTCTGGGCTTAGCTGGTTATTACCGGCGCTTCATTTCGAACTTCTCGAAAATCGCTTTGCCTTTAACAGCTCTAACGCACAAAGGTAAACCGTATATTTGGGGCTCGAAGCAAGAAGAAGCCTTTCTGACGCTCAAGCGTTTGTTGTGTGAAGCTCCTGTCCTTGCGCTACCTGAGGGTAATGATGATTTTGTCGTGTACTGCGATGCCTCCAACCAAGGTCTCGGTTGTGTTCTTATGCAACGAGGCAAGGTTATCGCTTACGCATCAAGGCAACTCAAGGTTCATGAAAAGAATTATACAACTCACGATCTCGAACTTGGTGCAGTCGTATTTGCCTTGAAGATCTGGAGACACTACCTTTATGGTACTAAGTGTATCCTCTACACTGACCATAAAAGCCTTCAGCATATCTTTGATCAGAAGGAACTTAACATGAGACAACGCCGATGGAACGAACTCATCAGCGATTACGATTGTGAGATCCGGTATCATCCTGGTAAGGCTAATGTGGTAGCCGATGCGCTCAGCCGAAAACCCTGCCAGCTTAACTGTATCTTGCCGCGCACGCAGCTTCACTTCGCGCCGATTCAAAGCAACCTTGAATCGCGTATTCGTGAAGCGCAGCGCGCATCCATCAGTAATGGTAACCTTCGCGCCGAGTTAGCGTGTGGCGCGGAAGCGCACTTTGTCCCTAATCTGAGTGGAATTCTCTGCTATCTTAATCGCATCTGGATTCCCTTGGATGAGAATCTTCGCGCTGATATCCTGAGTGAAGCGCATAAATCTCGGTATTCTATTCATCCCGGCGCTGATAAGATGTACAAGGATTTGCGCATTACTTATTGGTGGCCCGGTATGAAAAAGGATATTGCTATGTTCGTAGCTAAATGCCTGACTTGTTCTAAGGTAAAAGCTGAACATCAACGCCCATCTGGTTTGCTCGAACAACCAGAAATTCCTACGTGGAAATGGGAAGGTATAGCGATGGACTTCATTACCAAGTTACCTTTGACAGCAAGCAAACATGATAGCATTTGGGTAATAGTTGATCGTTTGACTAAGTCTGCTCACTTTCTGCCCATTCGTGAAAACTACCGTGTTGAGCAACTCGCGCAGCTTTATGTCAAGGAAATTGTCTGCCGCCATGGTACTCCTTTGAGCATCATATCCGATCGCGATGGCCGTTTTATATCTCGCTTTTGGAAATCTCTCCAATCTGCGCTAGGAACTCGCTTGGACATGAGTACGGCATATCATCCTCAGACTGACGGACAGTCTGAGCGAACTATTCAAACTCTTGAGGATATGCTCCGATCTTGTGTTCTTGATTTTGGAGGTAATTGGGATTCGCACCTGCCTTTGATTGAGTTCTCTTATAATAACAGCTATCATTCAAGTATCGGTATGGCCCCATTTGAAGCACTTTACGGTCGTAAGTGCCGCTCCCCGATCTGTTGGAGCGAAGTGGGAGAAGCTCAAATCACAGGACCCGAACTAGTTCAAGAGACAACCGATAAAATCGCCAAGATCCGTGATTATCTGCTGACTGCCAGAAGCCGACAGAAGAGTTACGCAGATCGTAGGCGGAAGCCTCTCGAATTTCAAGTTGGTGATCTTGTTCTCCTCAAAGTGTCGCCCTGGAAGGGTGTTGTCCGCTTTGGGAAGAAAGGTAAACTTGCTCCTCGATATGTTGGACCATTCAAGATTCTCGCGCGTGTAGGAAAAGTTGCCTACAGACTTGACCTGCCGCCCGCGCTCAGTAATGTGCATCCAACGTTCCATGTATCCAATCTCAAGAAGTGTTTAGCCGACGAGAACCTTCACATTCCACTTGATGAAGTTCAAGTTGATGAATCTATGCATTTCGTTGAGAAGCCTGTTGAGATTATGGATCGCGAGGTTAAGCAAACCAAGCGCAGTCGCATCCCTATCGTGAAAGTTCGCTGGGAGTCCAAGCGCGGAGCCGAGTTTACATGGGAAAGGGAAGATCAAATGAAGATCAAGTACCCGCACCTGTTCTCTGCGCAACCTACTTCGAGATAAATTTCGGGACGAAATTTCTTAAAGTAGGGGAGACTGTGACATCTGCCCCGATCCGACCCGACCCAGGTACCCGTTTCTCTGATCCGATCTCTCTCTTTTATGATTTAATATTTATTTATACTTATATTTTACTTTTAATAATAATAATATATTTTCCTTCCCGCCTCTTTCTTTCTCTTTCTTTCCGCCGTCCCGTCCCTCTTCTTCTCTCTTTCCGCCTTCTTTTCCCTCTTGTCGCCGTCCCGCCCTTAAGCCTTGTTTCCCTCATTTTCTCCTTACTCTTTGCTGTCCTTTGTTCCTTCCCGCCTAAGGTTGTCTGCGCAGCTCCACGCGCCAGACTCCTTACAAGGAAGCCTGCGTGAAGACCACCTGTTACTGCGATACGCGAGACGAACTGTCCCCGCAGCGCGCTAAGGATTTTAGTTCTTCCCGCGGCGCGCTATGGATACCGTTCTTCCCGCGACGCGCTAAGGAATATAGTTCTTCTCGCGACGCGCTTAGAATTGAAGTTCTTCCCGCGGCGCGCTTAGAATTGTAGTTCTTTCCGCGGCGCGCAAAGGTTGGTTCTGTCTGCCTTCGCGCTCAAGCTTTCTCGCGCTATGTCTTGAGTCTTTTCTTCTGTTTAATCCAGCTGTTTACTTTTGTGTTATCTTATCTTTTGAGCCGTTGACCTAATCTGCTTTATGTCTAAAAAAGCCACTTTTGGCGCAGCATGCACACCAACCCCATTGGTTGACAGAAAAAGTGACTGACATTATCTTTTGAGATCTGCTTTTCCATGCTTGACCAGTACCTTTATCTGACCCGCCCATGCCTGTTTACTGTTCCCTGTCAGCTTTCTCTTGCCCCCTGCAACTGCCATATCTTTTGATATCTTTTGCTTTTGGAATCTTTTGCTTTTTGAGATATTTTCCCCTTTTTCTAGGGATTGTGTTCCCTAGGGTTTCTCTATAAATAATAATGTTATTTTTCCTAACACTACACACACAAACACTTAATCTCTCATGTCCTCTCTTGCTCCTTGCCGTTGTTCTTCCTCTGCCGTCTCCTCTCTCTTTGCCTCCGTCTTCCTCCCTGTTCTGCCCTGCTTTTCCGGTAATATATATTATATATAATAATTTACTTATTAATTATGCTAACTTGTAATCAAGACTTAAAACAAATCATTAAAACAATAATCTTGTTTATAGGTTAACTTGTGCTTGTTTAAAGTTGATTCTTGCTTTATCTTACACCGCATCGTTTATCAAGTGAGTAATCTCGTACCTAATCCCTTTTTATTTTTAATGTTTTGGGATGTTCATGTGTTCGTACAAACTTGAGTCTTAAACTTGTTTATGAACTTTAGTCGCGCAGTATCCCATGTGTTGAGGACGTTTACTTGGCTGTTTATTTGTATGTGTGTATCATTAACCGCTTTGTTCGGCCTATTCCGCAGTTTTCATGGATCCATTAGATGAACACGGGAGACCTATCGTTTACGGTTTTCTTTGTTTACACTTGCACAGATGTTTTCTCGTTTTTGTGCTCATTTGGGAGCACGGATTGAACTATGAACTATGAGCTATGATCTATTTAGGCTTGATCACAATCTGATTGCACCCTTGTTAAACACCAGACATACACGTGTTGCGCGCAGATTTATTGTTATCTATGTATTGTATTAAACTTGATTTCTCACCAACACGCAAGTGTTTGACGTTTATTTTAACACATGTTCAGGTTTGCAGTAGCTGTTTTGGAGCTTGTGGACACGTAGGAAGTTTTCTTTATTTTGGACCTAGATTAAAATGTATCAAGACAAGTTATTGCTGTTCGAATATTATGATTTATAATATATTGATTTATGATGATTTATGTTATCTTGTTTACTTTGCGCGTGCGCGAATGAATGTATTTATTAAATATTGACACCCAATAGTGTCACGAGTAATGAAACAATATGTGGCGCCCCGATGTATAATCCGCCTTTGGTCGGGGTGTTATATTATCTGAATACAACTTAGTGTAAACGTCAAAAACAGGTTTAACTGGTTGTTCGGTTGTAACAATCCTGATTTTGGGCCTAATTTTTTTTCTCTTTAAATGTTATCTATTTAGTATTTGATTTACAACGAACTATTAGATTGAAGAAAAAGTAGGAAAACCATGAATATAATTTAGAACCATTTGCACTTAAAGTCGCACTATTGAGCAAGCCCACACAATTACTAATCCCACTAAAAATATTTACCTAACAACATTTATTTAGTTCATGTATGTGCATGTAAAACAAATACAAAACCAATCTACCTAATTTTCAAATTATGTAATCGTATCAAAATATATACATAATTGCATAGCACTTGTGCAAATAACTCATGTTACGAGTGTGTTTATTTGGTATATATGTACACATATAGTATTATTTTTAAGATTAAGTAAATTTCCAAACAACTTATAACTGTTCATGCATACATATTATTTTATATAATCACCTAGTTTATATAAAGATATATATTAACTACAATAATTTTATAAAAATCACAAGTGTAGGAGACCTATTTTATAAAAACTCCATATTATCTTGTTAAGATTCTCTATTAACACAATATGAACCACCCCTATAGCAAGTGACTTTCACTCTTTTGTCCTCTCTCCCATTCCAAATCATACACACACAATGACGGATGTTTCTTTGGGCCAAGATGGGCCGCAACCCATCACGTTTTTCGCTCGGTAGTGTATTTTTTCTGAAAAAATCAAAAAAATATTAAATGTATTGAGTTCGGCCCAGCCAAGTTATTTGAATCCGGCCCAGCCATACTATTTGAGTCCGAGCTAGCCTTGAATATTTTAAAAAAGAAAGTTTGTTTAAAGCCAAAAGAAATTTGGTTTTTTTACCTTTTTATTTTCACATGTTTTATTGTTTTATATATTTTTTTTGTTTTTCTTAAAAAGAATTTTTTTGTCTTGCAAAATAGTTCTCAAAGTTCTTAGTTTCAAAATGATTCTCACATGATCCTAATCTTATATATATATATATATATATATATATTATATATTTACTTTTATACTTTTTTTTATTAAGACGAGAGGAAACTCATATATCAAGGATTGTAACTAAAGTAACTAGTGTACCCATGCGCATTGCGCGATTAATATGGCAACAAACTCGAATATTAATATGTATATAGAAACACATCATGACGACTATTACTTCGACGCAACAAAAAGAGTTTATCCAAAAATCAAAAGAACTTGGCTTGTGTCGATTCGGCTCATTAAAACTTTAATGGGCTAAGTTGACATAATTTAAAACTCAAGGACTAAAGTTGTCAAAACTTCAAGGTTATCGTAACTTTAGATATGCCTTTTATATATAGTATAAATATAAAAAAGCACATAAAAACGAAATTTTTGTGGAAATAAACTAATTTTTATATCCATCTATAATATCTATTTTTTTAAAAAAAGAGAAAGATATATATTATCTATAATTAAAAAACAATTTTATAGTATAAAATATAAACGGGTCATGGGTCTTTAAACCCAAATAGCTTTTAAATCGAGTTATAACATCTCATTTATTTGTAGAACCCCTTCATCATCAAATGAAAGTATATTATTAACTTTTGTACGATAAATTAAATTAAAATCCAATATATATATATATATATATATATATATATATATAGAAAAGTGTTCAAATAAGAATAAGGAGTTTCCTAGGAATGGTAAGAACCAAGACAAAAATTGACATTTGGCATTACAAATGATGGTGAAAGAACAATTCTAGAAAACTATGTCGGTTATTGGTAATTTTAAATCTCAACCATTGATTAACATGATCCAATGGCTATGATTTATTCTCAGGCTTCCTAGGAAACTATTTATTTTTAGGATAATCCTCCCCTATATATATATATATTATAAACGAATAATGTAAAACCCTCGTAATACGAAGGATAAAAGCTAGTTATAAATAAGCATTAAGGTCAACTCAAAACTTAGAAAACAGATCTACCTGCTAAATTGTTAATAACAACCTTAAAATCTTATAATAAGCACAGGTGATTAAGACCTCGTAATTAGTCGTTCAATAAAAAAGACCTCATAATTTTTTATTTTTTTTTTGAACGGCAAATTAGGATCACTCACGGACCACTGGAGTATCATTGTGTCACCAGCAGAACCACGTGATCATATCCATCTCCACTAGGCAATAATGCCTAACCACCAATTCAGGAGGAAACCCAATAAATCTTGAGAAAATCCCCTTGTGGGATTCGAACCCAGGACCTTATGGTCCTTAAGCCTTATCCCACCACCAAGATGTCATTAGGCTATAAAACCATGGACAAAAAAAAAGACCTCATAATGAACTTGTTTTTTTTATTAAATCACGACATATAGCGTGAAAAAGAAAGTTATTATTTTTTTTTTTAAATTTAAATGTTTTTCGATTTGTTTATGCTAGTAGGTGGCTAGAGAAAGAAAGTTATTATTATTTTCAAAATTTAAATGTTTTCGGTTTCTTTATGCTGGTAGGTGACTAGAGATTCTCCACTGGGATTTAAAATGAACTAGGATAATGAAACAAAAATGTAGAATCGCAAAACTAGGTATCAACCAAAAGATATTCTATTCCCATTTCAATAATTTAACCGAAATTTTCCATTTTTTAAATTTATTTCCACGCAACTTATTTCTTATCTCTATCCTCATTTTCAAATTATACTTGTTTATTTTTCTTAATATTTATTTTTTTTCACACATAACCACTCGTAAACATAGTAAAAGTTAAATCATCAGGTCATTTGTTGGTGTGCTTAATCCGATTTCTTCGAACTTAGCTTCATGATCTCATCCACAAACTCGTGGATATTTCGATCAGAAGTTCCACCTTCCACGGCATTCTCGGCTGCTTTCTTCCACTTCATTGCATTCTTCTTCATCTCCGCCGCCTTTACACCACTTGTAGCCTCCCTTAAACACTCCTCCACCTCATTTCTTCCAATAACCCCGTGCTCAGCCGCATCCCTACACATCCGGATCCCAACCTTCCATTCATCAACCAAGTATTTGGCATTAGTCACTTGATCCCCCCACTGGGGGTATGCCACCAACGGAACACCACTGGACAAGGCCTCCATTGTCGAGTTCCACCCACAATGAGTCACAAAACAAGACACCAAATGGTGGGCCAACACTTGTGCTTGTGGGCTCCATTGGACCAGCATCCCCCTCTCACCCGCTTTCTCCAAGAATCCCTCGGGAAACATGCCAGGTTTCAATAGAGCTTTTTTTTCCATTCGAGATCAATGGAAGGCTTGTAATCTGACAAGATTCTGTACTTAGAACTTGTAACATTGCCGCATTGTCATATTCAATTATGCAAACAAACCCAAGAGTGCCATTACATTAAAATAACAATTATGCGCATACTTATTTGGTCAAAAATGTCAAAATCTTTGAAGCATTTTTAAAAGTATACTTATTCTTAAAATTATATAAACTTTTGTATATGTATAAAGTTTTGAAAAATATATATATAATTATGATCTCATTAATCCCTTGTAATTGCAGGTTGGTACAACACCGCCCAACTAACGCCTAGCTAGTTCTTCACAGACTTGTGAGAAATCTAGAAAATGTATACTATCAATAGACTTGTCTTCAAATCCCAATACCTTTTTTTGCAACAAATGTTCAAATCAAACATAGTGTTCAACATATTTTGTATCGATGCCAGAAAATTAAATTGAAGCGTCTGAAAGTTAGCTAAAAAGGGCGAGGGAATTTTTCGGAAAACATGGAAGCCGGATTGTAAACATAATTTCAGGGAAGATGAAAAAGGAAAATTGGAAATGATTTCACCTTTTAATTTGATGATATTGCGGCAAACAAAAACATTCAAGTTGAAATTTTAGAGGTTGATTTGGGATGAACTAAATAAAAAAAATAGTAAATGTGGTTGGCCGGGGTGAATTATATAAAATCTATCAGCAGTTGACTTTAATGCTTGCGTTTGCCGGGAGTCAAACCCGGGTCTATTGCTTGGAAGGCAATTATCCTAGCCGTTGGACTACAAACGCTTTTATTTGTTAAATTGCTTCTATGTATTCATTTCTTGTGGTTGCAACTAAACTAACAACCAAAGTTGGGTATATAAACTTTTAAGGATACGAGGCAGGGTATGCATCAGATTAGCAGGTATATATATAGCTGTTGGGATGGCCCAAAACATGACAACCCGCTTTGAAATTTTTTGCACGGTTTTAATCAAGAACACATTTGAGAGAGATGCAATCATTGCCTTACCTAAGAACTCTAACTCTGATAAAGAACACATCCCTCATACAACATTGCCTTTAGATTGAACAGCGAAGTGGGTCCCGCTTAATTATGAGGATGTCCTTACCGGCCAGATCAAGCATGCAAAGTCAGACCAACCAATTGACGATAACGTATGTAGTTCCAAACTTCTAATGTATCATAGGGAGTGTTTTATGGTCAGGGCCGTCTCTGAGAATTTAAATACCTCGGTCAAGTCAAAATAAAAAGGCCCGTAGGCCTTAACGAAAATTTTTTATTCGCTAATGTACATGGATAAAACTTTTATCGACCGAATTATATAAGCAGATTCAATCATGAGCATGTAATTATCTCATAAATCATTGCAAATAACCTTATTTTTAACACCAAAAAACATATATATATATGTAATATATATTAAAAAGTTTGTGCCCCTGAAACTTATGTGCCCTTGCCGATGGTGCGATTCGCACACCCTCCAAGCCTCCCATGTTTATGGTGCATCTAACAGTGTACACATTTCTACTTGTTCGCGTACTTGTTATGAATTGGATCGGTATAAAATTAGCGAAAGTCAAATGGTTGTTTGCTATTGATTATTGAATTAACTCAATCACTGTTTGTTAAAAACTAAAACAAAATTTGAGGACCACTTTTTTTATTTAAACAGTGTTGTTCTTATATATGGTTGCAAGGAATGTTGTCGTGTAGTATATATGTTGTCGTATGCGTTTTAAGATGTGACCATAGGTGAAGGGACATATGAATTGAGGTTCGGCTTGTACTAAAGTTTTGTGGTTACAAGTGGAGCTCGGTTAGCTACCTTGTACGTAGTGTTTAGTTTTCATATTTTTGTTAAGTGTGTAACTATTAGCTACCCGTAGAGGGGGTAAATCTCCAAGAAGAAAGATTAACAACACATTAAAATTTTGGAACGATTTTCTTATATTTCAAAATGAAAATTACAATGCTTTAAATAATAAAAAACTAAAAATTCCTAAAATGCACTTTATTCTTTTAGCTTGAAATACTGCTACCACTACCTGCATGCATGCAAAATCATGGAAGCATGGGATTACTTCCTAAATTAATGCTAGGTGGTTGTTGACTTAAATTCCTTGGCTGCCACGAACTAATCCAACAAACCGCGGGCTGGTGCTTTGATGTCTCTAATGGGCCGGGCTCATGAGGTTTGGGCTTGACCCATTGTTATATGGGTAGTATCAATAATTGTGTATTAAACTTATATCATTACTATATATAATGCACTAAAGAGGGTCAAATTAAGATGCTAGAATTTTAAGGGATTTACATCACTCAAAGCATTATGTACAACCAATAAAGCATGTAGTATAGGGGCAATGTTGTCCACTACAAAATATGTTCTTCTGTAAATTCATATTGTTGGAAAATAGTTACAATCTTGACCCTCAAACTTTACTAACTTTTTGTAAATTTACAAAAAAGTTACAACTTTTATCCCTCATGTATTTGAAAAGTTTATATATTTTCTTTTATTCTTCTACATCACTAAATATATTACGTTTACAAGAAAACTGAGCTTACCAATGCATCGTACTTATTTTTTTCGACGTTTCGACATAAAATGTATACAATACCGAGGTACATATTATAATGTACAAGTCACTAAAGCATTAATGTACAACTCAAATATGCAATTATAAATCAATAAAATGTTTAAACACATAAGCATCCATTAAAGTACAACCACCCATGTTCATTTTTAGTTTATAAATTATGAATTTACAAATTCAGTCCTCCCACTACAAAATATGTTCATCCGAAAATTTAAATTGTTAGAAAACAGTTACAATTTTGTCCTCCAAACTTTACTAACTTTTTGTAAATTTACAAAATTGTTACAACTTTTACCCCTCATGTATTTGAAAAGTTTATATATTTTCTTGTATTCTTCTATATATCTCTAAATATATTTCATTTAAAAGAAAACTGAGCTTACCAATGCATCGTACTTATTTTTGTCGACGTTTCAACATAAAATTTATACAATACCGAGCAACATATTATAATGTACAAGTCACTAAAGCATTAATGTACAACTCAAATATGCAATTATAAATCAATATAATGTTTAAACATATAAACATCCATCAGAGTACAACCACCCATGTTCATTTTTGGTTTATAATCTATACTATATATAATACACCAAACAAGGGTAAATTAAGAGACCCATTTTTAAGTAATTTACAACACTTAAAGCATGAGGTACATGTGTTAGTAAGGGTAAATATGTCTTTTAAACACAATCCATCCAACTTACAAGTTTGGTCCCTCATGTTTAACCATATTATGTTTTTAATTTAACTTGTAAACTAACTTCCCACTCATGATTTTTAAACGACTATAGCATTTTCATACGTTAATATTTTTATAAACAAAGTGCACCATAAAAACGAGCATTTTATTCTCTTTAATTTGGATATGATATTGTTGTAATTTTTTTTCATTTTAAATAAATTAATATGTTACGTATGGGTGTTCAGTGTCGGTTTTGATGGTTTTTAAGTTAAACTTGTGAGTCCAACTGTTAATACTGATTTTTTGTCGTCCAAAACCAAACTCAACCATTGAAAGTTGAAACTGACTCGTTACTAACGGCCTGGTTCCAATTTGGTTTCACAGTTTAAACTTTAATAATAAATTTAGTTTAAAATAATTAATAATTTAAAGGTATCATCAATTTTAACTAAAAACCAACATAATATGATACTTGAGATGATCATAAATAAAAAATGATAATTTTAACCACATAAATGATAAATATTAATAACAACAAAGATTACAAAGTGAATCATATTGCAATTAGGTTAATTTACATTTTTTTCTGGTTTCATATGGTCGGTTGCCGATATAAACCGCGAACATCCGTTCACTACGTTTTGAAAATTTTGAAACCGACCAACAAACCGAAAGTAAAAAAGAAAAAGAAAAAGAAGTCAAACCAATGACCGATTTAAACGATTTCAAGGTTTTAACCGAACCATAAACACTTATATTTGTACGTGATTAACAGATTCAAACACCCGCTGCATCGCACGGGCACCCGTCTAATAGTGAATTTATATAAAAACAAGCTTATACACGGTATCCATTATCTTAGAACAATCTACATTGATAACTAGAGCATGATGAACATGTAAAGTTTGACAAATTAAGTGGTGTTCATGTTTGCGACTTGGGTTAAACACCTCGCTTGTTGTGACGGAAATATGACTTGCTTTTGAATAGAAAATAAGGAAACATTTACATTAAGAGAGTCAATTCGTTAAAACATGACATGGTGCATTAAGTCGTTAAAAAATCACTATCCTTGAAACTTTATAAAAAAAACATACGTCAAACAAGAGCGTTAACTGTTAAAATAAATTAACATCGAATACTTTTATATAATTTCCTATAAGGTTTTTTGCAATTACGATTAAATTTACATCAATTTTGTATTTAAACTAGGTAATACTCCCGGGGCGTTTGGAAATGCTAAAATACAACAAATTAGCATATTAAAACAACACATTGGAACCTACACAAATTTGGTTGGTACTGGGTTACATCACCGAAACTAAACCAAAAAATAATTACATTAACAAAACCCGTGCGCTGACGCTTTGAAACTATGCAAATTCGGTCTGTATCGACGGTATCGAAACCAAATGATAAAAACATAAATTAGTAAGCCTAGAATATATATATTAAAAATAACTTAATAAGCATATTTAAAAGTATAACAATATATAATAAATTTATGATTAGCTATTAACTAAGATTTATTAAACTTGAAAGTATAAAAAAAATAAAGAAGGGTCATTTTAAGAACAACTATTTACCATATAATTTAAATAACTAAAGAATTGGTGAAAGATGCAACAAGTGAGACTTGAACTTGAACACCCTTTCTCAATACAAAGTTCAGAAATTTGAAAACAACCAGTTGACTATAACATTATATTTGCTATTCTTTCAAAATAATACACTAAAACATCTAACAACAAGTTTTTACAAAGTTTGTGGCATCAACCATTTGATTTTTATCTATATATCTAATGAGCCTTTCTTACACCATCATAAAATATGGTCAATGCCATACTCTATCCTAACTTTCATGTATTGTTGAATATAACAATAAGCTAAGAGATTGATATGCTTGTCTTCCAAAGTTTAAGGGTAAAAGGATGGTTAAAAATGAATATGAAGTGGATTTGTAGTTGGTGCCATAAACAAATGACACTACTCAAAATTGTATGGTAATTTAGCGAGGGAAGTTAATCTTCTTTTTAATATATATACCAATACTAATGAGTCTAGTATGTATTTTCTTTCTAGCATTTAAACCATACTTATCGGCCATCAAAAATAATTGTTAGCTGGTCAAAAAGTAAAAAAAAAAAGGTAGTCCATCTCCAACTTGTTCGATATACCAAACACTAGCGGAATATTAATTTAATATATATGTTAGTGGTGAGGTGGGCCCCGCTATCTATTTTTTATTTGAGTATTTCGGTTTGGTGGGGCCCACTAGCATTTACGTCATAAAAATTTAACTGAGTTAAACTCTGTTACACCATACGCTATGAGTCTTCAACGGGTGATATGGCGGGCGCCCTTGGGCGCTCAACACCACCAAGGGCGCCCTTGGTGGTGGGGCGCCGGTGGTGAAGGTGGTTGGAACGGCTGGGCGTGGATGGGGCTTGGATGGTGGGGCCCTCTCTCTATCTCTCAAACACACATACATATATGTGTGTGTATAGATAGAATGAGTATCATTACAGAACTCTTAAATTATTTAAAAACTTGAAGGAACCCTTAAAAATTAACGTTTTCGATAAATTTTTTTGCATGTTAGTGTTATTTGAGTGTAGTTATATCATTTTTTATATCTATAAATACGATTACAATTATAAAAATTAGTTTTTACACATTTCTAAACTTTTTTTTTGCATATATGTAAATTTGCTATTACATTAATTTTACACATATGTAAACTTATGATTTATATATGTAATAACAAATTTATATATAAAATATGGTAAAACTAGATTCAAACAATGTTAATATATGAAAAAAATTTAAAAAATGTTTATTTCTTATGAGTTTCTAGAAGTTCTTAAATTTTTTGGAGTTCTCAATGATACTAACTCTATATATATACACTATATATATATATATATATATATATATATATATATATATATAATGGGCGTCCTTACCATAGCGGAGTATTATTGGATGAGGCTTCAATGCCCCCGGTGCTTACATTTGCGTTGATGTGGCATGGTGAAAGGGACAAAGGATGGTCTTACAGGAAAAAGAAAAAAACTTTGACAAAAGAAAACATGTTAAAATTGAGATCGTCGTATATTTTTTTAAGAAAAAATTTCCAAAATTTCCCATTTTTAAATAGATACTGGGGTTAACATCCCGCGCTTCGCGACGGGACCGTTAAATCGAACAAAAACATAAGTAAAAATGCTAAACCATAAGCTCGCTGCAAATCAACGCGAAGTTAGCATGTATCAAGTTACGACATCGAAACTAAACAAAAGAAATAAACATTTCAATGCCAGAATACAACAAATTATCATATGTAGAACCAAAAAACCCATCACGTTACAGCTGTGAACCAACACAAAGTCAAATAGTATACGCAGTACCAACACAAACTCGTAAACATAAATTAGTAAGCCAGAAAAAATATTTTAAAAGCCATGTGTCAAACGTTGAAACGCATATATAACATGCGACAATTATATATTTTTAAATCATGAAAAAGTTTCGGTCATTATAAAGACGAACTATAAAAAATATGAAAGAAAAGTTTAAAAGAATCGTTTAACCAACAAACAAAATATGTAAAACCGATACTTTCTCAAGTTTAGTGTTTAAAATTATAGTTTGTTAGATATTTTAATTAGTTGAAATAAATATCATTATTTTTATTTATAGAAATATAGCTAGTGATTTAGTAGTTATAATTAATAAACTAAAAATTGAATAGTAAAATGAATAGTGACTTTGTGAGAAGTATGAAATTCACTTTTTAATATATATTTCCACCAAGGGTTAGGCTAAATGTACCCCTCCTGGTTGCTTGTCATACCCCCCCCCACACTTTGGAAAAACCAACTTTCATATTAACCCTTGAAATCATATAATTACTAAATTAGCACAAAAGTAAGGATTTAATATTATTTTTTTTACAAGTTGCGTTTTCTTTTTATGATTTCGAGCTTAGGGTTTTGGGTTTCGGTTTTAGGGTTTAGGGTTTAGGGTTCGGTTTCGGGTTCGGTTTCGGGTTTAGGGTTTCGGTTTTAGGGTTTAGGGTTCGGTTTCGGGTTTAGGGTTTAGAGTTCGGATTCGGGTTTAGGGATTAGGTTTCGGTTTCGGGTTTAGGGTTTCGGGTTTGAGGTTTAGGGTTTTGGGTTTATTTTGTAAACGATAAAGTGGTAAAATAAGGATATTATAAATAAATATATATATTATTAAAATTAAAAAAAGATATTATAAATATTTATAATATTAATATTAAAAAAAATAAATTAATAGTAGTACTTGATAGTTTTTAATTTGATATATGTAGTGGAGGTTATCAAATGAAAGTAATGCTATAGGGACTAATATGTATATAAATAATGTTAAGAGCTAATTTTAATTTATGTAATAAGTTTAGGAGGGGAGTATATTTAATAAAAATAGAAAAATAAGGGTACGTTTAGCAGCACCCATATATTAATTTCAAATATACCACTTCAAAATTCAATGTCCCTTACTAATCGGGGTTAACGACCGTCAATAACTAGGTTAAAAAGAAAAAAGAAAAAAGAAAAAAAAAAAGACAATTTTGATTGTGCTGGTATTGAAGCTCACATCATTAATCATTATTATAGCCGAACCCTAGTGTGGATGACTTGACCCAAATCTCGTTAGCATTAGCAATGTCTCGTCGTGATTCCGATTCCAGACACCATCGATCTCGTCTAGATCGCGAACCCAGGTACTATTACTATTATTATTATTATTATTATTATTATTATTATTATTATGACCTCACTGTGGAAGTACAACAACTAGACGCTGCTTTCATTCATCTTTGTTTACTGTATATTTATAAAAATTTAACCTTTAGGGCGTGTTCGTTTCACAGAATGGAATGGAATTGGAATTGGAATTTGCATAGGATTTGGAATTGGATTTGGAATCTAAACATTCCCATAGGAATTGGAATTGAAAGGAATTGAAATCCAATTCCATTTTGATGTGTTCGTTTGACAAATGAGTCGGAATTGAGTTTTTTTTTTAAACGAGGATAACGGCGGAAACATTTTAGTCTCTTAGATTTTTTGTTTTTTATTTATATTTTGCGTTATAATTTTTTTTATTATTTTTTTGAATTTTTTAATGGGTTTTCTATTAAGATAAAAAACCCCTCAAAAAAGTATTAAAAATAATAATAAAAAATTCATAAATCAAAATATAAATTAAAAACCAAAAAAGTAAAAAAGCTAAAATGTTTTATTCGTTGTCTTCGTTAGCAAAAAATAAAAAAAACTCGAGAAAAGATTCCAATGAATTCCTCCACATGTTGGGAGGATTTGAAATCCTTGTATTTTAAGGAATTTGAAGGAATTGAATTCCAATTCCAATTCTTTGAACCGAACTGATGCAGAGCATCCGGTCCATTAGATTGGCCCGGCCCAAATGTTTATTATAATTTATAAATAGGGTTGTTAGGTCTTTTGTTTAGTTAGTTGATTGTTTTTAATTAAAATATTTGTAAGCTTTTAAGCTTGTTCACCGAATTATTCGGTTTGAATCGTTTGAATGAAATCAATGTGTTCTTGAGCCATTTGATTGCTAGTCGAAACTGCATCACGAACACACCAAAATGGAATTAAGATTCCAATTCCAACGAAACGAGCACGCCATGTCATGGGATTTTAATTCCAATTCCTTTGAATTCCCACGAATTCTGTGAAACGAACACGCCCTTAGTATTGAATCTTTATGATTCTTGTGATCTGATGTGAATCATTTCAATATTTTTTATGTTTTGTGTGATTAATTTGGGGGTTTAGGGTTATCTGTTTTATTTACTGATCTGTGGGTGCTTTAGATAATTGATCCTGCATTCTAATTGCAACTTTTAGGCTAGTGATGCTTGTATCTGTAATCAGTGACTCTGTTTGTGAAGTTTCAAACCCTAATTTACAATGTAGCTCTTTAATGCAATGTTTTAAAAACCGGTGTTTAACTAGTACAGGATTGTGCTAACAAATGGTACAATGCAATTTTACATAAATGCAATTTTAACTCAAAAAATAACCCAAAAATACATAATAAAAATAATTCCGAAAGTTAATTCGTAATAAAAAATAATAATACAAATGTTGGAAAATATGGGCCGGGTTCGATTAGCTTAATGTGGCCGACTGAGTTATGAACCGTTAGAGTTTTGGGTAACGAGCATAAAATCCGCTTAATGAATAACCAGTTGAGACACCGAGAGTTAACGAGCGGCGCTAGGTGATGAACTAACGAACCGACATCCGGCGGCGGTGCGCAGAAACAGCAGCTACAACAGCTGTTGTGATGGCAGCGGCGGTGTGCGGTGGTGTCCAGATAGTGAAGCGGCGCTGCGCGGTGGTGCGGGGTGGTCTTTGGCGTCCAGCAATGATGGTCGGTGGCTGTTTGCAGTGACCGACGATGACCTTCTTGGTGGTGCCGTGAAGTCACGAGAGAGAACCGATTATGAAGAAAATTGTTCTCCAAATATATTGGAGTTTTGGCGGCTACCATTCTTGTCACTCAAGAATTAGTGTTTTAGGTATTTTATATATAAACATATTATAATAATAATATTTCATGATTAAATCCTAAACGGGCCCCAAAGTCCAGCTTGGTCCAAATCTCATTTAAAACCCGAACCAATTTATTTATCTAATAAATAAATTTTTAAGATATTACTATTTATATTTAGTATAAATAATAATAATCTCGTTATATATTCGTCAATACCGGTTAACTAATTTAAGCGGATTTTATGCTCGTTAAGTAGCTTAATCGAAAGCCGTCCAAGTGGGAGACTGTTGGAACTTGGAAAATATGGAGCGGTTTGATTAGCATAATGTGGCCGACTGAGTTATGACCCGTAAGAGTTACACCTTGGGTAACGAGCATAAAATCCGCTTAAATTAGTTAACCGGTATTGACGAATATATAACGAGATTATTATTATTTATACTAAATATAAATAGTAATACCTTAAAGTTTATTTATTAGATAAATAAACTGGTTAGGGTTTTAAACGAGATTTGGACCGAGCTGGAATTTGGGGCCCGTTTAGGATTTAATAATGAAATGTTATTATTATAATATGTTTATATATAAAATACGTAAAACACTAATTCTTGGGTGACAAGAATGGTAGTCGCCAAAACTCCAATATATTTGGAGAACAATTTTCTCCATAATTGGTTCTCTCTCGTGACTTCACGGCACCACCAAGAAGGCCATCGTCGGTCACTGCAAACAGCCACCGACCATCGCTGCTGGACGCCAAAGACCACCGCGCAGCGCCACTGCACTATCTGAACACCATCGCAACAGCTGTTGTAGTTGCTGTTTCTGCGCACCACCACCGGATGTCGGTTTGTTAGTTCGTCACCTATCGTCGCTCGTTAACTCCCGGTGTCTCAACCGGTTATTCATTAACCGAGGTAAACTTAAATATTTATGTTTCTTTGGTTGTTTCGTATCGTACTCGTATTGTTTGTAACCGGATCCTGTACGGTTCCTAAAAGTGTTGATTACTCGATTTTATTCCGCTGCGTTTTGTCTATTTATTAATAATTATGAGACAATTATTAAAATCGTGTTTAATTGTTAAACCGTTGACTGATCACCACTGGATCCCAACAACAAACGCACTATATTTTCAAAAATAATCCAAAAGTTTACTCGTTTTGATGTTGGTTGCTAGGTTAAGAGTAATTTTTAAAAAATATGGGCCACAAATATAAAAAATCTCTTGGGCTTAAAACTGGTTTGCCGTTACAAATCGGTATTTTTGAAAAAACCATCGGTTCGATGTTCTACAAACCGGCCAAAAGTACCGTGTTCAAAATACCGGCCTGCTGTGCGAAATCCGGTTCAACCGGACGGATCGTCCTGGTTTTTAAAACATTGCTTTTTTGTCATGACACATTGTAATTTCATATAGGTTTCCTTTTCATTTGTTTGTCTAATTGATTTACCTTTTTTATGCTAACTCATACTCATCTTGATGGAACCTTGTGTGTGTTTTACTATTGTTCCATGCCAGTCCTAAGCGAGTTAAAAGGGATGGAAGAACAACAACCGAACAACCAGCCAACAACCTTAATTCTACTGATCGTGACAAAAAACACCATCCTAGGTTGCAAGATTCTGGTTCAAATAAAGAAACCGCGTCATTGAGCAAAGAACATGACAGAAAAAGTAATGGGTACCGTGACGGAACAAAGAATTCTTCTGATAATGTTGAAGCACCTCGGTCCCGATCTCACCTACAGGTTTTTTTTAAGATGATTATGTTGGGATCTTTTTAATAATTTCGTGTAATATTCCTTTTTAGATACTAGGATGATGAACTGACTCCGGTTTCTTTTTTCCATATCACTAGCTCTCAAAAAATTAAAGTATTTATTCTTGCTGTGCAATACCCATTTTTGCGAGTGATGTGAATATAATTAGGCGTGTAAACGAACCGAACAAATACGAGCGAGGCATATTCATGTTCGTTCGTTTAACTTTAACTGAAATTATGATTGAGCACGAACAATGAAACGGGCAGTGTTTTCTTGTTCGTGTTTGTATATGCTCGTTCGTTAACAATATAAACGAACAGTTTATGAACGTAAACCAACAAATACGAATGAACATATGTGGACGAACATACTTGGGCGAAGACCAGTTAAAAGTAATGTGAGCATCAATTTACCGTGTCTAAAAAATTTATAAAGTTTGACTAATAACATGTGGTATATTAATTTCATAAAATTAGACTAAGTTGGAACGGCCCAAAATTTTTTAATGAATATACAAACAATTGAATTTAAACAAACGTAAAATAAATATTATAATTTAACATAAAAGAAAGTCCATAAACGTAAATGAACGAACATGACATGTGTTCGTGTCGTTCATTTAGCATGAACAGAAAACTGTTGTTCGTGTTTGAACATAAACGAGCTTCTCGTTGAATGTTCGGTTTGTTTACTTTTGGCTGATGTAAAATATTAATTTGTCCCGTTTCCTTCAGTTGGTCCTGTATGTAATAACCATTATGGGATTGCATGTGCTTGTCTTTATAACAGCATGATGAACGTGCTGGGCAAGTCGGTCGTAGCTTCAGACACAGGGAACGTACGGGTGAGATTATCATTCTTTGCTACCTTTTCTCTGTTTCACGAGGCACCTGAATTATTATTTCTAAATAATATTTTTAATATTTTCGTTTAGAACGTGACTGGTGGAAGGACACGAATCCGAGAGATGAAAAAGTGGAACCAGATTCAAAGCAGCTCTCAAAGAAAAGACCATCGTTTCGTGAGACAAAACTACCGGTTAATGAATCAGCAACACAAGGTGCAAAAGAATCAGCTAATGTTGAACGAAATGAAAGAAAAGAGGAAAGAAGAAAGCCGCTAGAGAAACCGCCACCGGACCGACCCGACAGGCGGGTGTCAGGGGGACGGGACCCTCACAGGAATGAAGCACAGAGGATGAAGTTTCAATCAAGAGTCAGGTATGGTGGCAGTGGCGGCGGTGGATTTGGTGGTTCATTTAGAGGAAGGGATGGGTTTAACGAGCAGCGACAGGGTGGCTGGAGAGCTGAAAAGTGGAAGCATGATCTTTATGATGAAGCTAATAAAAGCCCAACCTCAAAGAACGAAGAGGATCAAATTGCAAAGGTGGAAGCTTTACTTGCATCTTAACTGTTTTTTGTGTTTTGTTTATGTTAATGTTTGTTTAGATCACGTGTTCTGTTCGTTGGTTTATGACAACAATCTTTGTTTTGTCATTTGGTTTATTGGACTCGGCATGCCTTCAAGAACAATATATATGAACTGTTTATTAATAATAACAATGGACCTTTTGGCACATAACATGAACTTAAAAGAACAACAATTTTATACACTTGCAAAGCAATCAAAATATCAAATAACTTTTTTAATCTGCATCAGTTACTTTTGATCTTTGAAGCATGAAAAGTGTTTAAAGCTGAAGAGGTGGAGTCTTTCTTAAAGTTAATTGATTGGCTATCGTAACCGAACCCAGATCTTTGTTGCAAGTAACCGGTGGTGGGTGGCTGAGACTCTGACCTGGTGCGGCGGTGTGACGCGCCCTCTGCTGCCACAGAGCCCTCCAGGAGGTGGTAGCTGGCGGAGAGGGAGCGGTAGCTGTTATGAAGCCGGTGGCTCTTCATGACATGCATAACAAATGGTATAAGTCCTTCCATTTTTTTTTTGCTTGTTTTTGTGGGATGGTAAGTTAATGTTTGATGTTTGTGGATGTGGATTTGATGAATGTTTTTGGAGGGATACATGCATCTATATATATATATATATGCATATTTGTGTGTGTGTGAATATGGTGGCACATAAATTTTACTTTTGACTTTTGTTGATAGGTTGTTTTTGAACAAAACAAGATATTGACTTGTCCGTGTTTTTTTATGGATAAACTATAATATTGTTAAAAGAGTGGTGGCTACGGCTCTTAGGCTGTATCCAAATCCAACGTGACAGCGAACAGAGGTTTTCATATCCCTGTTCTAGTGCTTGCATCATGTCTCATTCAATTCTCTTCTAAGTTTGACTCTATCCTTCTTCCTTGCATAAAAACACCCCCTTAGAGCATTCCCATCCTATTCCATATATTTTTCCTATAATTTAGCTAAAAACATCATTCCATAAATTTATCTATCATTTTTCAAAATTCTTCCACATTTTATTCCCTATTCATATCCATAAATTAATTCTTTATTATTTTTCTCTTTTGTATTATTATATAATAAATGATGATTGAGAGATATGTGATATATTATATGGTATGGATCAAAAATGAGTCTCTATATTTAGAGATTTACTTTAGTTGTCATATAACTCATCCATATAATAGGGAATGGATTGGAGATGTGATTTTGATGGTTTTCTTAAAGTTTACCCTAAATTATATGAGTTTGACAACTTTAGAGAATGGTTTTATTAAAATTTACCCTAAAATTTACCATCAAAATCACCTCTCCATTCCTTTGAAATTGAGTTTTCAGAAATTTCGGATCCAGAATTTTTGCACACCCTAGACTATGCTAAAAGGGGGAGTTGAGTGAATTTATAGATTAGGAATAGGTAGGCCAAAATCATGAGTCGTAGTAGCTTGCACGTTGGGGGGGTGTGCATGGTCATGGCGCGAGACACTAAGAGCATTCTTAACCCATTCTTTAAAGTTGTCAAACCCATATAATTTAGGGTAAATTTTAAGAAAACCATCAAAATCACATCTCCAATCCATTCCCTATTATATGGATGAGTTATATGGCAACTAAAGTAAAACCCTAAATAAAGGGACTCACTTTTGATCCATACCATATAATATATCAACTATCTTCCAATCACCATATACTATATAATAAGACAAAAGAGAAAAAAATAATAAAAAAATAATTTGTGGATATGAAAAGAGAATAGAATGTGGAAGATTTTTGAAGAATGATAGATAAATTTATGGAATTGTGTTTTTTAGCTAAATTATATGGAATGGGCTGGGAATGCTCTTATATAACAATGTAACATCTTCACTGGATGTTCGAGATGTTTACCTCAAAACGGGTCATTTTACGAGGCACCAAGTCCGGTGATGCATGGCGCACGATTGATTTAATACTAGTTAACAATATAAAAAACGGTCGAGAATAATATAATGTTACAATGAACGATGAAGGAAAAGGCGCGTTAGGGATTGAGATTCGAGTGACGAGAATCTCAATCGGTAGTTTAGACCTTTAGAAATTTAAAATGAGATCTCACTGAGAAAACGAGTAAAGTGGACAATTAATGGGCGACCAAATATCTAATATTAGTGAAACACGTTTAGAATGCGATATTTGTATTCCAATATAGGAAATCCGTCCCAATCCCGACGTATAATATGAGCATGTGAACTTGTTGAGTTGTCGGACGTAATTTATGAGTTACGGAAATTGGGTAAATTAATTAAATTAATTAGGGGTAAATCGAATGAGTTGTATTTAATTATGATAACTAATTAAATGAGTTGTAGCATCCAACTAGAAGTTCGAGCCTGTCTCTACTATTGTACCATGGTTCATATAACCCAATCAAAGTTGTGATTATGGTTATGAGTTTGTAATTAGTTATAGAGTTGTTTTGTTTTTTTTTTCTTTTTAAGATTGAGAGTTATTCAACCTAAATTCATTGTTTTTGTTTTGATGAGTTGTATCAATTCGATCTTGATAACTATCATTATTTATAACTTATTACTTAATATTTTGGCATCTTTCAAATTAAATAATTAAAAGTTTTAAGATAAACATCTGAACTGAATTTTCTTTCATTCTCAAGATATCTATAATATATATAAATGAAACCATAAAAATCATGTGTCGCGATGTGGTCGCTCCCCCTTTTTTGGAGCTACCAGATTTGCTTAGTTTTTAGTTGTAGACTTCTCATGCATTTGACCCGAATTCACGGGTATAAGTCTCATCAAACCCATATATTTCTTAAACGGGTTATAACATCTCATTAAATTAAAAAATAATCTTACTAAATATTTTATATAAAAATCTTATAAAGTAGGGATATACTAAAACTAATATCTGATTTATTTAAAAAAATATATATACTATTTATAATTAAAAAACCAATTTTGTAGTAAAAAAAAAACAAGCAGGTCTTGGGTATCATCAAACCCATATAACTTTTAAACCGGGATCTCATTTATTTCTGAAAATTTATCATCAAATAATAAATATATTATTAACTTTAATACAATAAAAAATTTTCAAAAAATAAATAAGTATTATAAATAAATAATATAAAACAAACCTCGTAATATAAAGGATATATTTAATTTATAAATTTTGATATTTCTCACAAGTTTTGAATTTGGTAGCCTAGCAACAAGGCAGTAACTGAGAAAGGGTTGAATTAGAGCGGTATTCAACCAAAATTTTCCATGTGCCGACCAACAACAAGTTTTAGCCTAACCAATTGAATCTTGACTTTTGAATAATAATAAGTTAATAACTAATGAATTATTAATTAATTAAATCAGTTTAAATCTTTTAAATGTGATATTATGTGTGGATGTTTGTGTTGGCGAACCCAACATTTTATTACCGTTATCGGTTCTTTTCGATGCATATAGACCGGTCATACTAAGTTATAGCAAGTCCTTCTAGTGTTAAATTCGTATTGTAAGATTAATTGCACGTTGATGGATCTTAATGGGCATGACCATGGGTGTCATGGTTGGTTTAGGTTACACAAAGCCACATTACATTATAACAAGTCACTCTGATACTAAAGACATGTGCATGTTAACATGTACACTAATGAGCCCTGTGTTAGAACATCAACAATGATGATGTTTCTTTTTGTAATTTTGGGATGCCTACATGGTACTTGCTTAAGTCGGACTCACCGTTTCTCTCTCTTGTACTTAAACGAGCTGTTAAGTGCTGAAACGAACTAAAACGTCGCTTAAGCGAGCTGTTAGGTACTGAAACGAACTGAAAAATCGCATAAATGAGCTGTTAGGTGCCGAAACGAACTGAAAAATCGCTTAAACGAGCTGTAACGTGTTGAAAACGCGCTGATTCGTTGGTTCAAAAAAAACTGACCCGAAACTCGTTTTGACCCGTTCCGACCTTGACCCGTTCTAACCCGAACCTCAATTTTCCGAACTTTTTTTGCAAATTTTCGAAAATTTTAAATTATATTAAAAAAAACCTATATTACCTGCTATCCAGGTAAAATATCTAGGATTGGAACAAAAATGAAAGTTCAGTGACCTGATTGGAACAAAAGTTTTTATCAGTTACCTAATTGAAATAACTTTCAAAGTTGGTTACTATTCTATGGAGTAATCCCAATCATTTCTATTTATAGGATAAACATAGCAATCGATCATTGCAACCCTTTGTGAAACGTCATGACAATTGACGCTTATAATTACCATAATTGTCAATTGACAGTTACACCACATTTGCTACTTGTTAGTTATGCCACTGATTAACAAAGTTGCTAATGATGAGCAAACTTGATATATACCAAGGACCATATTTGATACTGAAGACCACTTTTTATACAAATCATCAAAGTTAACCCATCATCGAATTCAAGCGACTTCTGTCCCTTTACCCCTAGCGGGCGTTATCTCCGACCCATTGTTTAGTGGGCTTTCCCCCTTGAACTAGATCAAAATCATAATATTGACAATTGCACATTCCATATATTTTTTTTTACTTGTTTGATGTTTGTATCATTTGGTCACTAAGTTAATCACAATTACCAAAAATAGCTAAAACCGACAACAATTAAACATCTTGTTTATGTTAATGTTCAAACGATTTGCTTTTGTTATGTCCTTGTTTAGGACAAAAATCCTTATTTTGCCGTTAGCATTATATATTTATGCAATTAAGAAAATTATGAAGTATGAACAGCTCAGTAGCTAATTAATAATAACAATATTAATAATAATGCACCTTTTGGCACATAACCTGCATACAATTAAAGAACAAGTACTTTATACAATTACAAAGAAATTAAAATATCAAACAACTCGATCTTTTTTTCTTGTATGCATGATGCATCACTTGCTTTTGAGCTTTGAAGCATGAAAGGTGTTTAGTGTTGAAGAAGCGGACTCTTTCTTGAATTTCACTGATTGCGTATCGTAACCGAACCGCGTCGACCTTTGTTGCAAGTAATCAGCATTGGGTGGCTGAAACTCCGACCTAGTGTGGCAGTGTGACGAGCCCTCTGCTGCCACAGACCCGTCCAGGAGGTGATAGCTAGCGGAGAGAGAGCGGCAGCTATTATGAACTCTATGGTTCTTCATGACTTGCATCACAAATGGTATCAGTCCTTCCATTATTTGTTGATGGTTTATGTGAGATGGTAAGTTAATGTATGATGTTTGTAGATGTGAATTTGATGAATGTTTTTGGAGAAATAAATATATCTATATATACACATGTGTGTGAAGATACATCTAGCTTTATAATATACGTAAGCACATAGCTAGTTTTTATGTTAGAATGTGATGTTTTTGTATTATGTGGACTTTTGTTGATAGGAGGTTGTTTTTGAACAAAACAAGATATTGACTCTTTGGGTTTTTTTTGGATAAGCCTAAATGCCTAATATTGTTAAGAGTGGCGACTACGGGTCTTTGGTTTTGTTCAAATTCAACATGACAGCGAACGGAGTTTTTCATATCCTATATTCGTTGGATGTTCAAGATTATTCTCAAAATGGGTCATCATGAGGCACTAACTTTATCTTAGGCCTTCTTTCGGCTCATGATGTTGGGGTTTACGCTTTTGTAGCGTCGAGGGCTCAGTCTTGGAAGCTACAGAATCACATCTTAAGGAATAGCGGAGTTGTCGACCTGGACTCAGGCTACGTGCAGGCCCTGGAATGCCTAAATGGCGCTCTCCCAGACTTTGACATTGGCGGTTTCTCTAATATGGACACCGCCCCACCAAAGCCTCAAAAAACTTTGGCGAATGCCCTTTTTGGCAAAATCGCTCAGAGCCTGGGAGAAGTTTTTGGATTGTCCCCCCGACAGAAGGCGGTTATTGAATGCTTATAAGGTCCTCATGCCCAAGATTTTCTGACCGTTATCCCGATTGATGGCTTGGGCCAAAGCATGTCTGCAGTCGAGTATAGGGCCATTCTTAAGTACCGTTTGATGGTCTCAATGTACCCAGAAGACGAAACATGTCCGATCTGCCGTAAGGCTTGCCTGAATAAATTCGGAGAGCATGCGGTTCATTGCAAGGAGATGCCTGGGTTCAAATACCGACATGATTGGGTGCGGGACGTTCTTTGGGACATCTTAAGGCGAGCTGGGATATCAGCTAAAAAGGAAGCCCCCGTAAACTTCCTTACAGACCCCACGGAAGGGAGATCCACTCTACGACCGGCAGATTTGCTCGTCTTTGGTTGGGCCGGGGGAAAACACGCTTGTGTTGACCTCACAGGGGTATCTCCCTTAGCTGGTTTGAGGGATAATGAGTTTGTAGCTGGGCAAACAATGAAAAGGGCTGAAACGAAGAAGGTGGAGAAACATGCTAAAGCCTGCGAAGAGAACCAACATGTTTTTGTCCCTCTGGCTTTTGATACATTTGGCTCCTTGGCACCGGAAGCTATCCGTTTCCTAACCAGGGTCCAACAGGTTGTGCATAGCAATGTGTCGACTCCAAAGGGGCAGGGGTATGTCTTTAGCAGGTTAGGGTTTGAAATTCAGAAAGGGGTGGCGGCGTAGCTTGTTGCCCGCCTACCTGCTATATTGATGTAATATCTATGTTTCTATATATTGTAGTTGGAACAACGAATCAAACTCCTACAATGTTTTTTTGTTCTATACCTAAAAATAGACGTTGAGTCACAACTCACAAGAACGAAAAACATGAAAAACGGTGGAGAATAATATAATGTTACTCAAAATTAACAATGGGAGTTAAGATGCGCTAGGGATTGAGTTTCGAGTGACGGGAATCCCAACTGGTAGTTTTGAAAGCTAGAAATATCTCTTATAAATTAAACATGTTTATAATACGATCAATATTAGTATTCAAATAGGGGAATGTCATGTCAAACCCGACATAATATCACCCCTTGGGTCTTTTAAAGAAATACAAGCTGTGAACTGTCATTTTTTTTGTTCATAACTAAATATCTTGACATCTTTCAGAAGTTTTAATATAAAATCTAATATTTTTTTTAAAAAAATTTCTAAATAATATTTATTATTATGTTGAAACATTCAAACGATTTATAATGAAGTGACAGGTACGCGGGCAACAAGCTGCGCCGCAATCCCCTTTTGGATAGCAAATCCAATTTAATTACAAACAATTTAATCTAATATATTAAATTTTCTTTCACTTGCAAGAAATTTAATTACAAATTTAGATGTTTCTCACACGTTTTCAAGTTAATTGACAGGCTAGCAGGGTACTGACTGGGGTAGGGTGGAATGAAAGAGGTAAAGTCTAAAGATGTAAAGTGGTATTCAGCCAATATTTTCTATGTGTGGATTAGCAAGTAGCATCTCAAGTTTTAGACTTTTAGCCCAACCGATTATATCTTGACTTTCGAATGCTGAGATGATATTTTAATTTTGTTAATAAATGTATGAATTAATTCAATCTAAACCTTTTAAACGTGGCATTTTGTATAACATAGATAATTATTTATGTTGTGTTCGATTTATTCATGCAAATTCAAACTTTGGCACTAAGGTTAGTCAAAAATGTATGCACGAAGAATCGTTAAGGCAGTCCGACCATCACATGTGCAAGTTGCGAGGACATATCCACTAACCAGCCAATTTATCATGATTTCACAATAGTAAATATATGAATACAGTTCATGCTTTACATTCATAATTATACCAATTGTCTACAAGATCTAACAAGTAAACAAATTTTTAAGGATTATGATCACTTTGGTGGGGTGGTAAGGTCGTTAAGATGTGAATTGTAAAATAGGAGGTCAATTGTTTAATCCTTGTAAAGTTTATTAAAAAAATAATAAACAAATTTAGAGGTACGTTAATATAAGGTTCGACTACAAATCAATCGTTATTGCCTATTTCCAAATTTAATTTTTTATGTTGAGGCTTCAGGCTTGTGAGCTATACAATAACTATTAGGCACTTCAGTTTATACTCAATTACATTAAATAATCATAATTTTTGGTAGACTTGTTTTATGGCTTTGATGATTTGGTTAGTTTGGATCATTCATCGAATAGAAGATAATACTATTGAAGATGCTAAATAAGTATATACCATGTTAGTGTCAAAGACCAAGACCAAAACTCAATTTCTAGACAATGAGTCACACGGCTATATATGAACCTTTCTTTGGCATAGTCCTGTAATTCAATACTTGGGGTCACAGTTATATATGGGCCCAAAACGCATAATAAAGTTGGGGCTATTTTCATAAGAAAAGTTGATTTCGATCTTATGACTTTCATCTGATCTATGCGCATCAATCGTTGATTCTAGACCATAAACCTTGTCATCGAACAATCTCAAAACCAAAATTACTTATATGTAATAGGCTACAATATTTTACGATTTGAGAGCCCGGCTTAGAGAAGTAAAGACCTAAAATCATTGCTTTATTTCACTGCCATTTGAGCCATCCCTATTGGCCACGGTCGTATGCCATACATCAACCAACTAGAATAATGTTATATTCTTTCATTCAGTAGGGGTTAATTAACCTAACTATTGTATCTAGCTAATTGTATGCAAACAAAGAACACTAAAACATGGTAGAACGCATGAGTTTCATGCTTGTAAAGAGGCAAACAAATCGATTTTTAAACAAGCACCATTTATTTAATGTGTACAATTTTTTTGGGTACATGATAATTGTAGAATCAAACAACCATATCACAGATTACAAAACAATCAAAGAATTGTTTTCTTAAAATCTAACATTATAAAAAATACACTTGCATTTAACTTAGTTTCCTTTTATCTTTGAAGAATGAAATGTGTTTGGAGTTGAAGAGGTGGAATCTTTCTTGAAGTTCATTGATTGCGTATCATAACCGAACCCTGATCTTTGCTGCAAGTAATCCGCCGTTGGTGGCTGAAAGTCCGACCTGGTGCGGCGGTGTGACGAACCCTCTACCGTCACAGACCACTCCAGGAGATGGTAGCGGGCGGAGAGAGAACGATAGCTTTTATGAACTTTGTGTTTCTTCATGGCATGCATCACAAATGGTATCAATCCTTCCATTGTTGAATTGCTGCTGGTCTTTGAAGATGGTAAATGGTAAGTATTACTTGATATGAATTAATGCTTTTTGAGTTCTATGTTACAAATTGTGTAATATATATAGGGGAAGTTTGACTTTTGACATGTAGAGTTGTTAAAATGTTAGTTTGACTTTGTGAATAGTGGGTTGTCTATGAACATAAAAAGATAAGTTACGAACTAAAAAATTGTGCGACTTACCAATTTGTAAATGCTTTTGAAACATGCTACCAACTTGTAAATGGTTGTGAAATACTATGTGATTTCCAAGTTTGACTTTGAGACCTCACTTTTTATGGATTCTCATCCTTTAACCACTAATTCATGTTATTATTGACTAATTCATGTACAATACGACAATGTTCCTTGGCCCACACTTATTAGAACATGATGATCACGGAAGGCATTGTTGCCTTGATCTTGTTACTCCTAAAATTATTATCACTTCGACATGTGATATTTGAGGAAGACGTACAACTTCTAGTATTCATCATTGAGTCCTTCCTAACACAATATAACTATGATGTATTCTAATATTCAATCGAGTACATGTTCCGTCATGTGTTAGTGTTTTGATTCTTATAAACAAAATAGTATCACCGACTGCATGATATTGGCAATTGTTTTTTGTCGGTGCCTACCGAGTACTGATGGCTTTGCGACAATATAAAGAAGCCTTAATAATATATAAAAATGCCACTTTATATCAAAATAATTAGTGGTTCAGTTATCGATTTATTTGATTGTTTGCTTATGAGATTTTTCTTTACCCCAATCGAAAATTGAACCTAATTGAATTCGAAAGGGGGTTATTATAACTATAATCAATCCAAATTTAATTCGATTATGGTTCGGTTTCGGTTAAACCGAACACGTAGATTCAAACCCTATTAATCGATCGAATTCATCCAAAACAACAACTTTTTCTGTTTTTGTTCCAGATTCGGACAACCATTTGGGTTCTGTACTACATCAAAATATTCAAACCAATGCAACATACATCCTAAAACCAAAAGTTAAAGGTCATAATAAAACATCCAAACTGACGAGCCGTTAAATAGTCTTAAACACACAAACAATCAACCATAAAATAACCATCCTATCCAAAATGAAAAATCGAAATATGGATATGGACTACTAACTACATATTAGACATGTGCTTAATAAATATCGGGTCATATTCGGTTAAATCGAACACATTGCATTAAAAAAAACTAGATCCACAAATTGAATTCGGAATACAGTTTTCAGTTATAACTAAATTGAAAATCGAAATATTAATTCGGATTAATCGGTTTGTCCGGTTACATATACAATTCGGTTTTCTTCTTTTTGGTTCTCAGTTTTTTTCCGGTTTTTGGTTTTTCTAAACACCGCATATGTCGATTACGGGGCATCTCACTCCAGTGACTCCCCCCAAAATGGCAAAATATCCAAAATCTTCATTAATAGGCACGGTGGAATAAAATAGGCAAAATATCCAAGCGCGTGCCTTGTAAAAAATGGTTGATAATAATGTATTAGTTTAACAAGCTAGGATTAATTTATTAAAATGTCATTAGAAAATAAGGGGATGGTTCATGTACATTTTGATCTTAACATGAGTACGTATGAAATAATGTCAATTTATTTAAAAAAGCGAGCGTAAGAAACAATACTAACTACAATACCAATCTACATAAACAATGACTTATAATAACAAAGAAAAGAACCTAAAAACTACAAAAAAAAATCAAAATCAAGAACAATATAATAACAGCATATACCAGCAAATACTTATAACAGCAAAAGAAAACATCTAATAATAACAACAAAATATAAATAAACAAATACTTATAACGTCTCATAATCGAAAATTAGCAAATATGAACAAAAAATAGCAGCAAACACCTATAAAAATAAACCTAATCATAACAACAAATTGGTTCTCATCATTTTCGTGTTAAGAATAAAATGTATTTGATCTTGTTTCTAGAAAATAAATTGAAGAAACTAATGTCAACTCACATGCTAAATCATTTATATCTATCACTTAACTTAGATAACTACTTATTACTATTATTTAATAAGTTCAATTATTTGTTCTATTTTGAAAGTTTTTAAAACTAATTTTTACTTGAATTTTTGATTGATTAAAACATGATCAACCTCATTACTGTAACATCCTAAAATTTATAATGTTGAATAAAGAAAGTTATGTTAGTGATTTCGCGTTTTAATTATTAATATCGAGTAGGAGCGGGTCATGGACTCGGATTATTTGAGATAGGATAAATGAGAATGGGATTTCAGGGATATAAATACCCCCAAAATCCCAAAATATCTCATTTCTCACCAAACTCCACACACACTCCACACACTCCTCAAAACACACACATACTAACCGATCAAGATTCGAAGCCGAGACCCGAGATTTTGTTGATAGATCTGAGTTGGTAAGGTAAGAACAAATCCACCAAAGCTTATAGTACTGAAAATGGTTAGGATTTGATGGGTTAACCGGACCCGAAACCCAAACTGCCCAAATCGGACCCCTAAAACGTCGATTTTAGGCCGATTTGATGGTTGGGATTTGTAGGCGCCGATCATACGATTCCGTGGGTATCAAAATCGAGTTATTTGGCTAAGAAACGAAGGATTTATGGGCAAACAGATCTGCAGCGCGATAACTTCGCCTGCAAGATTAAGTTCGCCTGATGAACTTCGCCTTCAAGCGTAACTTCGCCTTCAAGCATAACTTCGCCTAAGGATAACTTCGCCTACGGCCAAGTTCGCCTAAGGTATAACTTCGCCTGAAGCCAAGTTCGCCTAAGGTTTAACTTCGCCTGAAGCCAAGTTCGCCTAAGGTTTAACTTCGCCTGAAGCGAAGTTCGTTTATAAAATAAATTAAAAACCTAATGGAAAATGTGTTAAGGCAATTATCGAAAATAAAATTTTTCCAAGCTGACCTGGCAGCTTAACCCCAGCCAGGGGCTCTGCCCCTTGGACCCCGCTAGGGGCTGCCGCCCCTAGAACCCCGCTGCCAGGGGCGCTGCCCCCGGACCCCCGTTCGTTGTGGGTCATATATAGATAGAAATACAAAACGAGTAGTAGTAGTTAATTGATATGTGTAAATATTATACAGTTAGCCGAGCCCAGTTAAAGAAAGGAATTACGATCAACGGCGAGCGTAACAGGATCCGGGTGAGTTTCTAGCCCCATTCCTTGTTATGTTTTCGGGGCTGTGTGCATACTTGATGTGTTGTTAATACATTTATCCTAAGTGATAAGTGTATGCCATATGTGATATATGTGATATGTATGAATGATTGCTTGATGGTACGTGAACGATCTTCGGATATTGCACGTACTGTCAGGTTGTAACGTTATAAATATGGTAAGTATGTTATGTATGAACGATTGCTTGATGGTACGTGAACGATCTTCGGATATTGCACGTACTGTCAGGTTGTAACGTTATAAATATGGTAAGTATGATATGTATGAATGATTGCTTGATGGTACATGAACGATCTTCGGATATTGCACGTACTGTCAGGTTGTAACGTTATAAATATGGTAAGTATGATATGTATGAACGATTGCTTGATGGTACGTGAACGATCTTCGGATATTGCACGTACTGTCAGGTTGTAACGTTATAAATATGGCAAGTATGATATGTATCTTTATGTGTATGAACGTAATAAAGTTAATAAAAGAAGGAAATGACGGTTGTATGGTTGTATGGTTACGAAAAGGGTACCGAGCCCTAATAATACTCGAGGTATGATGTATGGTTGTATGGTAACGAAGAGGGAATCGAACCCTACTAATATTCGAAAACAAGGGACCAGACCCTAATAATATCTGTGATGTTAGGGACCAGACCCTAATAATATCTGTGATGTTAGGGACCAGACCCTAATAATATCTGTGATGTTAGGGACCAGACCCTTATAATATCTGTGATGTTAGGGACCAGACCCTTATAATATCTGTGATGTTAGGGACCAGACCCTTATAATATCTGTGATGTTAGGGACCAGACCCTTATAATATCTGTGAGGTTATAGGGCGAAAGGCTCTTTAAAACGTATGATTATGAATGTAAAGAAAGTATGTAAGTAAGAAAGAAAGTATGTAAGTAAGAATGAAGGCATGAGTACTTATGTGTGTATGAAAGAAAGTTATGAGGTTAAGTACGTATGTATGTAATAAGGTATTGTATGATTAACTAGAACTCACTCAGCGTAGCTGACTTTTAGTATGCACTCAGGTGAGTAGGTTGAGACAGCTGGCTTGAGTGGAGGACACATGGCAGAAGACTAAAGCCTGGCATCTGAAGATCTGATATGTTTTATAAGTTATGTTTTGATTTTGAAAGACAAGAGGAATGTTTTAAGACATGATTATGAATCGATATGTAATGTTTTATGAAAGTTTTATATTCCGCGTAAAGTTTTTAATTAACTCTGATATTTAGAACTGTGTTTATGAGTAAATCCAACACGAAAGTAGGGTTACCGGTAACGGGGCCTTACAAGTTGGTATCAGAGCAAAGTTCGAGAGATTTAAGCATCCTACATGCTTAGACTCGAACAGAGAATGTGATTTAAGTAAGAAAAGAAAGAAGATGCCAGTTCAAGAATGCCATGTGTCGCTCAAGCAAGATCAGTAAAGGTGAAAGGTATGATTAAATGATATACGTTAATGAGAAAGAAAAGATATGAGAATGGTACGGATAGGAATAATTGATTGTTTGAATTGACTAACTACTTAAGTAGAACCAGCACAAATAGACTCATAAAAGGAAGTGTATAGGACACGGAAAGTAACGTGATCAGCTAATCACAACTGGCCACTGTTATTACCTGTTAGCCTTACTATCCTTGTACTAGATAGTTCCTTGAGTGATGATGTTTGTGTTTTCCCCTTTAGAATACTAATGGCTGGAGATGGAGAATTTGTTGAAACTGGGGGTCGCACTGGACGTCGTGGCAGGCCTCGTCTTGTCCGGCAACCTTCGGTAGAAGAAGCTTCCCACACCGAAGATGAAGGAAGCGCAGCTGGAGGAGACCAGAACAACAACGAAGAAGTTCAACTTAGCCCCGCAGTTCAAGCAGCCATCGTTCAGGCTGTAGTTGCTGCTGTGAAGAACCTGAATCCCGAAGGATCTGCTGGAAGCCGTGAGCGAACTGCTGAAGGGGCGGGTGGTGATGGTAGAAAGGATGGGGAAGGTGAAAGAGGGGCCTCGAGTGGGGATAAGTCTGTGAAAGTCGATGATAGGAGAGGAGGACAAGGTGGGTGCAGCTATAAGTCCTTCAAAGGTTGTGACCCGCCTAAGCTGACTGGTTTAGGAGACGCAATCGCTACTCTCCAGTGGATAACCGCTATGGACAAGGTTATCCGCATTAGCGAATGCCGTCCCGACCAAGCTGTGGGTTATGCTACTCAGTCATTCGTAGATGAGGCTATGTATTGGTGGGAGAGTGTGGAGCAGAGGAAGACCCGTGAAGAGATCAAAGAGATGAAGTGGGAAGATTTGAAAGAGTTGGTAATGAAGAAGTTCTGTGCGGATGCCGAGGTTGAAAGAACCGAGGTTGAAAGAACGGAGATGAAGTTCCAGAAAGTAGGGTTACCGGTAACGGGGCCTTACAATTACCCCTTAACAAATTTGAAGCATATATATAAAAGAAAAGAATAACTAGATAGTGATTTTTGCATAAAAAGTATGGAAAGTAATATATGGACCTCTTAATCAAATAACATCGAGCGTATTTCTCTTTAACATAGGTATGATATTGTTATATTTATTTTTATATATACAAAGTGACTTTTTAAAGACGGAATACATTGTTCAATATAATTGTGTTGCTATGTTATTCACACACGGTTTTGTTTTCTCATTTTAACAATGTGGGTACGTATGCTGCTAACGAATTAACATAGTGAGGTTATGTCTCCAAATCTCCTCGTCCATAAAACCATCTATGCATATGTTTATATTAATTGATGTCGTTATTATTAGACAAAGTTATGTAAAAAATATAATTATGTTATATAGAATATATTTGTTATCAATTTTTATTTGTGTTGTATGTTACAATAAAAATATGAAAAATATGTTATAGTTTAGTTGAATAAGAATACATAAGTGCGAAGATGAGGGTAGCTGAGATAAGAATGTTGAGGTGATGTGTGGGCACGCAAGGATGGGTCGGATAACATATGGGGGTTTTTGAAAAATTGTGTGTGTGGGGGGGTTGGGGGGGGGGGGGGGGGGGTTGACAATGTGACATGTAGCTCTGATAAGATTATGGAGGGGAATTTGAGAGTTAGCTGAAGGCCCAAGTACGTACTATGAAAGCGTTGACAGTGGAGGGAAGGAGGAACATAGTCATGCCCATGTTTACATTGAATGGGCGTATTAGACATGATTCGATAGACTTGCACCTCATAGAGGGCATGGTCGATCGAGGATAAGAGCTTATGGTTAGGAAGTGTACATATTGGTTTTTATATATTCTTACATTTGCTTTGCCTTAGTTTTGCTTTGATGAAGAGTTAGGAAGTAGAGCGTATAGGTGCTCTAAAGGGTTCGTGAATCGTTTCTAGTTCACTTGTGTTATGCTCGCTTAGCTGTCAATATATATGCTTTCACATTACCTTTGTTACTAATAGGGTACCGCTATTTATTAACATTTATTATTTTCTTATTCCAATTCTCTTGGCTACACTTTATATTATTTGTTTTATCTAGTTTATCACACCCGGAGATTTTTTTGGAGCTAAGGGTCTCTCACCAGGATTAGCCTCTCTATCATCTTGAACAAAGGGACCCTACCTAAGATGCTAACTCGTGATATAACTCGAAACAAAATGAGTATGTCGATGTAACTCGTGTTTGTGATGATAATACAAGGTATCGTCGAATATTTACATGAATGTACAATCGCTTCCGACTGAAAAGAGAAACCCCTCTCACTTCATGCCTGAGTTTCAAGCATACAAACATCTTTTGATGAAATTATTCCTTTTTCACACACCAAAAAAAAATAGTAATAAAAGAATACTCATTCAAGAAAAATGTGCCAGCTGAGGTTAGGCCTTAGGATAGTCAAATGTTCATCATCTTGGTGATGGAATTGTTAAGTCATGAAGCCCAATGTCCATTCCATTGTATGCAATTGGAGCATACATCCATAGATCATCAGAGCTCAATAGCTGCAAACATCATTAAGTTTCTTGTTCAACATAATTCCTCTAAAATCCAAATTTATTTAGAATAATTGTTTTTTTTTATGTTTTCTAACCTTAATTTGGAGCTGCAAGAATTTCACATAGTTTACAGCCTCATCAAGCATTGTGCTAATATCAACCTTTGTACCATTAGGGACAAGTTTCTGTAATATTCTTAACCATTCATTAATCCGTTCTCTTCTTTTCTGAAAAAAGACAGAATTAACCAGTTTCATTGATGAGTTCTATATCATCAAACACGAAATATTAATTGTAATATTATTTACCCGTGCATAGACACTTTGTGGATCGGTTGCTGACCCCCTATTTGCTTTTGTCTTTCCTTTTGATGTTTTTGAACTTATACTTGAATCTTGATTGCACTCACCATCAGATCCATAAATTTTAATAATTTGCCCAAAATCCGCGTCATGGTCACCTTCATCTTCATTGCTTTTATAACCAAGTTTTTGACTTTTTCGACACTTAATCTTTTCCCTGTTCTCATCAACCTAAAAAGAATATAAAAAACTTCGGATAAAACTTAAGCACATTACACATATATGGCTATATACTTGCAGCATGTTTAGCTTACATCTGCCATGCTACAAGACCGTTTCCTAGAACTTGCAGACAATAATTCACTTAAATCACAAGAAATATAGTCTTGTGACAGACAATGTGGGTTGATTTTGGTGTCATCTGACAAATAAACCGAAGTTTCATCAACTTCGTTAGTGTTCATGATTAGTTCTTCATGTGGACAAAATGTAGACGTGTTTAATGAGTCATTAGGCGAAGAGAAATTATTAAGCAATTGTGCCATAAAATTGGCTTCTTCAGCAACATTTACTCCACTAAACGAGTTCCATTCTCCTAAGAGGGCATTCACAGATTCCATGTTTCTTGGTGAAAGAAATCGATATTTGTAAATGAAGTTGATTGATGTTTGCAAATTGGTTGAAAAAAGAAATTGTATGAAAAGAGATATTTATAGGTAAGGAGAGTGGATGTGTTACTTGTAATAAGTTAGAGGAAAATTATATCAAAGACGAGATTCGATATTATTTTAACAACTGCTGAAAGGCTGTCAGGAGGTAATACACAGCTGTGCAGATCGTCGTCGGGCTTAAATTCAACCTTTCAGAAGTTTTTAAACTGATTAGAAAACATAATCACGATTATCGAAAGGGCAATCATTGAGAAGAGAATATATGTCATTTGTTTGACTCGGATTATATGTTTAACGCGGGGAGACATGTATTTGCTACCTGTGTATCTTTAGCTGTTGGTATCTTAATGTATAAACTATGAAGATGTGAAGAGGTTCAAATCATAATTATCTTTGGTTGATAAAACTTAAATTAGTATTAACTCATAATTAATCAGATCTCATAGCTTCAAGGATATCGATCTATACATGACTAATGATCATCAATCTAATAATATCTCACATTATTAGGACATAAAAAGATAGATGATGAGTTATAAGGATTTGTTTACTCCATGATGCAATCTCATATATAGAGCTAGCTAGCCACTCATAACGGAGCTATTGGTAAAGTCCGGGCCTTGGGGAGAGTGCATGTGATGGAGGCAAAACATCGTAGTCAGATCTCATAGTCTTCAAAACTTTCTTTTCTACGTCTACAGTTTGAAGTATATTAATCCGTATAACATAAAATGTAGCTAGCTAAGAGAAACCGCAACAAACAACCATATTAAAGTACTAATAACGGAAGTTGTAAATTACTGCTAATACTGTCAATACACTGACGACCAATCTAGCAATATCCCACATTATACTGGCATAGAAAAATAGTTAAATCGATTAAAAGGATTAATTTGTTTACTCCAAGAATCAATCACATAAATGAAGCCAGCCACCCTTAATTGTCAGTTTGTAACTTAACATATAAACCAAAATATCTTATAACTAAGTACAAAAGTTACATCATACTTCATACAAAAATCTTTATTAATAACTTAAATATATAACCATCTGCGCTTTAACGTGTGATTACAGATTCAGGTCCAAGAAAACTTCAAACACTTTAACTTCATAGCTAGTCCCATATTCCTTCAATGATTATCCTTCTAATCTGATATCAACGTATCGATCTTGATCTATATTTTGTTCTTGAGAGTTGTGACCTCCAGGAGACAATCTTAGAGACCAAAACTTGTAAGATACTATGATTTCATGTTTGATCTCTAATAATGATGCACCAAAACAAAATCCAATCCAATTAGCTGCTACTGTAACTTGTAAGCAAACATTATCTAATCATAATCTTCTAGTGTGTTTAGGTGATCAAACCGATACAATATTAAGATCAACGAGCCATTTTATCCAGTTCAGTAATATATATACCAATATCTATCAATCCATACTCTATAATTTCAAGTACAAAACAAAGATTAAATGGTGTTCCCTAATTAATAAAAAATAATAATAATAAAACACAGCAGTCACTGTCACTGTCAAAAATGCGTGCGCCATATATTCCCGGCGATGTTTTGGTTTGTCTAGCTAATGGAGATGTTTGAGGGACACATAACCTTAATATTTAATAGTTCATGAGTTAGTTCTATCGACGTTTTGACGGTTCTTCACATAAATCCTACATGGATCTGGCTTTGACAATGACTGGTTAATCGTGGAGTGATTATAATATCTTCAAGTGCACGATCTCTGACCTACAAATATATATATATTACTACCAAATCAATTAATCAGGTTGAAATTAACTTGTACATGTAGAAGCTAGAATATTATTATACGAATACCCACATCTCAATTGTTTTTATAATTTGGTGAGCACGTATCTCCATTCTTAACAACCGTAATATTTGCCAAAATAAAACAAATCACCAAAGTCAATAACCATCCACCAATATCTCTTGGAATCACTCTTTACCACGTTTAATTCAAATTGTATAGTCAAAGATTAGTTGTAACTTACCGTATTTATCTCCTTGTAACTAGTCTAGTTTTCCTATTTATAATGTTGTAAATTTGTTAATGAAATTAAGAGAGAGTTTTTATTCTTTCATGGTATCACCCTCAAGATCCTTCTCCCTGTAACTCACTTCCATTGTTCATCCTCTTCCTTCTCATCATCATGTCCATCAATACCTCTTCCTCCTCCTCTAACACCACCGAAACTAAGCTACCCATGGCCACTATTCTCCACATGCTCACCATCAAGCTCTCCTCCACCAACTACCTATATTGGCAAAACCAACTACTTCCTCTTCTCGCTAATCAAAATCTACTCAGTCATGTTGATGGCTCACTCTCCCCACCACCCAAAACCATTACCGTCGCCTCCGTTGCGCAACCTAATCCCGCTTTCACGGCCTGGTCGATCTCCGATCAGCAGGCCATTCTTATCCTTAACTCCTCTCTCACCGAAGAAGCTGTTGCTGAAATCCTTGGTCTAACCACGGCTCGACAAATCTGGACCGCCCTTGAAGCAGCCTATAGCAATACTTCTCTTGAACGGATGCATTTGCTCCGAGACAACCTTCGTCGCATGACAAAAGGATCCTCCACCGTGGCTGATTATGGTCGCCGCTTCAAAGCCATTTGCGATCAACTCTCGGCCATTGGTCATCCCGTTACGGACACAGACAAAACCCACTGGTTCCTTTGTGGCCTTGGTTCCACTTTTGAAAGTTGGTCCACTGCCATTCGTACCACCCGTGATCCGCTCCCCTTCCGCGATTTACTCACTAAAGCAGAAAGCCAAGAGCAATTTCTCTTGGCTATCAATCCTCCTTCTACCCCTTCAGTTGCCTTTGTTGCCCAGAACAATCAAGAACGAAACACTTCCTCCTCCCAAAACCGTGGTTTCCGCCGAGGACAGACCACCGGTTCCTATAACCGAGGCAAACAATCAAGCTCCTCAAACAACTCCTCTTCCAACGCCCCTCGTCGTCCTCCCCACTGCCAACTCTGCCGAACAAATGGTCACTATGCAAACAAGTGTCCAAAGCTCTCATCTTTTGTTGCATCAGCCTCTGGTAATGAAGATATTGCTCGTGCCTTTCACGCTCAATGTCATGTTCAAAACGAGGATGCTCCGGACTGGGCTGCCGACACTGGGGCAGATAGACACATGACCGATGACACTGGTAATTTAACGTCTTTTACTCCTTGCAAAGGCAAGTCGTCGGTCACCTTCGGTAATGGTCAGTCTTTGCTTGTTACTCATAAGGGCCATGTCTCTTTAACCAAACATGTTAAATTGAATGATGTTTTGGTTGTTCCATCTTTAACTCGTAACCTTCTATCCATTAGCAAGTTGACAAATGATTTTCCCGTTGATGTTCTTTTCTCTAATTCTTTTTTTGTGATTCAGGACCGGAAAACAAGCCAACCTCTCGCTCAAGGTCGGTGTGAAAACGGTCTTTACGTACTTCGGGACAAGTCTTTTGCTTACGTTGCTTCTGTTTCGTCTAATAAAGCCCCCTTCGAATTGTGGCATAATCGTTTGGGCCATGTTGCTTTTGATATTATGTTTGTATTAAAAAGACTTGGTTATTTATCTTTTACATCTATTTTAACGAAGCCAACTTTATGTTCTTCTTGTCAACTTGCTAAATCACATAAATTGCCTTTTCCTATAAATGAAAAACGTGCCTCTTACTCTTTAGATCTCATCCATTGTGATCTTTGGGGACCATCACCAATAACTAGTTCCGATGGCTTTAAATACTATGTTGTGTTTGTGGATGATTTTTCTAGATTTACTTGGTTATATCCCCTTAAGCACAAAACCGACTTCTATTCAGTTCTTCAAACTTTCATGCGTTTCGTTCAAAACCAACTCTCACGCAAAATTAAAGTTTTTCACGGAATTCACAAACCAATATGTGCGAAAAATCTTTGATGAGAATGGCACATTTCACCGTTTCTCGTGTCCATACACCGCTGCTCAAAACGGTCGAGTCGAAAGGAAACATCGACACATTGTAGAAACCGGTCTTGCTATGCTCTTCCATGCAAGTGTTCCTGTCACTCATTGGAATGATGCCTTTAGTTCCGCCACTTACATCATAAATCGCTTGCCAACAAAACTTTTAAATGACAAATCGCCATTTGAATTATTATTCTCCACGACACCTAATTATTCTAATTTTCGGGTATTTGGTTGTCGTGTATATCCATATTTACGTGACTATGCTCCTCATAAACTCGCACCTCGAAGCATACCATGTATTTTTTTGGGATACTCTTCCCAGCACAAAGGCTACAAATGCTTCGATCCCGCATCCTCACGTATGTATGTCACCCGGCATGCTCTATTCGATGAAAACTCACTTCCATGTGTCGATAATTCCTCGCAAACAGATATTGCATCTCTATTTTTATCATCATTCAATGATTCTGTTTCAACACCTCAACCCACTGATCAGCAAAAGTCCAATAAACCCATCTCACCACCTCATTTTTCGGCTCAATCCAACCCTTCTCCTCAGTCCGCTTCTATCAACCCCACATTACCGACCCTTTCGGTCCATTCACAATCACCTCATCAAAGCCCAACAACTACCTACACGCTCTCCTCATTATCGGCCCAACATCCTTCAACAACCCATCCACCAAACTGTTCCATTTGCGATTCACCACCGGTCCATCAATCACCCGTTCACCCTCAACCCGTACAACAACACCACTCTCCATCACCATCACCAACCCCATCAACACCCTCCCAGTCCACCCCCTGCCCTCCACCTATTATTTTACCCGCACCCTCTCCCTCTCCTCCTCCAGTTGCTCCGTCTCATCCCATGACTACTCGGTCTAAAGTTGGCACCTTTAAACCAAATCCGAAACACACCTCATATCTTGCTACCATAAAACACTCCTGCCTTCATGCGGCACTACTCACAAACAGTGTTCCCAAAGGCTTCAAAAGTGCTTCTAAACACTCTCATTGGATGTGTGCCATGCAGGATGAATTTTCGGCTCTTACTCGAAACCACACTTGGTCTCTTGTGCCTCGTCCTCCTTCTACAAACATTGTCGGATCCAAATGGGTTTTCCGAAACAAATTCCGTTCTGATGGTTCACTTGACCGCCACAAAGCACGTCTTGTCGCCCAAGGCTTCACTCAAATACCGGGTATTGACTTTAATCATACGTTTAGCCCGGTCGTGAAAGCCTCCACCATTCGCATTGTCCTCTCCTTAGCCGTCATCAATAGTTGGCCTCTACGTCAACTAGATGTCAAAAATGCGTTTTTAAATGGTCACCTTTCGGAAACCGTTTACATGGAGCAACCTCCCGGTTTCATCGATCCCAAATTTCCAAACCATGTGTGCAAATTAAACAAAGCGCTCTATGGTTTAAAACAAGCTCCTAGGGCTTGGTTTCAAAGGTTGAGTTCGTTTCTCATTTCTTTCGGTTTCACATGCAGTCGTGCCGATCCCTCGATTTTCATCTACTGTCAAGGAGACTCCATCCTGTATCTTCTTGTCTACGTTGATGATCTCATCCTCACGGGAAACAAAACCTCACTGATCACCTCCTTTACGGCTCGTCTACATGATGAATTTGCCATTAAAGACCTTGGATTGCTAAGCTATTTCCTCGGCCTTGAAGTCATCCACGATGACAAGGGTCTTTTCCTCACTCAAACCAAGTATGCAAATGACATTCTCACTCGAGCCGGCCTCACAGAAGCCAAACCCGTACCCACTCCTCTTGCATCAACCGATTCCTTCACTAAACACAGTAACCTTTTTTTCCGATCCTACCCTTTACCGCTCTCTTGTGGGAGCTCTCCAATACCTCACTATTACTCGTCCAGACCTTTCATATGCCGTTAATCAAGCCTGTCAATACCTCCATTCTCCAACCGATCATCACTTTCAACTGGTTAAACTCATTATTCGTTATGTCAAAGGAACAATCTCTCACGGTTTAGTTTTTACTAGACCAACCACGGCTTCCATTTTAGGCTACTCGGATGCGGATTGGGCTAGGTGCATTGAAACCCGAAGGTCAACTTATGGTTACTCAATTTTCTTCGGTGGAAACTTGGTCTCATGGAGTGCAAAGAAACAGCCAACAGTGTCACGCTCAAGTTGCGAATCAGAATATCGGGCAATGGCGAATGCTGCAGCTGAAATAGTTTGGATTACTCATTTATTACAGGAACTGCATGCTCTACCCAAGTCTCGGCCGACCCTATTATGCGATAATAGAAGTTCTTTGTTTATGTCTCAAAATCCCGTCTCTCACAAGCGTGCTAAACACATAGATTTGGATTATCATTTTGTTCGGGAACTAGTCATGTCCGGGAAGCTACACACCAAGTTTATTCCTACCAAACTTCAACTTGCGGATATCTTTACGAAAAGCTTGCCGAGACCTTTGTTTGAACATTTTCGAGATTTGCTTAGAGTTCATCCACCGCCGTTTCGCTTGCCGGGGGGTAACAACCGTAATATTTGCCAAAATAAAACAAATCACCAAAGTCAATAACCATCCACCAATATCTCCTGGAATCACTCTTTACCACGTTTAATTCAAATTGTATAGTCAAAGATTAGTTGTAACTTACCGTATTTATCTCCTTGTAACTAGTCTAGTTTTCCTATTTATAATGTTGTAAATTTGTTAATGAAATTAAGAGAGAGTTTTTATTCTTTCAATTCTCATTTGGGTTTCAAGCTTTTTATATTCATTCTCCCATCAAACGGATTGATTTAGGGTTTCAATTAAAGGTTGGTTGTTATTTTTAAATTAAAAAAAATAGTTTCTTAATCTCGCAAGGGGAGCGCCCCACACTTGTCACGCGCCTCAACCCCTTGCCTAAACGTCCTAATCACACCCCACGAGAGCGCTCAGGCGTTGGGTGGGTGATGTGGCCCTAACAAGAAACAAAGTTGAAGATTCTGATGACGTGTTATACGGTGTGGTAAGGTGAGTAGCACAATTGTACTGGCAGACTCAAGATTTAATTATAAGTAAATAATGACGGTAGCCCTGAGGTAATTCTTGCAAGATATGTGGGTAGATCTGATTTGTGAGAGAAAGGAAAAAAGAGTGGGTGTCATATTATCATAAAAAACGTGAATACGAATCGAGTTAAACATAAGTAATTTGTTTAAGCTTGAGCTAAGCTCATGTATTATTATTTGAGAGGGATCAAGCTCTATTTTAAATGTTTAGGTTTTCAAGCTTGAATTTAGCTCAGATCGGCTTGATTGTCATTTATAACTAATTTTATTATGTATTTGTTACTATACGTACTTTTTAATATCTATAGTTATAATTTTATATATAACACACATTATTTAGTCAGTTTATCACAAATGTATATATTATAACTATTATGTAAATATATTTCTTATACAAATAACAAGTATTTATACCCATGTGTTGCGGTGGAGTGGGTTAAATGCATTAAATGTTCAAAAGCTACATTGCATTGGGCGTACGCAGCGGAAATATTGGCCAGCATAGATCAGATTCGTTATGGTAAAATGGTGGCTAAAGTTTCATTAACAAAGTTGATTGACCAAAAAAGATATATGTGGAGCTGGGCCAAAAACGTGTATATGTAAAAATTGTGTATTTGTGTAGCATGTTCCAAAGCTACCGTGCATTGCAGTGAGTACGTTATGGGAAGTCTGTTTGAATCGTTATGGTAAAAGATGTGATAAGAGTTTTATTACCAAAGTTGAGGGACCAAAAAAGTAAAGATATAAGTTGAAAGTTAAAAAGTTTCATTATCAATAATGAGGGACCAATAAGTAAATGTGTGAAACAAAAATTAAGGGGCCAAAAAAGTAAAGATATATGTTGAAAGGTAAAATGTTTCATTATTAAAATTGAGGGACAAATAAGTAAATGTGTGAAACAAAAATTGAGGGGCCAAAAACATATATATGCGAAAAAAAGTTGGGGAGCCAAAAATAGGAGTGAGCAAAAAACGGTTCAGAACTGCGGAACCGGAATCTAACGGGTGCCTCAGAACCGCTAACATGTGTTACATTACGGTTCTCGGTTCTCAGAATTTGCATTAAACGGTTCGCGGTTCGGTTCCGGGTAAAACCGGTGGTTCTAGACTTGGAACCGAAAAACCTGAATATTAAAAACATTTTAACAAAATTTATCAATACCTAATTTTTATAGAGTAACTTATAAACCTGCATCCATTCAATCATTATTTAATTTAAATCTTCTTTCTTTGCGTTCAAGACTTAACAACCATGATCAATTTTGATTTAAGCTATTAAGGTAATTTAATATAAAATGATATGATCTTCCTTAAATTTATCGTTGCTAATGATTTATTTAACTTCAAAAATTAGGTTTTAATAAAAAAAATAATGGATATTTTGTAATCTAAATTAATGTACCGTGAAAGAAGACATACAATTATATAAATTTGTTTTGTAATTTGTAAAGTTTGCATAACATATTTGATGAATATTCAACAGAAACGGTTCTGTCAAGAACCGATTAGCGAGAACCGAATTTACCGATTTACTATAAAAGGTTCCGGTTCTAATTTTTAGTCATTTTTTGTTCCGGTTCGATTCTTGTGATTCTTGCGGTTTTGAACCGTTGCACAGCCCTAGCCAAAAACATATATACACAAAACTTGTGAAACAAAAATTTAGGTGCCAAAAACATATATATGCAAAACTTAAAGTTGAAGGACTAAAAATGTTTATGTAGCAAAGTTTTTTGACAAAATCATAATGAATTAAACTTTTCATGTTACTATTTAACTAAGTTGCAAAATAAGTCAGTGGCAAAAGTATAAACACGAAAACTTCATACATCACCTTTTAGGTTATGGGGTATATATATACACATTTAAGCTCCTTAATTTCACGTAGTCATCAGATCACCTTTTCTACCTCATTTCACTCCACCTCATTATAAGGAAATTGTTTACCCCCCCCCCTCCCCTTCACAACCCCTACCTCTGTTTATTTAATGTAAAATTGATTCTTAATTTATTGTGTGCGTATAGAGAATTGTAAAGTTCGTTAACATTTTAACTCACCTTGTATTAAAAGCACCTTAGCCCATAAAGGAAGTGATACGCCACTCGTTAACCCTTGCCAAGTGCAAACTCAGCTTAAATGCCATGAGCATTGAGGCATACCCATGGACCTTAATATATGATAATAAGTTTTTTTTCAAATTAGCAAGTCTAGTCGAGCTCTATAAATGAAGCTTAGGCACATAGTTATTAAATAAGCTCTAAAAGAGGCATATGCTCATTTAAGTTTGACTTAGTTCTCACTTTTATTTGGCTCGTGTAAAGTAGCTCATGAGCTTTAAATTTAAAACGAAACTCCTAATGAGTGTTTTTTCTATGGAACTCACAACTAAGCTTTAAATTTAAAACGAAACTCTTAATGAATGCACACACAACCGGCAAGTGTACCGATCACAAGAAGTATAGACCTAAGAAGTCCGAGTATCGAACACAAGGACACACGAGAACGCCTATGATAACTAAACCTTAGACAAGACCTTCCTAAGAATAATATTTTTTAAATTGGTTTTTAATAAATTAACTACTTGACTTAAATTAGTTTAACTAAATTAATAAACTTAACTTAACTGTACTAATGAAACTGACAGACAAAACTTTCCTAACTTAGAAACTTAACTGACAATGGAGGAAACGTCTACCTAGGAAAGAATCATGTTGACGGTCTAACAAGCTAATGGATTGAATGATCAAACATGCCTATTATTTTAACTATAAATAGTGTAATGTGAAAGTTTATGCTATTACCACCAGTTTTGTATATATTGAGCTAGAGGAATAACCAAACAAACGATTTCGATATAAATTTTATTCAAGTCATTTTCTTTTACACACATGGTAATCTATTCTCTATCATAACGAATGTTGTTACCGTAACGAACCAAGTCGATACCGACCGAGTTCACACCGGCGTTCACACCGCAGTGTGCAGCAACAAGCTAGTTAATAGTTATTAATGTCGAGTTGATGGTTTGTGGATGAGTGGATGTTGATGACACAGAAAGAAGACAGAGAAGAATAAACATCGAGTAATTAATAGTTAATAAAATGTTTCTAATTTCTTATTTAGAAGTCAATTAGAATAAACTCGAAGTATATCCTGTTATATTACTATTTTTAAAATTTTAAATAATTATGTGTGTCTACCACACCCCTTGGACACAATAAACATATACATGCGGGTGTCCACACATATCCTTGTAATATTCTATAACACATGTAAATTATCTAAATATACTCATATACGTGTAAGTGTGTAACTATACATTTTCATATTTAAATATCTTAAGTAAGCCTATAATTGCGTTTTAACTTTCTAGTCTGTTTTAATTAAACATTGTCATATATATCGTAGGTTGTACATGATATATGATGCTAAAGTAAGTTGGTCTATTGATATATAGGAAGATTGGAATGGAAATCCTTCAAATGGTTGACTTTTAAATACCACGAGAATTCATAACTTAAGCTATTTATTACCAAGGGTGTATAAAACATCTTGAGATCGATTGACCTTAACTTTATAAGAGATATGGCACGGACTCTTAAAGTTCGATATGTTCCGATTGTTGCATGTTTATTAGATTACCAAAGGTTTAACGTCTCGATATGGTGGTTTTTTTCACTCAAATTACACTTTAATATATATAAATATTTAACTTGATTGGCCATTTTAACTCTATCTCTTTATTTATATTTCTTAGCTTTATATTTGAAGAAAACCTCATGCATGATGTTTTATTTGAGGTTATGCTCAACGAGAAAGTCTTGTCAATCCACTTAAATCCAATTAATCTTTTTACCATCTCTCTTATTAGTTATTACGATTTAGGTGATCAAAGTTATATATATATATATATATATATATATATATATGATTGATTTCTTTTGAAAACCACTTTGAGTTTTAAGAACTCGAAAGAACTCAACGTAACAATTTTTTTTGAATTTTTTTTACACATGTGTAATACGTAAGTGTAAGTGATGTACAAAAAATTACAGTATTTTTTTACACACCGAATCGACTTTTTATACATGTGTAACTAACGTTTAAACTTTTATAATTATCAAAAATACTTATTCTCTCTCCTGCTTCATTTTTTAATCAAATTTAATCTCAACCACATATTTCATATCATTTAATTAAATGTGTTGTTTAAAATTGAGTTCTTAAAGTTCTTAAAACTCACAATGGTTCTCAATATATATATATACATATATATATATATATATATTGAGAACCATTGTGAGTTTTAAGAACTTTAAGAACTCAATTTTTGAACCACACATTTAATTAAATGATATGAAATGTGTTGCTGAGATTAAATTTGATTAAAAAATAAAGCATGAGCGAGAATAAGTATTTTTGATAATTACACAAGTTTAAACGTTAGTTACACATGTGTAAAAAGTCGATTCGGTGTGTAAAAAAATATCGTAATTTTTTGTACATTACTTACACTTACGTATTACACATGTGTAAAAAAAATTCGAAAAAAAAAATTGTTACGTTGAGTTCTTTCGAGTTCTTAAAACTCAAAGTGGTTCTCAAAAGAAATCAATCCTGTATATATATATATATATATATATATATATATATATATATATATATGATCAGTATCATGAGATAATATTTTTTAAATTGAGAACTATGAGAACCATTTTTTACCACAAAAAACCCAAAAATAAAAAAAAATCATAAAATAAAATAAAACACAAAAATCAAAAAAGTAAAAAAACCAAAATTCTTATTTATCATCCCAGTTTCATAAAAAAACCCTCGGTTTAGCTAAATTATATACACATATGTATAATATATACATATATGTACATTTATATGTTTTTTTTGTACACATGTGTATAATTTAAGATAAATGATGCTGTACATATGTGTATATTACGTAACTAAAGATTAAATAAAATTATACATATGTGTATAATACCACATTTTTTTTTGTTTTTTTTTCTATTTTTTTATTTTTTTTAATGAAACCGGAATGAAATATAAGAATTTTGGTTTTTTTACTTTTTTTAAATTTTTATTATTTTTTGTTTTATGATTTTTTAAATATGTTTTTAAAGGTGTTTTTAGTGGTTTAAAATGGTTCTCAAAGTTCTCAATTTGAAAAAAGGTTCTCCTAGGATCCTTATCCTATATATATATATGTATATGTATATAGGGGAGAGTTATACTAAGAAGAAGTAGTTTCCTAGAAAGACTAAGAATAAATCATAGTCATTGAATCATGTTAATCAATAGTTGAGATTTAAAATTACCAAAAACCGACATAGTTTCCTATAATTACTCTTTCACCACTATAACCGACATAGTTTCTTAAATATGTTCTTTCACCATATGTTATAATGCCACTTGTCAAAAATCTTTTGGTTCTTATTATTTTTAGAAAACTCTTTCTTTTTTATTTGAACCTTTTACTATGTATATATATTAGTTTTAAAGTAGCATATATATGATGAATTATAATTATACGGGTTATAATTGGCAAGTCTCGTTTGTATACAGCTAGGAAAAGATTTGTAAATTATTTATTTTAATTCGAAATCTAACTTGCTTTCCTTATATGACTATATATGTATATTAAAAGATTGACTTATTAGTTAATAGCTAATGTATAAAATTTAAAAGATACAGGTACCGAGATTTGATCTTCGATGTTCATAATTTTTTTTTTTTTTTTTTTTTTTTTTTTTTTTAAATAAAATTTTATTTATTTCTACTGATGAAACATAGATATTACATCAATATAGCAGGTAGGCGGGCAACAAGCTGCGCCGCCACCCCTTTCTGAATTGCAAACCCTAACCTGCTAAAGACATACCCCTGCCCCTTTGGAGTCGACACATTGCTATGCACAACCTGTTGGACCCTGGTTAGAAAACGGATAGCTTCCGGTGCCAAGGAGCCAAATGTATCAAAAGCCAGAGGGACAAAAACATGTTGGTTCTCTTCGCAGGCTTTAGCATGTTTCTCCACCTTCTTCGTTTCAGCCCTTTTTATTGCTTGCCCAGCTACAAACCCATTATCCCTCAAACCAGCTAAGGGAGATACCCCTGTGAGGTCAACACAAGCGTGTTTTCCCCCGGCCCAACCAAAGACGAGCAAATCTGCCGGTCGTAGAGTGGATCTCCCTTCCGTGGGGTCTGTAAGGAAGTTTACGGGGGCTTCCTTTTTAGCTGATATCCCAGCTCGCCTTAAGATGTCCCAAAGAACGTCCCGCACCCAATCATGTCGGTATTTGAACCCAGGCATCTCCTTGCAATGAACCGCATGCTCTCCGAATTTATCCAGGCAGGCCTTACGGCAGATCGGACATGTTTCGTCTTCGGGGTACATTGGGACCATCAAACGGTACTTAAGAATGGCCCTATACTCAACCGCAGACATGCTTTGGCCCAAGCCATCAATCGGGATAACGGTCAGAAAATCTTGGGCATGAGGACCTTGTAAGCATTCAAAAACCGCCTTCTGTCGGGGGTTAAAGAGCAAATGTCGTCGATATATTTGGTAGCTGACTCTCTCTCACGTACAAAGAGGTCAAATGTTCGGCTCTAATGTCGGAAATATCTTCATTTTTAAATTAGCTAATTATTAAGACACTTCAAATTTGTAAATAATGAAATGGTTGTTAATTTTTATACCAGCTGGGATATTTATAAATAGAAAGTCAATTTCTTTTTGTAGTTATCATGTAGTATCATGTTGTTGATATTAGACCAGGTTCTAAAAATTTACTATTTGTATGATATTTAATCCAGCGTGTAACGAGATATTTATGTAAACTTTTGTTTGCACGGTAGATATATATTTATGTAATTACAAATTTACAATGCATTATTATTTTGGACAAAAATATATTAAGGATAATATATCCAAATCTGTTATGTAAGGTTTAGTTCTAAAACGGTAACAGTGATTATATGAACGAAATAGAGATGAACACCGTGATTTATTGCGAGAAAAAACCCCTTGATCTTGTTCAGATCAAAGAAAAAACCCCGGGTGATGAAAAATCGTCTATCACCACTTTATTAATCAAAAAATGAGGTTACAATTGGTGGAGATATTGATCAGTATTACAATGATAGCTAGGTGAACGAGCTGTGATTAGAGAATGGTCAGGTGTGTGTGAATACAAGGTGTTTTCTAACTGATCATAATCCCAGTTATAAATAAAAATAAAAACTAACTCCTATTTTTATGTCACTTCTCCCACTAGCTTAGTCTTCAGTTTTGACCACGTGCTGCAAGTGCCTTGTAGAGAAATATATTGTAGACCAGGTCCTGGAGCCGTTATATCTATCAAATATTAATTTGAACATAAGAAACAATCGTTAACAATACCGATTACTGAGGATCCTTGATCCTGACATAGCTCTGGAACTCTTCAGAAGGATAATTGATCCAGACACGTCTTTAAGAATAACATATCCTCATTACTCAGTTATTTGTGACTCAACAAGAAGTCCTATAAATCCGTCATTATCCCCACTAAACATGTTACAACCATTTGACCACGTGTCATATCTTCTTAACTGTGAGTTAGTGGATAGACGGAGTTTTCTAACGGTTACACCTGCTAAATACAAGACTACACATGAGAACAACCGTTAATTAATAATAAATACTGAGGATCCTTGACCCTGATATGATCTGGAATACATGCTAAGGATAACTGATCCAGGCATATGCTATGATAACGTATCCACAGTGTCAAATTTCTGTGCCCTAACAATTAATATGAAATTTTATTAAACAAATATTTTATCCAACCATCCATGCCCCTATTAACTGATGCATCAACCATTTATAAAATAAACAATAATGGATTCTTCTAGTTAAATCTATTGTAGAATAATGAAAACCCCGTAAGGTGTAATGTATTACTGATCAACTATATATATGGTTACAATGAGATAAATACAAGGAAACATAATCAAATACAATCTCCAAATTAAGGTAACACTATTATACTAAAACTCTGATAATATATTCTTCTACAATATTCTCTAACATTCCCCCGCAGTCAGAGCGGTAGGAAATCGGACGCTCAGACTGGAGCGCGAAGCTTCTGTAGATACACGATCGGTTGTCACGTAGAGCAGGAACTCGATCTGTTATAGATCTAAAAAGATCACTGGTAGCATGACCGTGGTCAGGCGGCTAAGCATGATGATAAGAGCTACGACTGCGATGGCAGGAGCTATGATTGAGTCGGCCGAAACAACGACTTGATGGCAAAGAAAAAAAATTATATATTCCGAAGAATAAAACTAAAAAAGAAAATAAAAAAAACTTTTTTTTTCAAAGAAAAAACTAAATAAAATATAAATAAAAATTTTCAATCGTGTAATACTCTAAACAGAAAAAGAAAAAAAATATGAAAAGAAAAAGAAGGAAAAAAAAAGTAAATATTAATAGAAAAATATGGATAGAAAAAGAAAAAAATTGGGATTGTCGGTGTGTTGGTACTCGAACAAGAGGAGCATATGCAAGTAGCTCCAACCAAAGAGGGGTTCTACTCGTAACTGAACTAGAAGAATAACAAAAAATGGTGATCTAGAGCGGTTGATCAATAAACGGCAGCGGGTAGATCGTAGTCAATGATATATGTGTCCCCGGGGCATGACGAGAACAAGAAAAGAGAAAGAAATAGGCCAGAACCCTAAGGCTGTGATACTATGTAGAATAATGAAAACCCCGTAAGGTGTAATGTATTATTGATCAACTATATATATGGTTACAATGAGATAAATACAAGGAAACATAATCCAATACAATCTCCTAATTAAGGTAACACTATTATACCAAAACTCTAATAATATATTGTTCTACAATATTCTCTAACATCTATGATTAGCTATTATTATATATTGTATCAAAAAATTATTGTTATTTTATATGTAAACAAAGATTATCGAAATCAGACCCATAATATATGTTTGTAGCCTTTTTAAATATTAATTACAAGTTGTTTAATTAAAAAGATGCACACTCCCCATTGGTTTAGAACTCGATTTTGGCTTATATTTAATTCCTATTTTCTCAATTATTTAGTGTTTGTCTCCGGATATTGAAACATTAGAAATTAGAACATGATAGGCATGATCTACATTTGACGTTAATTAGTATCATGTAGTGTTATTTTAAATGATATAATTTACATAGATTGTAAGAATATTCCATCTACTTACTTATTTAAATCCAGATTATATTTATTAAGTTGAATAACATTTGCCATTAATGTAGTGAGGTTGGAAATGATCCATTTAAAATGATGGGTGATTAGTATAGAAATTTTGGGGAACTTATGATTAAAATATTTTTATAGAACGGTGTCTTTTTTGTATTTAAGTTATCGTACTTTTTAAATTTGATGAGCCTAATGTCTTATTCTGGCCAGACTATGTTGTCTTTAACACACTTAAAAAATTTCAAGTAAAATCACTTTACCTAAAATAATAATAAAAAAAGTCAAGATATGGATTACAAATGTGAGGAAGTTTGTTTTTTAGTAAAACTTTACAGTGTTTGTGACTAAAACTATTTGAACCGGTTTTGCTCAAGGTTTATTTTTCATAAGATTTTTAGTCGATTTTCTTAGGGATTTTCAGGGCAGCATCAAACGATTTTACGGTTTGTTCTCCAAGCCATTCCGGAAAAACTAAACCAAACTGTAGGATTTTGGCCAATTTGACTTTCTTTATATGTATTTTTTATTGGAGTGCTTATTTATATTGAGTTGGGTTATACACATTACACATAATTAGGTGTTGCTTAACAATAAGACATTCTTTTAACATATGACTCATGAAACATTATAGTTTTTCTTTATTATTATTATTATTATTATTATTTTAGTATTTTATGCATTTTTATTATAAAGGTCCAATATGTTCAAACTTAAAACCAAACCGTTTTTAATGGTTTATTTTGGTTTAGTTTAGCTTTCGGTTTGGTTTTTAATTTACGATATAAATAAAAGAATCTCATGGCTAGAGCCATAAACATCAAAACTGAACTATAAATACCCAAAGTAAGTTTTATGAGAAATTGATTAGTACAATTGTATAAGCACCGGCAAATACAATATAATTTACATAAGAGCATCCTCAACTTATCTCACATTCTCATCTCAACAATTACACTAAAAAACTCTACGTTTCTCTCTCATATTCAATTAAATAATATTTTTTGTATTTTTATTATTACAGTTTTCTCTCTTCTCTACGCACAACCAATCCAACAAATATTAAAAATTAAATAGGACAAACTTTGTTTCCCCAAATTTTTTTTAAAAAAAAAATCATTACATTTTATCTATATATTCTATAATTTATACTCAAAACCCCACCCTATAATTTACAAACTTACTTCACATAATTTTGAATGATAGGATCAGAATGCTCTAAGTGAGGGCAAAAAAATAGATATAGTCAAAATGGGTTGGGTGATAACAAATCGGGTCAAATAGAAAATATAACAGTTGTGATATATATAAAGATAACTTCCCATAGAAGTTTATAAAAGTTACACCAACAATAGTAGGTAAGTAGGATTTAGGAAGACTATAGTAGGTAAGTAGGATAAGCCCACTTGCGTTCCAAGGTATGACTTCAACCCAGGTAGCCAGCAGCCCAATTTAGGCTTAAAATCTTTCAAACAAACCCCGATTCGATTGCTTCTCTGGTTTTTGGGCCCAGTAGCCCACTATCACTTCTGCTGGCCTTTTGATGAATTTGCAATTATATTTGTAAATAGTGGTGCAAATATCGGCTAACCAATTCATGGGTTACCGGTTAATAACCAAACCAGTTTTCGGTCAAATGTCAAATCCAGTTTCGGGTAGTAATCGGTTTCTATGATTGAAATCCATAACCAAGAAAACCAGTTAGGTTATTAACCAAACCAGTTACTCATCACTAGTTATTTAGTGGTTTCGGTTTAAAGAAATTAAAATTTAAGAATAATTAAACACTACAATGTTAAATGAACTCCCATCAAGTATCAAACTGAAAAAAAGTTAAAACAAACATAGATAAATATAAAACTAAAACACAAACATAGGAAACAAACGACAATACATTTTATCTGATGATATATAATCATCATTATTCGTTATCGTCGCATAGGCTTCGTCTTTAATTTGTAGTTTCGGCACCTCTGGCTCCTGAACCTTCTCCTATATTTATTGTTCAATTGCCCTACAATATTTTGCCAAATGAGCTCCCAACGTGGACTAGAATGTTGTCATGAGGAAGACTCGAAAATCTATACTAACTTAGGAGGGTTAGACCAGTCAATAAATGGTTTCTTACGGCTATATAGCCTTTAGAAAACGGTTGTTATTTAAAATCTAAAGCTAACATTAGTAACTAATTTACATGTTACTACCCTATTAAAATTAACTGGTTAGTAGTTGGTTCTAGTTCAATTATGTATAACCATTTTTAACCAATTTGTAGTCGGTTCTAGTTATATACTAAACACAACAATATGAAGGGATTTGTAGATGAGTGACAATGGACTTTGAGTTTCTCTCTAAGCAGAAAAGGAGAAAAATCAGTCTAAGAAATATATTGTACATACCAACGTAATACTTGGACACGTCCAATCGTTAAGTAGGACTTGTTCGTTCAAGCATATGCAATGCTCTTGGTGTAACTGTTCGATGATCCAGAATTTGCATTGTCTTAATGAACCTCGTAAACATCTTCTATTAGTAAAATTATAATATGAATTACAATATCAAAAAGAGAGAACAAATCAACTTATGTATATTCATTACTTATTCTAGATCCCTAAAGCTATAAGTTATTGATACATTGTGACAGAAAAATGTTATATGCATACACATAATTCCGCAAGCATTTTGCATTGGTATGCTTGTCAAAACAATTTGAGTTGATTCTTGCAAACTTAACTTTTGTTCGTCAAAGGTTAATCCCAGATGTTGAAGTTAGCCAATGATCAACGATATATTATGTACAAACCAAACAAAACACGACTATTTCCTAATAATCATTTTTCTAGTCATGGTAATATTTTGGTTGTTGACTTGTTATCCAATTTGTTTTATTCTCTAATGTCTAGAGGTCTTGTGTTGAACCTGTCTTTCTTTTTTATTGTCTCTTGCGCATGGTTTAGGGCTAAGGGTCTATCTAAAAGCAAACTCTCTATATTTTAAAACAGCTGTATAAATTTCCTACATTCTATTCTTCCAAGACACTGCTTACACCTATGTTATATGTGAGATTTCACTGGGTATGATTGTTGTTATCCAATTAGTTTATAAGATTCATATAAAGTATAACTTTTATATAAGAAGACCATCTTTTAATTGTAATAAGTAATAACTAATACGAGTGACCATTATTCATTCATGTAATGGATATGGATTACGTTTTTTTTTTTGAATGTTTAAGCTTGCCTCCTACTATTTACAATAAACCGCCATTGCCAGGGATCGAACCCTGGACCTCTCACCCAAAGGCCTAAGCCTTTACCATCCCACCAAAGTGGAGATGGCGGATATGGATTACGTGTAGTGTAGGGTTCTATGGTGGGGGATTAAACTTTAAGGGTGAAGTACATTTAGTTTGCTGCTGGTCTAGAAAGAAAGGACATGTGAGGGTGGCTCATAAACTCCCTCATTTATGGGCCTAAACTACCCCCCAACCCCTTTACTTAATTTCCTTCCATTTCCATCGCTTTTGGTTTACAAACACATTCTTTTTTTGAGATAAAGTCAGAGTTGCACAATATGCAATCTTAATCGACTTTCAGTTATATGTTTTAAAAATTACTACATTTTGTATAATTTTATAGAATGATAATTTTTTATTGTGTTTATCCTTGTGTGATTGTACTACTATTATTGATCACTCGAAATCTCAATCTGATAATTTAAAAAAGTTACGCACTAGTATGTATTTTCTTTTAGGAAAGGTTGTACCCCGGAATAAACCTAAAGTTTTGTTTTATTGGTTGCGAATCAAAACGGCGTTTTGTTAAAATGACACGGTGATTCATAAAATTGCGTTTTTCTCATGGTTAGAACATCTAGTGGTTAATCATGTTAACTAGTTACTTTTGTTAGGAACTCAAGATAAGAAATGGTATATACACGAGATTTGGCTAATAGCCAAACGTTTTATTATAACCAAGAAACTTACTCAAACTTTATTAAAATTAATAAAACCAACACGGTTTATATAGACCAATCTTAAACATGTTTGTATCTAATTAAGATTACTAGATTACTAAGCAATAGGAAAATAATAATAGAAAGAAAACCTAACATCCTAAACCGACGTGTATCGGGAGACTTTAGTATCCTTGTTTTCGAAATTGGCAACAAGAACAAGTTCCTACTGAAAGCATAGCTCGTACTAATCACTCAATTATTGTTGATCGTGTAGTTAGTGTTGATCAGTAAGTTGCTACTGATTATATAATTGATTGCCTAGTTGCTAATAATGAAAAAGTTGCTATTGATTAAGCCAAAAGTGAACTCTAGAGGCTCTACAACTACTTATTTCTATTAATGTACGGTATTATTTGAAGCTATCATTCGCCTGTTACATTCCACATTTTATTATACGAATACAAAACTAGAATATTGAGCGCATATGAACAACTTTTAATAGTTATTGTTAGGAAATATAACAAAAAAGTAAGCATTTAACTAACTAAAACAAGAATTGACTATCAATTTCTCAGTAATAAACATTGACTACATAGATAATTTTAAAAATAATGCTTAAATATTTCATTCATCAAAGTGAATCATATGCCGGCCACGTGGACCACTTGAAAACGTGCTACTAGGAAGGTTTGGGCGTGATGCATCAACGAGAGGACTGTTTGGAAACAATACTACGACATATATACACACACACAAATTCCCAAGGGCATAACTGCAAGGTTTCTTTGTTTTTTTTGTTGGCACATTTCAACCGAAGATCAAGATCTCAACCCGCCGGCTTAATTACCTACGTGACAAGATTTTATCATTCCTTTTTCAGTTTTGTGTCACAGACAAAATCTATACGTGGTGCTCATACGTATTAGGTGTTAAAATGTTAATATGGCTTATTTAGTCAATGTTTATAACCGAAAACCTAAAAATTAATCTTTATTTTGTTTTGATGGCTAGTTTTCTACTTTTTAAATGCTATAGCAGTCAGGAATATCCGAAAACAATAACCGAACATAAAACTTATCCGGATATCTGGCAAGTATCGGGTATGATATCTGATATGGAGTCGGTCCATTCCGTTATTCCGGTATATGCTCTCTCCTGTAGCATAGGGGCCATCAAATAAAAAAACAAGATAATAAATTTAAGGAAATGGTATTGATGAATGATCGATCGATCTATTTATCATGTTGAAGATAATGAATTATTAGTGGCATAGTCAGCGGCATGTGTTTTAGTTTAGGATACCCATACCCTTGGGAACATACACACATTTATTGATCGATCACAAGGTATCTTCATTCTTCACTTGTCTGTCTTCGAGTTCGAGATATCGTATCTTACAGGTGTGGTATATTTTGGGATGTGATCATAATATCTAGATTTGGTAATTCTCTCTACTTATTAATAAATTAATCATGCAACACATAAATAGGTGTTAGAAACTTACAACAAAACAAACACTTGCATATGTTATTCACTTTTTAGTGAAGTAAGAAAAAAAGTCATAGTCAAAGAGCAAATTTTTTTTTTCCTTTTATATGTATTATTATTATCACATTTTTATTAGAACATAATGTTTCATTTAGGGACACCAATTTATAACACATATATGTTAACATTACACAACCCAAGTTTTAACATGTTTAAGTTTGAGTTTAACATGTTTCGTATCTTAAACATATCAACATGTTTAATTTTGTGTCCTAACATGTTAAAAACATGTTATATGTTAGTAACATGTGTAAATTTTTAAGTTTAAAAAAGTAAATAAATATACACTCCTACAGTCCTAAAACTAAAGTCATACTTACATAAGACATTTCACTAGCATGTCAGAACCGATGTATTTTTAAAGGATATTATGATTTGCTTCTATCGTCTTTTGTTTTAAATATGTTATGGATTTGTGGTTCTTAATTTGTTTCAAATATATTATGGAATATGTATTAATTAAAAATTTTATGTTTGTTTTGAAAGTTTTTGTTTCATTACATATGTATAATTCTTTGTGTCTTTTTAAGTAGGTTCTGTAACATGTCTTAGCAGGTTAATCTGTAGCTAAACAAACTTGTGTCCGTGTTTGAAAAAAATGACATGATTAGTTATCGTGTCGTGTTCTTGTTAGTAGCACAAGTCACTGTGTCTTATCATTTCGTGTCTGACATGTTAATGGCTCTTGTTTCATTCGATTGTAATGAACGGAATATATTATTGCGGGAGCCTCTTCAATAAATGATGCGTAAGCACTATCCTGATAGACCGAATGAACATGTACAAACACCCCCAATCCTCCCCCTCCGCGCCCTTTACGTCGACTGCCATCACCTCTATATCAGTCATGACCGGCTCAAAAAACGTCCCATTTACTATCTCTAATATAAACACTTTAAAAGAAATATACATTAAAAGAGCCGGACAGTAGAAGAAGCCAAGGTACATTTCACATTTACTCTTTGTGACATGAATGTACTCCATAACTTAACAGAGATGGAGGAAGGACATGTCTTTACACCACCATTCAGTTAATCTCACCTTGGAAATGCAAAATATCATTTTTATTATTATTTTTTTAATATTATAACTTATCTTAATTTTTCATATAAAAAAAAAAGAAAAAGAAACGATATCTTAATTTTTTAAACGTTCTTCCGATTTTAGCCACATGTTTAATTTAGTTTTTTAGAAAATAAAATTTTCTAGCCCTTTTTATATGCTTTTGTGTTTAATAGAGTTAAGGTTTACGATATAAGAAAGCGATTGATTAGATATATTCTGTATCGTTTGATAACCATAGTCTTAAAGGTCAAAACTAAAGACCATTTTATGTTTTGTTTACTATGTAAATAAAACGAATTTTGCTTATATAGATGATAAATAAGATATTATTAACTTTACGTTGAAAGCGTATAACATGCCTTGTATAAACTAAATATAGGAAACACGATGCTAATTACTAAGACTATCTACAAGAGCGGTGTTGTTTGTTCGATTATAATATGCCCCTCTGTAAGGCTAAGTCTATGGGGATGCGGGGGCAATTCAAGATTAATTACTTTTTATATTTGACTTTGTGGCTTCAACTACTTTTGGTTCAAAATTTTTTTAATGATTTGTATACAATCTTTATAATTAAAATTTATATAATTATAAGTTTTAGGGTTAAGTAATATAACAAAGATATATAATATTTTTTTAAAAAACATTGTTTATTTAATTTTTATCACATTTTTATATTTAACAACACTTTTAACTTATGTAAACTACTTTGCCACCAATTCATATTGTATAAAACGGTTATTTAATCCAAATCAGAAAAGAGCTTATAAATAAGTTGTTGTAGACTTTTCTTTCTCATTTTATCTCCCTTTTAACTTTCTTTAAAGGTTGATCTAAATTTTTTTAATATCTACGTACAAAACTTTGATAATGTCAAAATCGGTATTGACGCTAGACATCTTCTCTGAGGAAGACTCATTCGGGTACCGAGAGTAGTTCAAAACGCTATTGAAAAAAATGCATCTATAGGCTTGCTAATCAAGGCTAGGTGGTCTGTACTATGTATCAACAAGGTGTAACATAACATTAAGTGCTCTTTACTATGAGCCATCAATGCTTAACATAGCACTAAACATTAACTGCTTTTAAATTATAACACTGCGCCTAACATTTTACTTTAAACCTTTGCATAAAGCTTACATCTATAACATGTGTTCTATTCATTCTGTTATATAAATAGTACAAAAGAAAAAAAAAATTATAAGCCACATGGTTGACCTCTATAAATTTATACATTAACTCGCTTTTACATTACTTGTCAATCAACACACCACCCATGTGCTACTTGGCACTTCAGTTTAACCCCTTTTCCCACTAGTCTAATGATTATAGTATCTTATGATCAAAATTCATTTACAAAAGGAAGCATAGTTAAGATAGGATCGTGTACCTCTAAAATGACTTGAATCACATCACAAATCAAATTTGCATATGAACTTTCATTAAAATGAGTATCAAGGTCCATCATGGATCCAGACAATGTAGTAGAACTCGTTAGATGTTAGTTGAACGATAGGGTATGAACTAGCGATTAATCGGAATTAATTGGATAGAAATTTATATGTGATTTCTTAAATACACACACACAACTTCATGCATAAAGTTATCAATTTTGGCCGGCTTTGGCCAAATAGCGATCAATCGACGCTTAGTAGGTGGAGTGCCAACTAGCGATTAATCGGCGCTTAGACGCTATTTTTACAACCATGAATCCATATGAACCATGTTTATTTTTATTTTCTCTCTTTATTTTATAGTGGTATATCATGGTGCTTACAATTTGAGTTTCATGCAACACATTATTGCTTCAACATATTGAGGAAAAAAAACACCCACAATTTGTCCCATATAAATCCTAACATTTTAAGTAACTAAATTCATGGATTATTTATTTGTGTTACAAGTTTTCATGGAAACGCCTATTAGTTTCGGTCTAAGCATGGACTGTGGTTAATTATTCTAGTTTCACCTCATACAAACAAGTCTTGTGATTATTACTTTCGCTTCATAGGTACATAACTACACAAGCAAAACTCAATGTTAATTGTACAATTTTACATGTAATCAGGTGTTGAGTAAGCCCTTTTAAAATCAGTATAAAACCTAACTTGGATTCTTAAAATCAAGTTTTTACGTCAAGTATTCTTTGTCGTAGTTACTTCTAGCGCTTCCAAGATGATGTTTCTAATTCTTTCAACTGTAGAATCATTTATAAACCACATAAATTTCTTGTGTTTTGTTTATTTGCTTTTGTGTGTGTGTGTGTGTGTGTGTATGATAGTGTAACGTTGATGTGTTGTTGTTCTCATTGATTCCTAACAAGTACTATCATATCTGAATGTTTGAAAAAGTTTTGAACGGTTTTCCCTATGTTTACCAGGCTAAAGCCTACTCTAACAACCCAAATTTTGAACTAAAAAAACCAATGTACCTAACCTGGTAAAACTTATAGAGATTAAGGTCGAATATGTGTATACCCTTCTTCTTCATCGTGACTTGTAAACATGCAATAGCATCAAGTTATTTTTTTTAAATTTATAAACGGTTATATCGACCAATGGCACAAGATCCAACACAAGCCAACGATCACAAAGGTGCCCCTAGCCGACTGACGCCCACTCGCTAGCGCCTTGGATCACATGACACCGTTGTGTCATTCGCGACTAGCATAAAGCGAGCCACCGGCTAGCGCTATGATTAGCGGGCCTCCACGGATAGTCTCACAAAAGATTTTATAACTAATCTCAAAACACCGATGAATATTTTATACTTTAAATATTATTTACCATTTAGATTAAATTATACGTCTCAATTATCTACGGTCAAAATAAATCAAATCAAATCGTCATTTCAAAAGGATAATCAAATCAATACCTATGCCTAACATAATGAGCATAATATCAAGTGAGGTAATAAAAGATTTGGTACAGAATTCAGTAGATTTGAAGGTGGTCAAGAACCATAACTTGGTAAAAAGGTAAAAAAAATGGTAAAAAGGTAAAAAAAAATTACAATTTAAAACATATGGAGAGTACAAAGTCCACATTTAAAGGAGGGAACAAAAAAAGCAGATTGTCAGTATTGGCGTGCATAACATAGCAGTAGATTGGCTGGCCATCTTGATCATAACCCTCTGCAAAACACACAACTCAAATCATTCAATTCAATTCAATTCAATTCAATTCAATTCACCCAAACCAAAAAGATTTTATCTTCAAAACCCATGTTACATCTTTCAAATCTTTCTTCTTTAAACATCAAATTAGAGGTTTGAGATTAAAGTAAAGCAAAACGCCTAGTAGTGCTTCTGTTCTGTGTTCTGTTCTGTTCTGTTCTGTTCTGGGTGAGCACTAAAGATTGGATTTTAGTGTAAAATGGTTTCTGCTTTTGAGAGGACACAGAATATGGAAAACAGCTTGTCTTGTTCTAAACACATGTCTGTCTTTGTGTCTGTGTCTGTGTCTGTGTCTGTGTTTGTGTTCTTTAGGTGGTTTGGTGGGGATAACTTAGGTTTATTGTCTCTGTTTTTGCATGCTTATACAACAATAACCCTAAAAGCTTTCATTTTTATCATCTCAAACAACTGTTCATGTGGGTTATATAGTTAAAGTTTTGATTTTTATGCATGTTCTTGTTTCATTTATGATAAATGCATAAATATATATTTATGGGTTGAATCTAGTTAGTTAAATAACTGATTTTTGGGATCTTTTTGGCTCTCAATCTACTACCATTACTTTAATATTATTTTATTTTGTACCAAAACAGATCATTAGATGCTTGTTGTCTGCCCTTTCCATGGCTTATTGCAACTGATTCCAAGATGCTGTTTTCCATCTGTTTTGCAGGGCTTCTCAATCTCCAAAGGTAATGACTAAAATTATTATTTGAACTTATTTTTTTAATAAAGTTTCAAGATTTTGTATAAAAAGATATAACATAATGCAGAGTGATAGTTTCTAGAGAGATTTTATACAAAATAGGAAGGGGGGTTGGAGTCAGATTTGTGCTTGTGGGTGTGTCTTATTTCATGTTTCTTTCTCTCTCTACTGGTTTTCTTGAGAGAGAAAGTGAGAGGAGGGTGTGTTACTGTTGGGTTTGTCTCCTGGGTTAGCCCGGAGTCTGTGGGCTTTGCCACTTAACCAGGACACACCCTCTTAAATCACATTCCATCTTATTTCTTTTACATCATTTAAAGAAACCCACAAGAGTTTTTCATCAAGAAATCATCAGAAAAAGAATACCCATCAAGAAATTTTGAATCTTGAAACCCCTTTAAAGTTTCATTCAAGAAATCTTGAAAAAAAAACAATCTTGAAGTTGATTTCTTTTGCATTTTTAGGGTGAAATGGTGGTAAAATTTGGGGATAAATAGTTTATGAAGTGAAGGTGATTTGGGGTTTTGAAGCTGGTCAAGATGAAGTTCATGAAACTTGGATCCAAACCCGACTCGTTTCAGACCGATAACAACAATGTTTGGTAAATTTTTATTGCTTTCTGTTAATCATTGTGTTTAATATGCGAAACATGTAAATAATCCCTCATTAGATAATTTTAGCAGATTATATTATTGGTTATTTTTATCGATACCTTGCTTAAATTATTTATTTGTTATTACAGGTATGTTAATTCAGATTTAGCAACAGATATCATCATCAATGTAGGAGATGCAAAGTTCTATCTTCATAAGGTACTAAAACCCGAGTTGTAAATTAAAGCATTAAACTTGTGCACGCCCTATGATATTTAACAATCGATAATCATGTATGCAGTTTCCATTATTGTCAAAGAGCGGGCGATTACAAAAGTTAGTAGCAGACACAAACGACGGTACTGGGCACGGGGATGAGATTAGTATTCCCGACATTCCAGGCGGTCCTGCTTCATTCGAAACGTGCGCCAAATTCTGTTATGGCATGACAATAACCTTAAACGCATACAATGTTGTCAGTGTTCGTTGTGCAGCCGAGTATCTTGAGATGCACGAAACAATGGATAGAGGAAACCTCGTTTACAAAATCGATGTTTTCTTAAGCTCGAGTATTTTCCGAAGCTGGAAAGATTCAATCATAGTTCTGCAAACAACTAAATCTATGATGATGTTGTGTGAGGAATTAAAGCTTGTTACTCATTGTATTGATGCTATAGCTTCCAAGGTATCAGTTGATGTTTCTAAGGTTGACTGGTCTTACACTTACAACCGTAAGAAGCTTCCCGAAGAAAAGGATAATCATATGTTAAACGGGGTTATTAGAAGCATGACCGTGCCAGCCGATTGGTGGGTGGAGGATCTTGCTGAGCTGGAGGTCGATTTGTTCAAACGGGTGCTCGTTAATATTAAAAACAAGGGTTTGGTGCACGGTGAGGTGATCGGTGAAGCGTTAAAAGCTTTTGCTTCTAGAAGGTTGCCCGGGTTTAACAAAGGCGTGATCGCGAGTGGTGATGTTGTTAAAGCCCGGTCGGTAGTTGAGATTATAATCGCCCTTTTGCCAACTGAAAAAGGAAGTGTTTCGTGTGGGTTTTTGTTGAAGATTTTGAAAATGGCGGTTTTAGTGGGGTCGGGGGAGAGTGGGAAGGTCAAATTGGTCAAACAGATTGGTCAACAGCTTGAGGAGGCGTCGGTTAGTGATCTTTTGATTCGGGCCGGTGACGGTGAACCGACAGTTTATGATGTGAAATTGGTTCAAAAGATAGTTGAGGAGTTTATGGTTCGGGATCATGAGGCGAAAGGTGAGTTTGAAGTCAACGGAAACGAGATTCAAGAAGTGAAACGGTCAACGGGTGGGCTGTTGACCGAAGCTTCAAAGTTAATGGTGGCTAAACTTGTTGATTCTTATCTTGCTGAAATTGCTAAGGACCCGAACCTACCGTTAATAATGTTTACCGATCTTGCTGAAACGGTTTCTGGGTTTTCTAGACCCGCACACGATGGGATATACCGGGCCATTGATATGTATCTCAAGGTACACATAGTTCTTGTTACTTGTAAATTGTTATCTAGACTTAGGGGTCCTAACGGGTCGTGTTCGCACGTTGACGGGTCCATCAAGTTCACAGGCAAACGACCCGTTGAACCTGAATTTGTTTTAGTTATTTGTATATTGTTGCATAATATTTACTCTAAAACTACGATTTTACAACGACCAAAAAAATGTATATGCAACAATCACATTTTAGTAAGAAAGTGTTATGTTACTCTATCTTTTAATAAGTTTTAAAATCTAGCTTAAAATACCCAACCAATTTAAATTATGATATAAAGCACGTTTTAAAAGTTATAAACGAAAGATAAACGGGCCAACCCACAAACCGGCCTGGTTGACACACGCACGACCTGTTTAGTTAAATGCTTCCACGGGCTTGACATGAACCCATTTACACTAAAGCCCAAACCTGCATAATTTTTGTGTTTTCGTGTTGTGTCAGGATTACAATTTTTGAGTTTTTGAAAACCGTTCGGTCTTGGCTTTATTGTTTGGGCTTGAAATTTTTGGGCCGGAAAATTTTGACCCAAATGAAACGAAACCGTCGCTTATTGTTTGGGTTTGGTCATTTGGTTTTTCGGATACGGATCTGTTTTATAGGTTCTCATATCAGGAATCGTCTAACTTAACTAGAGTATTATATGATTTATCGGGGGCTAAAACCGTGCAGGCACATCCAGGGATAAGTAAAAGTGAGAGGAAAAGAATATGCAGATTAATGGATTGCAAGAAGCTTTCAGTGGAGGCCTGCATGCACGCGGTTCAAAACGAGCGGCTCCCGTTGCGTGTAGTGGTTCAAGTTCTTTTCTTTGAACAGGTTCGAGCCACAGCTACATCTGGAAGCAGCACACCGGACCTACCGAAAGCAATCAAGGACCTCAACAGTGGCTCACATGGAAGCTCATGGTCAACCACAACTAACCCAGAAGAAGACTGGGACGCGGTGGCCTCAGCCGAAGAGCTCCGGTCCTTGAGGGGTGAGCTAGCCGCATTGAGGCTAGAACGAACCGCTAGTCATGCAAGGAGCCCATTAGCCGATAAGGGTCCGGTCAATAAAGTCAAAGGTCTATTAGCCACAAAGCGGATGCTAACGAAGATATGGTCGAGTAAAGGTGGGACCGGGGAGAATAGTGGGTCGGATTCGTCTGAGAGTCTCGGGTCAGGTAACCCCGAGGATGTGAAATTAGCGAGGACACCCTCGCGAAAAGGGCGGCATTCGGTGTCTTAAAAGAAAGATTTGGAAACGAAAAGGGTCTGAATTTTATTATCTTTTGTTGATGGGATTATGTTAGTAGGTATGTGGTTTTAGGTTAGGAGATCTCATAAGTGTAGTGTTGGGTCTTTTATGTTTAGGGAATGGGAAGAACAAAGAACCCTAGAAGTTGATGAAATGTAACAAAAATTGAGGTTTAAATCTTTGTTGTATGGCATCAACTTATGATCCTTAATATCTTTTGATCCGATTAAGGTTTATGTGTCACGATGTTTTATACTTGAAAAATGATAGAAACGTTTGAAGTTAAAGAGGATACATGTCTTGTTACTTAAATGTTAGTTTTAACTTAAACGAGCTGTCTTGAGCTTTTTACAAGGCGATCTCGAGCTTAAGTTTCAGTTTATTAAAACCAAACAAGTCGTGCCAACTCATTTAACTTTGAGCTCATGTTGAAACTGGTTTGGTAATTCGTCTAGCTTGATAAGCATCCCCAATCCGCTCCATATGTCACATTAGTTTGTAAACATGAGAACGTAGATACCTTGATCGGCTGGGAAACAAAACTCGACCCGAAGATTAAATCTAAAATTTGAAACATCGTAATGGTTATTCAATTATAAGACTGGGTATGAGATTGTTTTAATAAATTTACGAGGTTAAGAGAAATCACTCAAATCTAATGACTTTTAGTGCTAGATTCTAATATTCTTTTAATTAAGCTTTTTGTAAATAGAGATCCTTTTCTTTAGGACTGCGATTATTATTATTATTATTATTATTATTATTATTATTATTATTATTATTATTATTATTATTTAGTTTTGTGTTTAGGTCACTTCTAAATCTAGAGTTAGTTTTATTTTCCTTTTTATAAGTAGAGAAATCTTCAAACATGATGAAATTAAATAAAATTAGATAGTACGAATTACAAAATACAAACAGAAATCTATATAGATATACTTTAGCAAACAACCTATAACCAATACCAGCAGGTTAACCCGATGTGCATTGAGTAATCAGGTACCTAACATGCATGCCACTTTGTTTCAATGTGCATGAGGCTGAGATGACCGATATGTGTTCCAAATTTATCTCCTGTTATCTGCTCTTTAAGTTAGAGGTGTACAAAACGGTTTTTCCTTCAAAAACCAGTTCGGCTTGGTCTAGTTTGGTCATAATCTGTTTGAGGAGACGTCGTTTCGGATCACAAAACCAGATTTGGGGGAATATATTTGAACCTAGTACAATATGTTTGTGTCGGTTCAAACCAGTTTTATAGGTAGCAATGGGTCAGGTTACGAACCTGTTTGAAAATCCAAACCACTTTTTAACACCTCCACTTCATGGTGGTCAATCACTTTGTGTTTCCGCATATAGGCCCAGTAGCACCTCTGGACCATGTAGGTCTGGTCATGCATTAAAGCTCTGGTTAATTGTTTAAGACGGTACCTACGTTATCAATTGACTTTGTTAAAATATTATCTTTGTTTTCTTTTTTTGAACGGCCAACTAAGTAACGCCAGGTACCCCGTACGTGGCCCCCATTGGCTAAAGGTAGCCCGAGCCGGCCATTAGTCCGGACGGACGGAGCCTCTAGCGGTCCACCTGTTGAGGGATTCACCGGATAAAACCCGACCCTCACGCCCGCCAAACGGCACGACAGCGAGGAGCCGGTAAAACCGGGTGAGATCAGGACTCGAACCCTGGTCATCCCTCATATCTCCCATATAAGTCGGTGATAGTGAGGTTTGATCTCCCTACCTCTCACTTGTAAAGTAAGTGCTCTACCATTGAGCCACAACCAACTTATATTATTTTTGTTTTCTAAATAAATATATAAAGAAAATGTTTCCTATTTTCAAACAAATAAAACATATATCTTAAATGGTTAAATAATACCCAAAAGACAAACAAAAGGCCTTAGAATTATCGTTGTTCAATCCATCCAGCGTCAGTCATGACATATCCCAAGTTTTCAATTCGCTGCATCTTATGCCAAATAAAATAAAATTCTAATAAAATGTTTTTTGTTTTTAATGGTTATGAACTTATGGTTTATTTATTCAACAACAATCTCACTTATTTGAGTGTTCTTTAAAAATATGTTTTTTTTTTCAAGAAAGAACAATACAATGTGCGTACAGAACTTTTGTTGACAGATGCGACCATTTTTGTTTACTTCATCGGAAAGACGATAATCCCAACTTTATTAACTTCATATATTCGAAGTTTAAACAATAAACTTTTCTTTATATTATTATCCTTATCCGAAATCTTGCATAGCAGCCAATTTTTAATACATTTTATTAAAATGGGTGTCAGATGGACAAGACTAAAACCGAAAACTGTGTTACTGACATAAATACTGTCACACGCATGAATCTAAACATGAAAATTGTGGTAGTGATAAAACCAGTGGCGAAGCTTGGACTAAGACACCCGGGGGGGGGGGGGGGGGGAGATTCAAAATGTATAAAAACGGAGGGGGGCCGGGCTCAAATTTTCGGCCGAAAACGGCTAAGTTTACACTACGTATAAAATATTCCGGACGAAAACAAATAAATTTACATTTACGCCCCCCTCACTAACCTCCGCCCCTGGATATAAGACATAGATGGAGTCGCGCGTATGAATCTAAACATGGCTTTGTAATTCATGTGTGACACGAACAAAATTGATTTAATCAATGTCATTACCATATTATTACTCAAAAGAACAAATAATGGTAAAAGACCCAATGGTTTATAAAGATTATATGTTTGACGTGTCGAGTTGCATCTTTTTAGCTTTTAACTTTTGACATAGACGCCATGTTCTTGAGTTTTTTTAAATGAGGGAAAGGAAATGAAAACTAAGGATAGTTAAAAAATGGGTGTTCTTGAGTTTTTTTTAAGATGAAAAGGAAAGGAGTATGAGAAGTTAGGAGGGATTAAATTGATGTTTTTTCCTAATAAATTATCCTCTAAAAATGGGTTGATTACTAAGCATAAAAACCAAATTACAATATTACCCACTAATCTTTTCATCTTCTTCATTACTTCATTATGGATGAGGCGTAAAATTGTAAAAGTGTTATTTTTCTTTCCATCCAACTTAAGAATCATTTCCTTTCCTCTAATTTTCTTCCAACTCAATAATTAAAAAAAAAATTAATTCTCTTCTCTTCCCTTTCTTATCCTTCCCTTCCATTTCCTTTTCTTTCTTTGGTTAAAAAAACTCAAGAACAAGGCATTTTGCAAAAAAAAAATAAATATAGTGGTAGAAATGTATAAATATGAATTGGCCCCCATGTAAACCATGGCCCAGACCCAAACCCGCTTTGGCTAAACTCATATTTGTAAATTGCTTATTAAGTTTGTGTTTTATACATCTTCCTATTCAAAAAATCCCATTTCTTTTAATATGGAAAAAATGTAAAAATATTATAAGTGGTTAATCATAAAAACAGGCATCCATGCCGCTATTTTGTTGTTAATTTATGAAGCGTGTTTATGAATTTTCAAGAAAAATTATATTTTACGCGGTAAGTAATTACTAAGTTGGTTGATGATTCTGAACAATATAGTTTGAATGACTAATACAACAAACTCAATATTTTATAATCATTTAGTGTTTTTGACAAACCATGATAATTATATGTCGCCAGATATATAATTTAAATGGAAGCCATAATCAATTATATGATTGGTTGCAATCGAAGACTCACGTATTTTAGCGAAATTTTTTGCATTCAACTCGCGATCACCCTTGATCTAATACATGTTCTTCCCGTATACATGAACGGTTTTAGTTCTTCAGTTTGTGAGGTCTTAAAATTTCTCATGGTTTATATGTTTTGACAATCGTTTCATGATGATTTACGTTATTTATAATTTTATAATTTATAAAGTTATACCAATCTTTCTTAGTTTAATTTCGTAACAAACAAGATGATAATGTAATTGAGATTTCAATAAAACTAAGATGTTAGTACTTTTAAAAGATAAGCATATCTTGTGTGGTGAAGATCGATTTGCCACGTATTCATAACTAAGACTTTTAACTTCGATGAAACTTTCTTGCCCCTATCGACATGCTGGTTTTACAAAGTACGTACATATAAAACAAGCATTTTACCATAGCTTAAATTGTAATAATCTTCTTGGAAAAACCAATCAATTACAAACAAGAAATTTAACTTTACCTTCTCACACAAAGAAAAAACCATAATACCAAATTTGGCTTTTAATGGGGAAATGTTATAAATAGACAAACAAAATAGAAACAAATAAAATATATTAATTTATATTTGATAAGATTCGGTATTATATGTGCATCACTTACGTTTGTTTTTATTTATCGTCGATCGATGTATCCAATTATTGGTCGTTCACATTGCATAAAAATATAAGAATGAAGAGTTAAAATAAAAAGAATATAAAAAGAGTGGATAATTTATTTAAAAACAAAAGGAAAAGTGAGTGGATTAGGAATTTTTTATAAGATGAAAGTGAAATGATGAGTCATGGCAAGCAAGGAAGGTTGAAAAGGTGGAATCTTGTCTTATAAATAACACATATCTTTACATGTCTTCCAAGGGACATTTTTAACCATCTTTTTATTGTTGTAAAGTACTATTTTTCATACTTCAATGGAGTATTTATTTAAAGATAGGTACACAAATGTTTTTTTTTAACATTAGATGAGAATAACTCAAGCTAAACAATCCATTGCCTAAGACCAACCCATATGCCCTCGTTGTTGCGTTTTAGGATCCGATGTAGCAATGTGCTTCAAGTCAGCGTGTGGTGAAGGGGCTGCGGTGGTGTAGCCTCTCCCTTTAATATATGTTAAAATATTTAAAAATAGTGAATGGCGGGTATTTTGATAGTTAAAAGATGGAAGATGATATGGTTATGAAGTTTTTAGTTATAGAAGAATGAAAATTAAGATTACAACAACCCATAAGCTAATGATACGACAACACATTCCTCACCACCTTGGTAAAAAAGTAACACTTCTTATATCAACTTAATTAATTAGGCGATACCATGCCACTTATATAACTTGAAATATGTAAACAAATATTTGATAAACTAGCATGTTTGGTTTAACATGTCTAAAATGTTTAGTTAACCATGTAGAGGTCGAGTTAACACATTTAGTTGGTTTAACTAAGCATTTCAACAACTTGTTGCTTTCGTTTTTTAGCATTTCATTTAAAGCAAGTTTTCATAGAAACATCCAAACGATTTACAATGAAGTGGCAGGTAAACGGGCAACAAGCTGCGCCGCAACCCCCTTTTAGATAGTAAACCCAATCCTACTAAAAACAAAGTTTCGGTTCTTATGGGCCGATACGTTACCATGCACAATTTTCTGAACCCTATTCAAAAGGTTCACGGCATCCGGAGCTAAGAAACCAAAAGTGTCAAAAGCAAAGGGGATAAACAAGTGTTGATTCTCCAAACAAGCTCTCTCGTGTTTAGCAACATTGCCCGATGCCGCCTTCAATGCTGCCTGGCCTGCTACAAACCCATTGTCCCTAATCCCAACAAGAGGGGACACTCCTATGAGGTCAACACAAGCGTTTTTTCCCCTTACCCACCCAAAAACAAGAATATCGGCCGGTCGTAATGTAGATCTTCCTTCTTGAGGATCCGTAAGAAAGTTTACAGGGGCTTCTTTTTTAGCTTAAATTAGAGCACAAAAGTTATAAGGTCAACCAACTCGTTTACTACTTGATTACAATATGTTAACCCGTTTGTAGTTTTATCACAACCTAACAACTCACTTATGATTTGAGATTTTGAGTACAAAGTACAAACCACCAATCCGTTTACAACTCTAACCATTCAAGTTGTTTACATAAATAGTTTAGATAAGTCATTACATTATTTTAATATTTAAGTATGGCTTAACTATGGATAATAATAGAGTCACGTGAAGTAAGTTTTGTAAAAGTGAAAGGTCCAAGGGGATACTAGGAGAAAAGTGAAGGGGTGTAAAAGAAAATATGGAGAGAGAGCAAAGGGCGTAGAAAACGAAGTCCAATAACATTAACGGAATCGAACTCCCACACCAATACCACCCATGCTTGTGGAGACACGCAGCCGCTCCACCCCAATACCTTTGGAACACCATCACACACACACACTACCTCACAACTTTACTCAACCATGGTTACTTTACTTTACTCTACTTACTCCTTAACTCAACCACACCTAGTCCTACCCAAACCCGCAACCAATTATTCTATTTTTATAACTTTATTCTTTTTACATCTATTTTTTAATTGCTTAAATTATTAATTCAAAAATAAATGCTATATAGTCATTGATATTTCAATTAGGCTTTAATATAACTTAACTAACTTATAATATGAAACGAAAAAATAATGACCATCCATTCAATCCAATCGTAGAAAAAATGTTTTAAACTTTGGCAAAATAAGTTTTGATTATTTAAATTATAACTTGTCTCGTTCTGACAACGTAAATGACACTTTTAACTTACATTTTCATTTTTAAGGCAATCTCTCTCTAATTATAAATAAATATTTATCCTTTTACCTTTCATTTGTATCATTTCAAAACATTTTATGAAATTCTGATTGATATAAAATTAAGTCAATTGTCCATCAAAGATAGACACATTTATGTTTTTATTAAAGCGAGACTTCCTAACGAAAGTGCTAGTTTGGTATATCATTAGACATGTTTTGTTATCATAGATTATTATAATAAATAATTTGTTAAATATTATATTATTTATAAATAATTATAAAATGTTTTACCCACATAAAATTGGTTTTTAATGCTAAAAACCATACTATATTATTTAACTTTTATACGAATTTGTATCCACCAACAAACGACCCAATCATTTCCAAACTCCCTAGTCTATATATCCCCCCATTTCCCATCCTAATTCTCCTGAACATACTTCTTTCACACTTTCCATCAATAACCCATCCTGTCCAATATCATCACAACAATCTTAAACTTGTTATATGATCCACCATGAGTTGCAATGGCTGCCGAGTTCTTCGCAAAGGCTGCAACGATAATTGCATTCTTCGACATAGCCTCCAGGGCATCTGTACCCCTCAAGCTCAAGCCAACGCCACCGTCTTCGTCGCTAAATTCTTCGGCCGTGCCGACCTCATGTCCTTCCTCTCCTCCGTCCCAGACTCCCAACGACCAGGTATTTAATTAATTTAATTAACACTGATCGTTTTTTTATGAGAGAGAATATATTAGTTAGAGTTTACTGCATTAATAATAATATTATTACTGCAGTAAAAAAATATTATTTTGATTAGATTTCCTTTGTATTTTATCTTATACTTTTTTTTATTCAGCTTTATTTCAGTCTTTATTATTTGAAGCATGTGGCCGTACGGTCAACCCGGTCAACGGAGCAGTAGGACTGCTCTGGACCGGGAACTGGCATGTGTGTCAGTTCGCGGTCGAGACAGTCCTACGTGGAGGAAGTATAAGTGCGATGCTGGAGTTGTTTTCGGTCGGATCTACTACGCATGGGATGACGGAGAATGATGATTCGTCTGAAGCGGTAAACTGTAACTTCGATGGGTCGAAACTGAGGCCAGAAGATCTGAACCTTGGGCTGACGTCATCTGATAGTGATCGGAGAGCTGTGACGCCGTCGGATGCGTCGGAGACAACGACGGAGGAATCTTCTTGTAGTGAAACCAAGCTTTTGAGACTCTTTTTGTGAAGGATGAAAGATTATTACCACTTGCTAATTAATTATTCTTCACCATAAGTTTTATTTTCTTTTTTTGTTTTTCTTTTTCCGGCTAAGAAATCGATCCATATGAGATGTTGCATGAAAATGATTTCGAAAAATATATAATCTAACCATTAAAGTTTTATTTGGTTTTGTCAGTGTGTTTATGATCTAATTTGTGTGACTTTTATGATTTTATGAGAATTTTAGGTTAAACTCCTAACTACGGTTTTGGAGAAAGGCAAACTCAATGTGTTGACGGTTTGAGCTGATTTGTTAAACGATTAGTTTCAAGTTTTAAACTAGATGGAACTTTTAATAGATAAACCGTCAAAACCAAAACGAGAACTCAACCGTTTAGATTTCATTTATAAACATGTTGAGTTGTTTAGATTTAGAGGGTTGGATTGATTTGTGTCCTATGTAATGAACAACATATGAAAGGAACGAATGATGGCAAAAATGTAAATTAGGAGATGAGATAATAATATGATTGGCTCTTGCATCCTTTGAGAGGGCAAATACATAAAAGAATGATGGATGGGTGGGGGCCCAAAGGTTGTAATATCCCTTCATGGTGATATGTAGCATCATTAGAGTAAAAGAGGATGAGTCAATATGACCAAACATCAAGGGGTCCACCTTGTGCTATCCAACTGTTGTGTGTTGCTGCATATGCGCAACTTGCTATGGTGGGTCCCAATTTATTTTATTAATCAAATGCCGTATTAAGTAGAAAACTTTTGTTAAAGTTGATAAGAATGTGTGACTATGTGTTGTGGCTAGAGATGGTCAAAAAAACCGGTTGGGAAACCGGTTTGCCGGTTTAAACCGGAAACCGGTTTTTACGAAAACAGGTTTTTTAAAAACCGGTTTGACCGGTTTACAAACCGCCGGTTCGTATTTCGGTTACAAGTTTTAGAGCCAAAACCGGTTAACAAACCGGTTATGGAAAAAACCGGTTTTTTTTAATAACCGGTTATGGAAAAACCGGTTAACCGGTTTTTTTATAAACAGGTTTTTGACCGTTGTGGAAAAACCGGTTAACCGGTTTCTCCATAACCGGTTAACCGGTTAAAAACCGGTTTTTGACCGTTGTATAACGGCTATATGGCCGTTTTTTTTTTTGACGTTTTTTTTTTTACCATTTTACCCCCACAAACATCTATATATAGTTTAGGTTGGGTATTGGTTAGATCACACTCGATTATACAACTCCAAACGCTCTAAACGTTTATTTCATACGCGATTATTTTGTTATCTCACGCTCAATTATACCACATTACCACTCCATACGCTCTTATTTCGTAGTCGATTATCATGGCCTCCCAAAGTGCTGCTTCATCCGTCAACATGGGTGCCTCGAACACGGGAGAAACGGTCGTTCGGGTCATCCCCACGAAACGAAACCAAGATGTTTGGCAACATTTCGACCTATGCGAAATGTCTAACGGTAGCCAAAAAGCTCGATGCAAACATTGTTTGAAGTTTTATGGCAAAGATGCAAACTCCACTTTAAAAGCGCATGTACAAAGGCGCTTTGCCAAGGCCTTGAAGGACGAATCGGGAAGTAGTTCGCAGCCGGAGATGACGAATCAAGGAGCGGTGTTTACGTACGACCTTGAAGCGGTACGTCAAAAGTTTTCAAACTTTGTGATTCAACAAACACTTCCTTTCAACCACTTCGATAACCCTCAATTCACGGAGATGATGCAAAAGTATGTTCAACCACGCTACCAACACGTAAGTCGTTCGACCCTTAGAAGAGATTGTCTTAAAGCATGGAAAAACGCTAAATCCGAACTAATTTCATACTTTTCAAACTTACAAACTGGTGTAAACTTAACAACGGATGTGTGGTCGGTACCTCATGGTTCGCCCGACTCATACATTTGTGTGACGGCTCATTGGGTTGACCCCGAGTCGTGGCAAATGATGAAACGAACGGTTGCGTTTCAATTGTTTGATTACCCGCACACGGGTAGAAATATTTTTAAACTCTTGGATAAAGTCATTCGACAATACAAGATTGAACATAAAATCTTTTCAATTTCGTTTGATAACGCGTCCAACAATACGGCCGCGGTTGGCCATTTAAAATTAAAGTATAAACCTATTTGTGATGGAGCGTTTTTTCATAGCCGATGCATTGCACATATTATCAACTTGGCCGTGCAAGATGGGTTAAACGTGATCGAAACGCGAAGAAACAATTTTAAAAGAATGTTACGAGATGTTTTTAGCAACAATAAAACATTTTCAAGATACAAAAAATTTTGTGTAGAAGCTAATTGTCAATGGTTGGGGCCAAATTGGGATTGTCCAACAAGATGGAACTCGACTTGTGATATGTTTGAGAAAGCCATCCAACAAAAAGAATCATTAATTGCGTTTCATCAAATTTTGTCAAGTAGGGGTAAATGTGCACCGTACGATCCTAGAAACTGGTTATTGATTGAGATCGTTACGGAGGTCCTTCAAATTTTTAAATCTTGCACAACTAGTTTATCCGGGGTTTACTATCCAACAAGCCCCATTGCTTTACCAAAAATTGCTGTCATGTGCACAAAGTTGAGTGAACTTCATTGTAGGGGTGCACCTTATTTTGATATGGGTGTAAAAATGAAAGAAAAATTTAGAAAATATTTTCAAGAACTACCCGCTGTTTTGACATGTGCTGCTGCGTTAAACCCTTGCATCAATGTTGGTGGTGTTGAAGCTTTAATAGAAAAAATTTGTGATGAGCTAGAGTTAAACGACGATCAAAACCCCTATTATAGCCAAACTTTAAAGAATGCTTTCAACACCACCTTGTCAAACATGTATGATGTTTACCTTACAAAATACGGGTCGTCTTCCCAAATTCATGACTCGTTAAGAGCTGTTGCCCAATCCCAATCCCAAACCGACCTTGAAATGGGGATGTACTACATGATTTGGGAAGACGCCGGTAAACGTCAAAAGGTAAACACCCCAAGCAGTGAACTTGGAAGGTATGGTGGTACCAACTTTGTGAAACACATGACTCCGGATGAATTTAGAAGTCTTGATTTGCTGGCTTGGTGGAGAGGTAAGGAGGATGAGTTTCCGATCCTCGCCGCCATGGCCAAAGATTTACTAACGGTCCAAGCTTCCACGGTAGCTTCGGAGTCTGCTTTTTCTGTTTCTGGCAGGGTTATATCGATTAGGAGGACTCGACTCACTCCACCAGCTATAGAGATGTCGATTTGCTACAAGGATTACTTGGACTCTTTAGATAGGGCACAACATCAACGCTCACTCGAGGGGGAAATGGAGTATGAGGCGGGCTTGTATGAAGACGAGGTCAATCAAGGACACACTCAACCAATGACCGATGAAGAAGCCGCGTACGACGATTACCTAAGGAATAGCTCGGGATCGGGTAGCGAAGAAAATTAGTTAAAGAAACAGCAAACATGGAGGCAAATAATGAGTAAGAAACAGCAAGTTGTTCATGTAATCGTGTCTAAGCATTCTTTAATGTTTGTATTTTTGAGTTACGAATATGCGATAACGATTTAATGTTTGTATTTTTAATGTAAAAACTATAAATGAAAGTTATGTGTTTTTAATCTTCCAAGCAAAGAACCCTAACAACGAAAGCAAAGAATGGCTTCGGTCAGTCCGTTTTGCCTTGTAGTTACCGGTTTGCCTTGTAGTTACCGGTTTGTTTATACTGTGAAAAAATAATGGTTATTTAAAAAAAAAAAAAAAAAAAAACCGGTTAACATAAAAACCGGTTATTAAAAAACCGGTTAATAAAAAAACCGGTTTATTAACCGGTTCTAACCGGTTTCTAAACCGGTCCTAACCGGTTAGACCGGTTAGGGTTTTGACATACAAAAACCGGTTATTAACCGGTCCGGTTATTAACCGAACCGGTTTTTTTCCGGGACGAAAAAAACCGGTCCGGTTAATAACCGAACCGGTTTTAAAAAAAAAAACGATTTGTGCACCTCTAGTTGTGGCTAAAGGCCTAAAGTTACATCGGAATTCATCATTTATTATTTTTTTATCTTACATTTATTAGAAGTTTATTGAATACTGGATAAAGTCTTTGTTGAAGTCATTTGGGTCTGTTATAGTTCGGACGAGCGGAGGCTTTAACAATTTTTCATTTTTTATTTTATCTTTTCTTTCTAAATTTGTAAACTAACATAGATAGAAAAATTTACGGTAAAATTAAAACTATAATACATAGCTTGCAAAATCTTTATACTATAATACCATATTTTATATTTCTTTTTATCTCTTATGAGTTTTTAAAACTATAATACCATATTTTATTAAAGTAAATCTAAATATGTATAATTTATACATACAACTTGCAAAATCTTTATAGTACATGGACTACCTTGCAATTTATGACAAAGTGAACGATATTCTGTCGTAAAAAAATTTTATATTTCAAATACTACCTTGCAAAATCTCAATATATCTTCACAACTCACTCTCTCTCTCTCTGCTATGGTCGCGCTTCACCACGTTGTGGTATACCTGACCACGGTGGCAGCAAGTGAGGGGCTAGCACCCCCACTCACGACTAGTAACACACTGTCTTATATAAACATATGTTTCAGAATAATCCAAACTTTTATTATAACATCACGAGTGCAACACATCGGTTCTTGTTTTATACTATCAACTTTGAATGCAACACTAGATTTTAAACTAACTTACAAAAAAAAATTATTTCTTCTTGGGTGGTTAATATCCGTCTTTATTTTAAATTGGCACCTGAACACCTACTTTTTTTCTTTATTTAGTATAGAATTATTGTGAGTGGGATATACTCTCAATTGTTGGTTTTTTGTTATTACTCACAAACTAGTGATGTCAAGATGATATCACTCTAATGGAGGAAATGGTTTGTAATTTTTGTTTTTTAAATTCAAACAATGTCATGTGTGGATATACTCTAAAAATACATAGTATTCAAGCTATAAGCTAAAATGCATTATATAAGTATATGTTGACACATAAGTGATCGAAATTTGTATATAAGTTTTTTTTAATCACAAGATTGTAATTGGGCTTAACCACCACACAACCATCCACTAAATAAGTCATATATTAGGGATGGTATGTACTAGCGGATTTAAAAGAAAATGTTCAAGGGTATCCTAAAATTTGTTTTTGAAACTATTGGTAATTTAATTTTACAAACAATTTATAGTTAATTGATCAATCTTGTTTTTGAAGGTTGGAAGTGGGCCTAACCACCACCAAACCATCCTCTAAACCCTACCTAAATTTGTCCATGATTATCCTCTAAACCCTATCTAAATCCGCCCTGATTATACGCCTTCATATATATGCCTCATATCACATTTGGTATTGAACGAATAGTGAGGTTGGTATACTAATCACACCATCACAAATAGTGTTACACAATTAGTGTTGTAATGGCATGTCTTTTGAATCTTGTAGGTGCGTTATATCTCAAGTAACCGAGCTGAACTGAAACACATATGATGTGAAATTGAAATAACTATATTTAAAACACTATATCGAAAAAATGACTAACAAATTATTACAAATAGTCGCAACAAATGATCATATGCTAATCATATTTAACTACCACATGCTTTCATTCTACCTAGATATTGTAGGCAATATTATTCCCGTCCCCGTATCACCATATGTAATCACTAGGAGGCCCTTAAAACAAATGACTATCCTTTATTTTCTATATTTCGAATTAGAGTTTGATTCAAATCAGCCAATGTAGCTTTTAAAATATCGGGGTTCGTAATTCAAAAGGGGGTAGCGACATAACTTGTTGTTCGTTTGTCTTCTGTTTCGATGTAATCACTACTTTGTAAATGTACTTTAGCGATCTAATTAATTCAGATCACAATTTTCATATCTGAAGTCTTTACCTTTATTTAGAAGCTTTAACGATTTATGTAAGTTCTTAAATAGTTATTTTTGTTTATCAAACCTTAATTTGTATTTACCAAATTCCATCATATTTTTTTTTAGAGAAGTTTTTTTACTTATTGGGCTCAAATTAAGGTACTTTGGGTGTTTGACGTGAGGTCGAAGACTCACTTAAAAATAAACCGAATACAACTAATTAGATAGCGGTAAGCGGATATCGAACACAGGGAGTTTGTGGAAAATGTATTACTAAGTAGTTTATAATTAAACTATATTAAACTAAGTGCAAAAAATAAATTCAAAAATTTGGTTGTGGGTTTTGTAAAAATAGCTAAAACAATAAACGAGTTTTAATCAATATGAGACAATATGCCTTCCCTCGGTTTTAGGTTTCTATGAATGTCAAAGTTAACGTTTAACTGAGATGAACAATAAATAAAGTTCGTGTTTATGTAAACGATTGCGATAATTGAGGATCAAGTACTTGGATTATAAAACGCAAGGTAATCACTCAAAAACCAATTAGTTTATCCAACCCCGAATCTCTCCCGATTAATCTCGATTACTTAAAGCACCAAGAACTGACGGTTTAGAACACAAATTCGATAAACTAACAATCTATTAACCAATACATAAACACCATAATAATGAAATCAATAAGATCAATAATTATCTCAGAAATTGCATAAACATTCAACAAAACATTCATAAATAAACCTTACAATCCGAGGGAAAACAATAAGGAGTTTAGCCGAGCATGATTCAGTTCATCATTCCTTCGATTATAGTTTGCGTATGAATAAAAAACGAGTCTTTAATGATTACCACACTCAAAATATTGTTCTTGCACTCCAAAATCGCCTCTTGGTTGCTCTAGTATAATACTTGAACATTACATACTAGCATGATAAACATAATGATTCACATCTCTAACTGATAAATACTAAAACAATTACATAGAAACCTATTAAGTCGGATCGTTTCGCAATATAACATCGGGGTTGATTAAATAAAAGAATAGGCCCAATAAGGTTTTCTAAAGGAACCAACCCTCCGCCCCTCACATAACCATCCTCATATGTATAATGTATGAGGCCCCAACTCTCCAAAACCCACACTCTCGCTCATCCAGACGAGGCTTAACCTAAGTGCCCCTATCACTTTTGCACTCATGCCACGCTAAGATCTTGAAATGCACTAATTGTACAAGTCATATCGGAGAATATTAACCTTCTCACCAAGCCTTACTTTATCAATTTTCAAGTGTAAACGAACGTGTTATGCAAGCTATTACACCGAAAACATGCTAACCTTGATTAGAAAACTACATAATCTCCTTTTAAAAACAACTTGGCACATGTTATTTAGGGAATTGTGACCATGAAAAGGGACCAAAACCTTACCCCGCCATCTTACCACTTTCCGGTTTCTTTAAACACATTTTTTAAAAAATTTTCTATTTTTCTGATTTTTTTTTATTAATTTTTTAATTAATTTTTTTTTTTTGAAAATTTTGAAAAAGGAATACCTTTTTTTTTGAAAATTTTGAAAATGGAAATTCCAATTCCCCCATCCCCACACTTGGGATACATTGTCCCCAGTGTATGATTTTGAGAAAATAAAAACAAAGACACTACTAAGTAAAACTCCACTTCCTTCCATGAAAAACCCGGGTTGTTCCCAACACAGTGTCGAAGAGAAATCCATAAGAATTTCCCCATACTTGGTTTTTGCTAAGATGGTAGCTTAAATTACCACTAATAACAAACAAACTAGAAATCATAATGCAAAATAAAAATTAAAATATACAAAATGTACAATTACCACCTTTTTGAAACTTTTATAACATTCAAGGTGGGTGACTGGCCCACTCTCATGCAGTTTTCTCGTTATAAGCACGCTCATTTTCAATCAATTGTTGCCAGTCTTCCAGCAAACCAGGGTCAGGCCCGAACATCCTCATCCTCCACCATGGATCATTTAGGTTAGGTGGATGTCTCATTTTCGTTTTTTTTTTGTCGGCTACCTTTTTCTACCGCCTTCTCACTTAGTTGATGTTCAACTTCTTTCTTCTCAACTAACCTGTCAATCACAAGACACTCCTTTCGTGTGATCCTTGCTCAAGGATACACACTTCTTAACAAAATCCGTCTTTAGGCTTTCCTTGTCAACAAAAGAGTTAGTATTATTTTCAAATAATAATAATCGTTTATCACGATTCCCACACTTTATTCCTAGTGTCCCCTTGGCACAATCAATCACTGCAAGTGAAGTGGCAAGGAAGGGTCTACCCAATATGACAGTGGGTTGCGTGTTAGTTACATTTTTAGCATAATCAAGTACTAAAAAGTCAACTGGGTAACAGAAATCATCCACATGTACCATCACATTATTTAGCATGCCTCGGGGAAGTGTATGGGTTTGATCCGCTAAAACCACGGTGGTGTTTACTTTTTGTAGCGGACCAAACTCATACTGATCATATAAACTACCAGGCATGATACTAACACAAGCTCCAAGATCTAGCAGTGCCCGATTAGTTTTAAATTCACCAATTTGGATTGATAAAAGGGGCACACCTGGTCTTAAAGTTTACTCGGGATAATATTATTATCAACCCTCTCATCCCTTATTTTGGTTAATTTGTCATTTAAACATTTATCACAAGAACAATTTTCACAAAAAGATTTTTCATTTGGTTGTAATTCAGAGTTATTTTGAAAAATTGTTTCATAATTACCCACATTTTTAATCTCATCACTAATATCTTCCACCACCCTCTCAACAAACTGTGGTGTTGGATCACTTTGAACACTCGAAATTTCAAAATTGGGTAAAAGACTTACCGCATTGATATGAACGTTGTTCCCCTTCTTTAGGCTCGAGCTGTTTTTCTTCAAATTCGCCACATCGGTTGCAAGTTGACCCATTTGAGTGGTCAACGATTGAATGGCTTTGTCATGGACCTCATCCTTTTGCATGCGAATTTCATCAAGTTGATTTCTCCTATGCATGTCTTGTTGCATCACCTTGAGCATGTCCATAACCTCATTTCCACTCGATGAACTTTGACCCGTTGACCCACTTTGACCACCACCCTCTTGACCTTGAAATCCTTGATTATTCCCGCCATGATAATTACCTTGGTTATTATATTGTTGGCGAGGGACATAATTGCTTTGACTTCCTTGAAAATTCGGGTTAGATTGAGTGGCCGGATTTCCATAACGAGATTTCGGGTGATTTCTTAACCCGGGGTGGTAGGTGTTGGAGTTCATGTTGTAATTTCTACCACCTCCCCCTTGAAGTGCATTCACCTCTTCCGCCGGTGCTTGACCTACCGTACATACCTCCGTTGCATGACCCAATTCGTTACAATTTATACAAACATTGATTACTTGATTAGTGGTTTGTACATTTCCTTCTTCCACGGCTTGCACTTGCGGTCTACCAATCGTCGATCTTGCTCTTCTTCCGGTTTGGGCCTTTCTCTTTGAGGTAACCGCCATTTGTTCCAAATACGCCCAATCATCTTGTTCATAATTGGTACCAAATGTACCATTAGTGATCGACCGCAAATCTCGTTCATCCTCCATACTCAAACCCTTATGAAACGCATTTAACAATTCCCAAAGCGCAATACCATGATGAGGACAATTTTTTATCATCATATTGAACCTCTCGAATGCTTAATGAAACATTTCCCCCGTTTGTTGTTGGAAGGTTCTCAAACTTCTTCTCGCATCATTGGTCTTTTGGGCCGTGTAAAATTCTTCTAAAAATCTTTGTTGCATTTTGGCCCAAGTATAAATAGACGCGGAAGGCAAAGTATAAAACCATCTCTTTGCCTTGTCTTCCAATGAAAACTGAAATAGAACCAAATTCACATCATCCGATGTAAAACCTTGACCCCCAATTGTGTTGCAAATGGAGTCACATGCCTCCAAGTGGAAGTAAGGTTCCTCCGTTGCTAGACCCTTATACTTCGGAAGACTTTGAAGTGAATTTGTTCTTACTTCAAATGTCCTCCCTTGATTATTGAGAGGGATAACCACTGGAGACGGATTATTAGTAATTATGGGTCGGAAATGGGCTTCAATCCCCCTTACCATTTCTCTTGCATGCATTCTTAGTACCCCCATTGGTACTCTTGGTTGGCCCATTTGCCTATAAACGGGCCTTGGCTGCGCATATTGTTGTTGAAACTGTGGTTGGGGCATTTGTGGTTGGAATTGTTGTTCTTGAGGTTGCCCTTGGGGTTGTTGAACAATTGGTGGCGGTTGAACTTGTTGATTAACAACAACCGGTGGTTTTTGTTGAGCTTGTTGTATAACTGGCGGTTGTTGAACTGGTGGTTGAGCTTGTTGAACTGGTGGTGGTTGTTGTTGAGTAACCGGTGGTGGTTGTTGCCATTGACCATAACTAAAAGTTCCCGGATTTACCATTTATCCTCCATCACCTCCCACGTAGTGACCTTCCACTTCATACCCCTCAAATTCACTATCAAACCCATATCCATATCCTTCACCTTGTGATCTTGAATGTTGCATGAAAGGTTGGGGTTGATATTGGTAACTTGATTGTGATGGTTGAAAGGTTGGTGGTTGATATTGTTGAGATGACGATGCACCAAATGTAGGAAAAAGGTTGGTAATAGGTGGCAATGTGGATGATGTTGCATAGGTAAATTGGGCATTGATGGGTTCGGTTGTGGTTTGTGGTTGGAGTTCACTTGATGTTGTAGATATATTAGTAGTGATTGGTGGAGGTGGAGGTGGATTTGGTGGATGTGTAGTTGGGATCGTTTGACCCGAAGTAGGAACTGGTGAATCCATGTTGTTTGATGCGGTTGGAGAACCAAGAAGCTTATTCCCCTAAGTAGGACTCGGTTTCTTCGAAGTGTTCTGTCAATCTCGGGATCAATTACTAGCGGTGATGACCTGTTAGAGCCTCTAGTATGTATACACCTGTAAATACCTGCACACTAACACAACCAGTGTAAACCCGAAAATAACACAAAAACTACTAAAGCTAACACACGTTGCGCACTACTCCCTGGCAACGGCGCCAAAATTTGACGTGAGGTCGAAGACTCACTCAAAAATAAACCGAATACAACTAATTAGATAGCGGTAAGCGGATATCGAACACAAGGAGTTTGTGGAAAATGTATTACTAAGTAGTTTTATAATTAAACTATATTAAACTAAGTGCATGTGACACTCGTCAATTCCAGGTTAACTCCGTTAATTTAAACTCCGTCAATTCAAACTTAAGATCACTTGATCTATAACGCACATCTCATTACATTTAAACTAGGGTTTTAAATGACGCTTGATAATCACTATGCATGTAGTCTTTCGGGATTGCACCGAAACGCAAACGAGTTGACTCAAACCATTGGTAAACAAACGACAAACATCAAAACAATAAGTAATTGATAATTATGTATTAGGTTTATGTGTTACTTGATATGTTATGTGTAATGCTAAACACAAGAAGCAAGAACTAATTGTTTACACTAGAAAAGTAATAACTAAAAGAGGAGGGACTATTGTGTAACATATTATTATTAAATAATAACAAAAACCCTAACCTCCCTTCCCCCTCCCAAAACCCGATCGCCCCCCCCCCCCTCTCCCTTGGCTGCCGTCACACTACACACACATACATACAAGGATTTTCAAGTTTGGTTGAAGAATTAAGGTGCTAGGAAGGTATTAACAACTCCCCTATGCGTTCTATATGTTTAATTTTGATATTGAATGGGTTAATCCAAAACCCTAAGTCACGAAATTGATGATTAAGATGTGTTAGGGTTTGATTATATGCTTGATGATGATTGCTAATGAAATTGATAACTAGTTGTGTTATTGTTGTTTGATAATCACTTGTTCTTTGATTTAAACTTTCAAGAAAAACCCTAACTATGTGTGTAATGTGATATTGATATGCATGATTGGTAAATATAGTGACTAGAGTGTTATATGCATGGATTATGGTTCATAGATTGTTATTATGTTGAGTCTTGATGTAAACTGGCACTGGACGGATTGTTAAGTTTATGTTTAGACGACTGTAACTGAATGTTAATTTGGTAATTGGTCGAAATTATTAACACTAAAGTGTACTAGGTTGAGTCTAGTTTCTATAAAGTCCAAGTTTGTAATTTTTGGACGTGTAAAAGTTAACTTTTATTATTTTACAAAACTAAAGTGTAAGTCTGAATTGTGAGGTCTGCTGTTAGGCTGTTTTGTAATTATCATATCTCATAAACTACAAGACCAAATGGGTTAGTTCCACTTCTGGAAGCTAACATATTGAGTTAAGAATCTAACCCAATTGGTCTTGCATTAATTGGAATTACCATTTAACGGGAATAACAAATATCATTCTGTTGCGCATGATTTTGACTGCTGTGAGTTTACTGTAATGTTTTGGTTATTGTGAGAAATCTAGGTGGAATAAAAATACAATAAAAATAGTTCTGGAAACCTAACTCATGTATGCTTTTGTGACGATTTTTGGTGAATTAATTGATATGTTATAATCTGTTGAATAGTGTAATCTTTGAAGTAGAAATCTGTCTTGATAAAACTAGCTGCTGAACTATGTGAAAATACATGAAACGTGATTGTTTGCTAGATAATTGCTATGTTTTCGACTAAATTGCCCTTCTGGGGAAAGATTGCTAGAAATGTACAATGTTTGTGACAATCGTCAATTTCAGGTTAACTCCGTTAACTCAACTCCGTCAATTCAAACTTAAAGATCATTGAATCTATAACGCACACTTCATTACAGTTTAAATGACGCTTAACACTTACTACATGCGTAGTCTTTCGGGATTTGCACTGAAACACAAACGAGTTGACGCAAACGATTGATGAATAAACGAAAAACGTCAAAACAGTAATTATGTGATAATTATGTGTTAGACTTATGTGTTATGTGATAACATGATTATAAACGTTAACTCAAGATGTAAACAAGTTAGTTAGGCTAGAAAAGTAATACTTAGAAGTGGAGGGACTTGAATGTAACATGTTATGTTTATAAATACATCATTAACTAAACCCTAACTATTCTTTTCTTTCCCCACTCAAAACCGATCAGCCCCCATTCCCTTTGCTCCCTTGGCTGCCGTCGACATACACACACAAATACACCATCAATTTCAAGCTTTGATTGAAGAATTAGGAGCTAGGAAGGTATAATTGATTATCCTATACATTCTTATTACTTGATTTTGATGTTTGTTGGGTTAATTGTAAACCCTAGCTGCCGATTCTATATGTATATGTAGTTAATATGATTGTTGTTGATTAATTGATGATTTGATAACTAGTTTGGATGTTGTTACATGTTGATTGTTGTGTCTATGATTTGAGTTCAAACAAAAACCCTAATAATGTATGTAATGGGTAATTGATGTGCATGGATGGTGTTTGTGGAGTCTAGAGGGTTATATGAATGCATGATAGTTCATAGATTGTTATTTTGTTGAGTTTGGATGCAAACAGTTTCTGGACAGAATGTTTATATGATGTTTAAGTGACTGTAACGAAGTGTAAACGTGAAAATTGGTTGAGATTATTGGTACTACTGTAAACTAGGTTGAGTCTAGTTTCTATAAAGTATAAATTTGTAATTTTTGGACAAGTAGAAGTTAACTTTTATGATTTTACAAAACCGTTGTGCAAAGCTGAGCTGTTAGACCTGCTGTTAGGTTGTTTTGTAAATGTTATATCTCATGAACTACGAGACCAATTGGGTTGGTTCCACTTCTGGAAGTTGAATTATTGAGTTAGGAACCTAACCCAAGTGGTCTTGCATTTATTGGATTTTTCTTTTAACGGGAATTGCAAATAACATTCTGTTGCGCATGAATTTGACTGTTATGAGTTTGTGTAATGATTTGATGATTGTGAGAAAACTATGTGGAATAAAAATATAATAAAATATGTTCTGGAAACCTAAGACATATATGCTTCTGTGATGATTTTTGGTAAATTAATTGAGATGCTATGATTGGTGGAATAGTACAATCTTTTAAGTAGAATTTCTGTCTCGGTGAAACTAGCTGCTGAGTTTTGTGAAAATGCATGAAATATGATACTTGCTAATTTATTATCGTGTTTTGACCAAATTGCCCTTGAGGGGAATGATTGCAAGATAATTGTCGTGTTTTGACTAAAATGCCCTTGCGGGGAATAACTGCTAATTGATTGTCATAATTTGACCAAATTGCCCTTATGGGGAATAATGGCTAGTTAATTGTCATGATTTGACCAAAATGCCCTTACGGGGAATAATTGCTAGTGATGTACTTTATGAATACATGACACGTATATGATTGCTTACACATGTAATGTGTCACAAATACACATGTTAAAGTCACACACAATTCACAAACGAAACACGAAACATGTTATGTGCTTAGGTATTATGTGCCGGGTCTAGAGACTCGATAATATTCCGACACTTAGAAAAATCTCTTTGTTGTTTTAGAACGCTAGAGAGAGTTTTTCTGTGACGCGCATCTTGGTGATTTAATTTGGGAAATTCTTCGCAAACAGTGAGTTTCACTTTCCCCTCTTTAAACTGTTTTCAAACGCTTTTCACTTGGGGGAGATAACATACTCCACAACGCATTTAAGATTTTGTTATAAATTATATATCACTTGTAAAGGCTAAGTGGCAAACGGAACATTTGAAGTCCTACACATCGAACCGGTTAATATTTAGAATAGCGAGTTACTGTTGAGTAGTACTACTGGGTTTGACAAACCCCACCCAACGCTAAACTCGACTGGAGGTCGAGCGGGTGTAATTTTGGCTAACACGTACCATGGTCTGGAGGACCTGGTGACAAGGCACTTAATAAACGAGTCAGCTTCGGTGTCGAACACTTAGTAATACTTGCTGTATAGACTAGCTACCTATCGATATATAATTTGACATAACACTATCTGGTAACGCAAAACGCTGTAACGCAAAACGCTTAACGCAAAACGCTGTAACGCTGTAACGCAAAACGCTTAACGCAAAACGCTGTAACGCTAAACACAAACGCTAAACGATTTATTTTTATATAACTTGTGAACTCACCAACCTTGTGTTGACACTTTTAGTATGTTATTCTCAGGTAGCCGAGGCGGGCGCGCGGTTTAGGAACATGCATTGCTTGAAAAACTTTTAACCGTGCAAACTTACTATTAACTGTTATCATTGGTTTTAAATCGTCCTGCGTGACGTAACATTGTTCTCTATGGTTTTACGCTTCCGCACTTATTTTCATTTAAACGTTTTTATGGTTTGATTATAACTGATGATTCCGATCCTGTTAGTTCACACCCTCTGACGGTAAAACTCCGTTAGTGGATTTTGAGGGTGTGACAGATTGGTATCAGAGCCATTGGTTATAGCGAACTAGAAGCTGCATGCATACTAGACTATAACCGCGACGACCCATTAGTTATAATGATACGCACTACATAGATTTGTGTAGTCTTGTAATCTTATCTCTTTACCTCTTTCACTCATACGCGCGCGCATACACGGCTTACCTGAAGGAATGTCGACGCCGCCATCATCATCATCATCATCCGATCCGATGACTCATGCTCACGGGAAAGAACCGTAGATACCTACCGCATCGCCGCCCCGAGTAGTCCCGGAACTCGAAGCTCCCGCACCGAAGAGGTACCGCCTATCCGGAGGCATATACGAAAACGACGTTAGCTGGGATTGGTACCCTAACATGATCAGACGTATGGTCTATCGCGAACAAGTTCCCCCGTTACCTTACCCGAACCACCCTGCTTATCCCAACACCCTACCACCCATAACCGAACCTGTAGAGCGAGTTCTCGCAGCTGTTGTTTCTTGTTTGGAGCGTGATGCTGGTTACATGCGCTATACGAGAGCGAACGTTTCCGGACTGTTAAAAGACGGAACCGAGACTAAGGAGGAGATTGCCCGCACGGCAGCGGCAATGAAGGAAATGCAAGAGGCTAGTGATCAACAGATGAAATTACGATGAAGATGCAAGCTGAGATGATAGACTTGCAAGAGCAACTCCAAGAAGCAAGGACCCGAACCGAGATAGCTCTAGAGCGTTGCGATGTCTTACGGATGCAACTTTCTCAGAACACAGCCGAACCTGAGGCAGAGCCTGAGGCCGAACCCGAAGGAGATCCCGAAGAGGAGCCTGAGGAGGATCCCGAGGAGGAACCCGAAGAGGAACCGGAGGAAGGACCGGCTGAGCCAGAGGCACACTCGGACGTGTCCTCAGGCGACGACATCTCGGGATGATAATACTTAGATGGCTGGAAGAAACGCTGGACAAGGACGTGGTAACATCAACTTGACTGCAGCTGAACTCCAAACTCTGCTGAACGATCATGCAGCAGCCGCTTCAGCCGCACACGTTCAGAATCAAGCTGGAGGTCCAAGTGGAACGTGTACCTTCAAGAACTACCTTGACTGCAAGCCCAGTACGTTTAAGGGCACTGAGGGAGCTATAGGCTTCATGCGTTGGGCTGAGAAGGCCGAGTCGGCCTTTGAGATGTGTAATTGTCCCCCTGCCAGTAGGGTCAAATTCGCTGCTGGAACACTTGAGGATTCCGCCCTCACTTAGTGGAATTCGAACGTCCAGATCCTTGGATTGGAACTGGCTAACGCGATGAACTGGGAGGAGTTCAAAAACATGATGCGAGAGGAGTATTGTCCGAGAGAAGAGATTTCAAAGTTGGAGTCGGAGTTTTGGTCACTGAAGATGGTGGGTTCGGAAATCGAAGCCTACACTACTCGTTCTCACGAGTTGGCCGTGATGTGTCCGCGGATGGTGGATCCGCCGAGCAAGAGGATCGAAATGTACATTGATGGGTTAGCACCGCAGATTCAGGGCATGGTGACGTCTTCCAGACCAGCCACGATACAACAAGCGATCCGTTTAGCTCACAAACTGACGGATCAGGCTGTGACCCAAGGTGCGTTACCACCTAGGGGTTCGACCACTAAAGCCCGTGACAACCCGAGTAACGACAACAACAGCAACAGCAACCCGAGCAGCGGGAAGAGGAAGTTTGACAACACCAGATTTTCATCCTCGAACCTCCCACCGCAACAACACTACCGTAAGCCCGAATCCACTCGGAGCTTTAACACTCAGAATCACAACAACAACAACAACGGTAGCGGGCAGGTTTCGAGCGGATATGCTGGGAAATATCCAAAGTGCAACAGGTGCAACTATCATCATGTTGGCCAGTGTGACCGTGTCAAGTGTCAGAGATGCGGAAAGATGGGTCACCAAGCGAAAGAATGTAGAGGAGACCTTGTGGAAAAGGGTGCTCCTAAGCCACCTATGATGACGAAGGGATGTTTTGAATGCGGGCAGGAAGGTCATTTCAGAAAAGATTGCCCCAAGCTGAAACAGAACGACAACAATGGGGGTAATGGAAGTGGCAGTAATGGTGGAAGCAATGGCAAGGGAAGAGCGTTTGTAATTGGGTCGGGTCAAGCCCGCAATGATCCGCACGTGGTGACTGGTAAGTTCCCTGTAAACGATTGTTTTGCTTCTGTATTGTTTGACACTGGAGCTGATAGGAGTTTTGTGTCGAAAGCCTTTAGTCAACTCTTAGACTTAACTCCAACTCCGTTAGATGCTAAGTTTCCTGTTGAATTAGCTGACGGTAAGACTATAGTGACGACTCATGTACTAGCGGGATGTAAGTTAAAACTGTCAGGTCATGTCTTTGATATCGACCTTATTCCTTTTACGCTTAGTAGTTTCGATGTCGTTGACGGCATGGACTGGTTATCCGAGAACCGAGCGGAGATTATATGTCACGACAAGATAGTTCACATTTCTACCCCTTCCGGCGAGATCATTTCGGTCCGAGGTGAGAGAAGCGGCATGACCACCAGCGTCATTACCCTTATGAAGGCGCAAAAGTATCTACGAAAGGGTCATCCGGCAATTTTGGCGCAGATTGTTGAGAAACCCGCGGAGGAGAAACGAATTGAAGATATACCGGTTGTGCAAGACTTTCCGGAAGTTTTCCCGGAGGATTTGCCCTGACTCCCTCCTATTCGTCAAGTCGAATTCCAAATCGAGTTGACACCCGGTGCAGCACCCATAGCACGAGCCCCGTATCGGCTCGCACCGGCGGAGCTTCAGGAACTGTCCACTCAGTTGCAAGATTTGTTGGATAAGGGTTTTATCCGACCTAGCTCATCACCATGGGGAGCCCCTGTCTTGTTTGTCCGAAAGAAGGACGGGACTTTCCGCATGTGCATCGACTACCGGGAGTTGAACAAGGTGACGGTCAAGAACCGTTATCCTTTACCCCGAATCGATGATTTGTTTGACCAGCTTCAAGGATCGAGTTACTACTCGAAGATCGATCTGCGATCCGGTTACCACCAACTGAGAGTGCGCGAAGAAGATATCTCAAATACGGCTTTCAGAACACGGTATGGTCACTACGAGTTTTCGGTTATGCCTTTTGGCCTAACCAACGCACCAGCCGTATTTATGGATCTCATGAATCGAGTATGCAAGGCGTACCTCGACAAGTTTGTGATTGTGTTCATTGACGATATTCTCGTCTACTCCAAGAACGAAGCTGACCATGAAGAACACTTGAGGGTAATTCTGGAGTTATTGAAGAAGGAACAACTGTATGCTAAACTCTCGAAATGTGAATTTTGGCTTCGTAAAGTTCACCTTTTAGGACATGTGATCAACGAGAATGGTATCCATGTCGATCCCGGTAAGGTAGAGGCCATCAAAAACTGGGAAGCACCTAAGACTCCGACTGAGGTGCGGCAATTTCTAGGACTGGCCGGCTACTACCGGCGTTTCATCGAGGGATTTTCAAAGATTGCTCAACCCCTCACCGCTTTTACTCACAAGGGTACTAAGTACAATTCGGGTGACGCGCAAGAGTCCGCTTTTCAACTGTTGAAAACCAAACTCTGCAGCGCCCCTATTCTAGCCCTCCCCGAGGGAACGGAAAATTTTGAGGTACACTGTGACGCATCTATACAAGGTTATAGCCTACGCCTCTCGACAACTACGGGTTCACGAGAAGAACTACACGACCCATGATTTGGAACTTGGAGCTGTGGTGTTTGCTCTTAAGATATGGAGGCATTACTTGTACGGTACCAAGTTTACCATTTACACTGACCACAAGAGTCTCCAACATATCTACGATCAGAAGGAGCTGAACATGCGACAGCGTCGTTGGGTCGAGCTGCTTAAAGATTATGATTGTGCCATCAAGTATCACCCTGGCAAGGCCAATGTAGTGGCCGACGCCCTCAGCAGAAAAGAAACAGATAAACCCAGACGAGTGCGAGCATTGCAACTCACGATTCATGCCAGCTTACCCGATCAGATTCGCGATGCGCAATTTGAAGCATTGAAAGATGATAATCTCCCATCAGAACTCATGCGGGGCATGAACAAGCAACTTGAAACCAGATCGGACGGGGTCCGATATTTTGAGAACCGGATTTGGGTTCCACGCTGCGGAGAGTTGAGAACTCTAGTGATGGACGAAGCTCACAAGTCCCGATATTCTATCCACCCTGGCTCAGATAAAATGTACCATGATTTAAAGGCACTTTACTGGTGGCCGAACATGAAAGCCGACATTGCCACCTACGTGAGCAAATGCTTGACTTGTGCCAGAGTCAAGATAGAATACCAGAAACCATCTGGTCTACTACAACAACCGGAACTCCCAATGTGGAAATGGGAACACATCTCAATGGATTTTATCACAGGTTTACCTAAGACACCGACGGGATGCGATACCATCTGGGTGATCGTTGATCGGTTGACTAAGTCGGCACACTTCCTAGCGATTAAAGAAACGGACAAAATGGAAAGACTGACTCGTGTATACATGAAGGAAGTAGTGTCTAGACACGGAGTGCCAGTCTCAATCATTTCTGATCGAGATTCTCGTTTCACTTCGCACTTTTGGAAGTCGCTGCAAAGCGCACTAGGCACCCGTCTCGATATGAGCACAGCGTACCATCCTCAGATGGATGGGAAAAGTGAACGGACTATTCAGACCCTGGAGGATATGTTGCGTGCCTGCGTATTGGATTTCGGAAAAAAGTTGGGAACCCCACTTACCCTTGGTAGAGTTTTCGTATAATAACAGCTACCACGCAAGTATTAAGGCAGCGCCGTTTGAAGCGCTGTACGGACGGAAGTGTCGATCACCACTCTGCTGGGCAGAGGTGGGTGACAGCCAAATCACTGGTCCGGAACTGGTACTCGAAACTTCAGAAAAGATTGTTCAAATCCGAAATCGCATGGCAGCAGCACGAGATCGCCAAAAGAGTTACGCCGACAAGCGCCGAAAACCCCTCGAATTTCAAGTGAACGATCGAGTGTTACTCAAAGTCTCACCTTGGAAAGGTGTGGTTCGCTTTGGTAAGCGAAACAAACTCAACCCACGATATGTTGGTCCTTACCGGATAACTGAGCGCATTGGTCCGGTGGCGTACCGACTGGACCTACCAACGGAACTCGGTGGCGTACACAATGTATTCCACGTGTCCAATTTGAAGAAATGCCTGTCCGATGAAACCCAAGTAGTCCCTTTGGAGGAACTACAAGTTGATGAACAGTTACGTTTCATTGAGGAACCAGTCGAGGTTTTGGATTGGGAAACCAAAACGCTCAAGCACAGCAAAATTCCAATCGTTAAAGTTCGTTGGAACTCGAGACGTGGACCGGAGTTCACGTGGGAACGCGAGGATCAAATGATGAAAAAGTATCCTCACCTTTTTGAAGGGCTAACCAAACACAGAAAACCGCGAAACCCGGCAAACCGTCAGAAATCACCGGAGGTATGAATTAAATTTCGGGACGAAATTTCTTTCTACTAGGGGATGATATGACAAACTGAAAATTTTTCTTACTTTTTCAGACACTCATCACGACTTGACTCAAATTTTCGGGACGAAAATTCTTTAACATGGGAATGATGTGACAATCGTCAATTTCAGGTTAACTCCGTTAACTCAACTCCGTCAATTCAAACTTAAAGATAATTGAATCTATAACGCACACTTCATTACATTTAAACTAGGGTTTAAATGACGCTTAACACTTACTACATGCGTAGTCTTTCGGGATTTGCACTGAAACACAAACGAGTTGACGCAAACGATTGATGAATAAACGAAAAACGTCAAAACAGTAATTATGTGATAATTATGTGTTAGACTTATGTGTTATGTGATAACATGATTATAAACGTTAACTCAAGATGTAAACAAGTTAGTTAGGCTTGAAAAGTAATACTTAGAAGTGGAGGGACTTGAATGTAACATGTTATGTTTATAAATACATCATTAACTAAACCCTAACTATTCTTTTCTTTCCCCACTCAAAACCGATCAGCCCCCATTCCCTTTGCTCCCTTGGCTGCCGTCGACATACACACACAAATACACCATCAATTTCAAGCTTTGATTGAAGAATTAGGTGCTAGGAAGGTATAATTGATTATCCTATACATTCTTATTACTTGATTTTGATGTTTGTTGGGTTAATTGTAAACCCTAGCTGCCGATTCTATATGTATATGTAGTTAATATGATTGTTGTTGATTAATTGATGATTTGATAACTAGTTTGGATGTTGTTACATGTTGATTGTTGTGTCTATGATTTGAGTTCAAACAAAAACCCTAATCATGTATGTAATGGGTAATTGATGTGCATGGATGGTGTTTGTGGAGTCTAGAGGGTTATATGAATGCATGATAGTTCATAGATTGTTATTACGTTGAGTTTGGATGTAAACAGTTTCTGGACAGAATGTGTATATGATGTTTAAGTGACTGTAACGAAGTGTAAACGTGAAAATTGGTTGAGATTATTGGTACTACTGTAAACTAGGTTGAGTCTAGTTTCTATAAAGTATAAATTTGTAATTTTTGGACAAGTAGAAGTTAACTTTTATGATTTTACAAAACCGTTGTGCAAAGCTGAGCTGTTAGACCTGCTGTTAGGTTGTTTTGTAAATGTAATATCTCATGAACTACGAGACCAATTGGGTTGGTTCCACTTCTGGAAGTTGAATTATTGAGTTAGGAACCTAACCCAAGTGGTCTTGCATTTATTGGATTTTTCGTTTAACGGGAATTGCAAATAACATTCTGTTGCGCATGAATTTGACTGTTATGAGTTTGCTGTAATGATTTGATGATTGTGAGAAAACTATGTGGAATAAAAATATAATAAAATATGTTCTGGAAACCTAAGACATATATGCTTCTGTGATGATTTTTGGTAAATTAATTGAGATGCTATGATTGGTGGAATAGTACAATCTTTTAAGTAGAATTTCTGTCTCGGTGAAACTAGCTGCTGAGTTTTGTGAAAATGCATGAAATATGATACTTGCTAATTTATTATCGTGTTTTGACCAAATTGCCCTTGAGGGGAATGATTGCAAGATAATTGTCGTGTTTTGACTAAAATGCCCTTGCGGGGAATAACTGCTAATTGATTGTCATAATTTGACCAAATTGCCCTTATGGGGAATAATGGCTAGTTAATTGTCATGATTTGACCAAAATGCCCTTACGGGGAATAATTGCTAGTGATGTACTTTATGAATACATGACACGTATATGATTGCTTACACATGTAATGTGTCACAAATACACATGTTAAAGTCACACACAATTCACAAACGAAACACGAAACATGTTATGTGCTTAGGTATTATGTGCCGGGTCTAGAGACTCGATAATATTCCGACACTTAGAAAAATCTCTTTGTTGTTTTAGAACGCTAGAGAGAGTTTTTCTGTGACGCGCATCTTGGTGATTTAATTTGGGAAATTCTTCGCAAACAGTGAGTTTCACTTTCCCCTCTTTAAACTGTTTTCAAACGCTTTTCACTTGGGGGAGATAACATACTCCACAACGCATTTAAGATTTTGTTATAAATTATATATCACTTGTAAAGGCTAAGTGGCAAACGAAACATTTGAAGTCCTACACATCGAACCGGTTAATATTTAGAATAGCGAGTCACTGTTGAGTAGTACTACTGGGTTTGACAAACCCCACCCAACGCTAAACTCGACTGGAGGTCGAGCGGGTGTAATTTTGGCTAACACGTACCATGGTCTGGAGGACCTGGTGACAAGGCACTTAATAAACGAGTCAGCTTCGGTGTCGAACACTTAGTAATACTTGTTGTATAGACTAGCTACCTATCGATATATAATTTGACATAACACTATCTGGTAACGCAAAACGCTGTAACGCTGTAACGCAAAACGCTTAACGCAAAACGCTGTAATGCTGTAACGCAAAACGCTTAACGCAAAACGCTGTAACGCTGTAACGCAAAACGCTTAACGCAAAATGCTGTAACGCTAAACACAAACGCTAAACGATTTATTTTTATATAACTTGTGAACTCACCAACCTTGTGTTGACACTTTTAGTATGTTATTCTCAGGTAGCCGAGGCGGGCGCGCGGTTTAGGAACATGCATTGCTTGAAAAACTTTTAACCATGCAAACTTACTTTTAACTGTTATCATTGGTTTTAAATCGTCCTGCGTGACGTAACATTGTTCTCTATGGTTTTACGCTTCCGCACTTATTTTCATTTAAACGTTTTTATGGTTTGATTATAACTGATGATTCCGATCCTGTTAGTTCACACCCTCTGAAGGTAAAACTCCGTTAGTGGATTTTGAGGGTGTGACAATGTTAGTACTTAATACTTACGTAGTTGCTTACACATGAAACGTGTCACCAATGTGTTTGTCGAGTCACACATAATTCACAAACGAAACACGAAACGTATCTCATGCATAGGTATTATGTGCCGAGTCTAGAGACTCAATAATAGTTCCAACACTTAGAAAATCTCATTCTTGTTTTAGAACGCTAGTGAGGATTTTCTGTGACGCGCATCTCTCGGTTGACTTGTTTTTGAATTCTTCGCAAACAGTGAGTTTCATGTTCCCCTTTTACTCTTTTAAACGCTTTTACTTGGGGGAGAATACATACTCCAAAACGCTTTAGATTTTGTTATTAGTTATATATCACTTGTAAGGCTAAGTGGCAAACGAACCAACTAAAGTTCTTCATAACATCGAACTGTTTAATATTTGGATAATAGCGAGTCACTGTTGAGTAGTACTACTGGGTTTGACAAACCCCACCCAACTCTAAACTCGACTGGAGGTCGAGTTGGTGTAATTTTGGCTAACACATTTTCCATGGTCGTGGTAGACATTGTGGCAAGGCAATTGATAAACAATTAGCTTCGGTGTCGAACACTTAGTAATACTTGTTTATAGGCTAGCTACCTATTGATATATAATTGACATAACATTATCTGGTAACGCAAACGCAAACACTTAAACGCAAACATTTTTCTTTATTTATATATGTGAACTCACCAACCCCATGTTGACACTTTTAGTATGTTATTCTCAAGTATCCGAGGCGGGCGCGGTATAGGAACATGCATCCCATTGAACTCAAACGTTTTTGCAAACTTGTTTTTAAACTGTTATTAATTGGGTTTTAAGTCGTCCTGCGTGACGCAACACTTGGTTTATGAATTTACGCTTCCGCACTCATTTAAACTTAAATGTTTTCGTGGTTTGAAAACTTTATTTATGGTGTTTGATTATAACTAATGATTCCGATCCTGTTAGTTCACACCCTCTGACGGTAAAACTCCGTTAGTGGATTTTGAGGGTGTGACAGTGCAAAAAGTAAATTCAAAGATTTGGTTGTTGGTTTTGTAAAAATAGCTAAAACAATAAAAGAGTTTTAATCAATATGTGTCACACCCCGCCTCAGCGGAATCGAGAGCGTGCGACGAATCATGGATAATCACAGCTATTGATTAAAGCAACATCACATTCATAGATCACCATAGAGTTTAATTATTTACAAGATAAAAAGTTTGAAAGTATTTCAAAACATGACATAATTATAGGATTCCCAAATCTATGACTCAAAATAATTTAAGTTATAGACAAAAATCCTCCAAAATAGGTGATCTGACATGCAATGCTTGGTAACCATAATATTTCTTACTTGTTTAGCGACCTGAAAAACATACTTGAAAATGTCAACGTAATGTTGGTGAGCTCACAAGTTTAAATGACACAATATAAATTATTTGTTTCGAAAAGTTAAAACGTTTACGTTAAATAAGGAACATAAAAACACGTAAAGTAAAAATAATGTAATGCATAATCCTCCGTAAACTTGCAAGGAATACGAATTAATATATAACACATGAGCCTATAATCAAACCTAAATATTTTATGTATGCCCGATAACCGTGCCATCACGGTATGAATTATAGAATATATGTTCCCATTAACACGTCGGTTAGAGCGACTAACCATGAGCGGGGGATCAATCCCGATAGTACTACCCTCATATTTCTCGGCTAAACCCATAGTTGATGATTATAGAATGCATTGATCCGGAGATCTAAGGGCCTCGAGTTACTCATGATTATATAAAGATTATTTATTACGCATTAAAAGATTAAGTATGTTTCCACCCCAAAAATAGTAAAACAGTAAAGAGGGGTTGTGAACTCACCTTAGTGTTGGTGAGTTGTGATGACAAGAATCTTGACGTTATCCGACCTAAGTATGTCCTATGACAAGTACGGGCTATTGTTAGGGTCGGCACGACATATTAGTTATGTCGGTTTATGCTATGTGTTCATCCAACAACCTAGACCTAGGCATAGTAGGACTCGTTGGTGACACGTTAAGTTTAATATATTATGTTTCGTAAATATATATTCATATACTTATCTTATAAGTAATAGTAAATAAAATATATTTATTACACTATATATTTATTTTAAAGGAAACTTGTATCTATATATGTTTATATTACTAAATATATTACTTGTATAAATATATTTTGAGAACTATAAGTATTTATTCAACCAAGAATACATATTATTGTAAAAATAATTTTAGATAAATTATCATACCTTGTACTTTTATGGACTTTAAGAAATTAATAAGTAATAGCTACTAGATACTTATATATGTGTGTTATTATAAGTACAACTATGTCTACGTTGTTACACGAAACATCTAACTAGTTTAAAATAATATATAATTTTAAATACATTTATTCTTGTATGGTTAAAATAGGTTCTTGAAAATTAAATAAACTTATAATTTTAAAGTAACACCCAAGGGTCTCATTTTAAATAAATCTCTTCCTACTCCTTGGTTCCTCCTTAAGCTCAAACACCCTTTCTTGGACTTGGCTAGGCTATGGAATTTGTTTAGAGATTGATATTGAGTTGTAGAATTAAAGAAAAATGATGTGTGTGGATGTTAGATATAAACCGGAAAAAAAGTGGGTGTTTAGTGTTCGGCTGGGAATGAAGTTGGAGAGGGATGGAGGTGTATGTGTGTATTTATTTGGCGTTGAAAAAGGGTTGTGAATGCTACAAGGGTTAATGACCTCTTTTATAATAACTTAAGTCTCCCACATTATGCATTAAAGGACAAACTATTTGATGTGCATGGAATAAAACGATTAGCAAGAAAAAGGAAAAAAAGGTTTGATGTTAGTCACGGGTTGGATGGGGATGATGGAAGTGGCATTTGTTGAAAATTATTTTTCTTTGTTTGACTTGTTATGTCACCTATTTTAGTGAAATCTCAATGTGAAGGTGTTCCTTTTATCAAGAGTTAATAGTCATGCATGTTTTATTTTCTTACTTTTATATACTCTAGTGTAAGTGTGTGGTTTTGTGCATAGCAATGAGGTAGAGAGAGTTAGAAATGAAAGAGTAGATGGATGGTGTGGAAAGTCTTGGAAACACTTTATTGTATATTGACTTGTTTATATTTCTTATTAGTGTAAGATTCTTTGGAATATGTCTCTTGTCTCGAAGTGAGTTCTCATGCATGCACTCTACCTCCTTTCACCACATTTTGTAAATTTTGGGATATGTGGGCATAGGATCGGTCAGGCTTGTGCACAATTCAAACCTTGAATGTGCTAGGCTTAGTTTATTTACGTATGTTTTAGGCTTAGTTTATTTAGGTTATAGTAATTTAGCTTAGATGTAAATTTTATTATTAGATTGTTTATTATAATTATAGTCAAACTCCAATAAGTTAGGATTAAAATTATGTTTACTACGCGTGTGGCGGTGTGGTGCCATTATTAGTAGACTAGTATTATTAAGTTTACTCTCATATTAAGTCGAGATATTGATTTGTTTCATAATTTTTTTTTGTTAATTATAAAGAAATGCTATACTCCGGACACGGTCGAGAGTTGTTGTTTATATACACTATAAGTACGATTTTAGCATCCAAAATATAGTATCACCAACTTTTGTGTATGACGGGTATTTGTACGCGTGACCCGGTAATTCCTATATTTACCTAGTGTGCGTAACAAACATGTTTGGAATTTATGACCTCTAGGTGTTGAATGATCATGCATGCGCGTTAAAATGCATATGATAAGTGTTCTGGACAAAAATCACTCAAGGATAATGTATCCAAATTCGTAATTGTGAGGTCTAGTGCTATGATGATAATATTGAATGTTTAATCGAAATCTTGGTGAACACAATGATTTGATCACGAGGGAAAAAACCCTTAACCAAAATAGTCTTACTTCGGTCAAAACTTATCAAGGTAATCTTTGGTAAAATAACTTCGGCCAAGGATTAATAAGATAATCTTTGGTCGAATTACTTTAGTCAATGATCAACAAGGTAACCTTTGGTCGACAAGTATATGATTATCGTGGTCTCCAGCACAAAAAACCCCCGGACGGTGAAAACTATCACTGTCGATTTTATTGATAATAAAAGGTGGTTACAAGTGTTGTGGAGTATATGATCGAGATTACAAAGTAAACTAGTGTGTAGAGAGAATGTTTGCTTCTGCTCTAGTGTGTGTGTGTTCGTACCTCTATTTAACCTAGCTGATCATATCTTCATTATATACAAGAAAAGAACAACAAATATCCCTAATTTAAGCCGTCAATCAAGCCATTCCTTAATTGTGATTGTTTCCTTCATTATCCACGCGGTATATTAATTAGATTGCGAGATTATAGCTTTGACTTGGTTATTAGCCGTTATACCTGCCAAAAATATCAACATAACAAAGGAAAATCGTTAATAAACAATAAGTATTGAGGATCACTGATCCTGACGTAGCTCTGGAACTCTTCAGAAGGATAATTGATCCAGACACGTCAATATCTTCTTGACTGCAAGTCAGTGGATAGACTGAGTCTTCTAACCGTTATACCTGCTAAATATAAGAATACACATGAGAACAACCGTTAATAAATAATAAGTACTGTGGATCCTTGATCCTGACGGGATCTGAAACACACGCTCAGGATTACTAATCCAAAACATATGCCATGATAACATATCCACAGTGTCAAATTTCTATGCACTAACAATAAGTAATAACAATTTATTATTATTAATGAGTTGTACGGATTTTGACTTAAATTTTTGCCGGTTGTCACGATATGAGACAATATGCCTTCCATCGGTTTCAGGTTTCTATGAATGTCAAAGTTAACGTTTAACTGAGATGAACAATAAATAAAGTTCGTGTTTATGTAAACGATTGCGATAATTGAGGATCAAGTACTTGGATTATAAAACGCAAGGTATCACTCAAAAACCAATTAGTTTATCCAACCCCGAATCTCTCCCGATTAATCTCGATTACTTAAAGCACCAAGAACTGACGGTTTAGAACACAAATTCGATAAACTAACAATCTATCAACCAATACATAAACACCATAATAATGAAATCAATAAGATCAATTATTATCTCAGAAATGCATAAACATTCAACAAAACATTCATAAATAAACCTTACAATCCGAGGGAAAACAATAAGGAGTTTAGCCGAGCATGATTCGGTTCATCATTCCTTCGATTATAGTTTGCATATGAATCAAAAACGAGTCTTTAATGATTAACACACTCAAAGTATTGTTCTTGCACTCCAAAATCGCCTCTTGGTTGCTCTAGGGTGAAAAGATATGATTAGGATCTCAAAAGGCGTCCCTAAAACAAGTTTATAAGGCTGTTACGAGTTTCAGCGTCAGGCCCACCGTAAGCTACGGTGGCCACCGTAGCTTACGGTGGCTTCCGTAAGCTACGGTGGCCTTTAACATGGCCTCCTTGTTTTCGTCATAACTTTCTCGTTTCAAGTCCGTTTTCTTTACCGTTTTCGCCCACGTTCTCGTAATTACATTCTCTATCTTCTCCTACCTGCAATTATATGAGTAACCATAGTCAACTAATTCAACAAGATAAACCCATTAAACACATGATTGTTATTGTTCTTAAACCACTTAAAGGTTGTCCCATGGACCACCCGTCAGTGTTTAAAGACTTTTGTCAATACCACTTGATCACCAACCCTAGACGCCAAATCCCATATTTTAGTTGTTTTTTTTTTCTAACGATGGCATTTAATTAAATTGCTATAATACGTGAACAAAGCTAAAAATCTACAGAATAGTCATATTGGATGCTGTCTACATCAAAAGAGGCACGAGCTCGAAATGAGAGAACACCAGATCTTCTAACTTAACGGTCTTAGATTGTCCATATGAATTATCCAAATTAACAGGTGGGATTTAGCTCTTCAGTAGTCTTGGATAGAGCTAGAGGGATTTTGAGCCTTTTGTACACTAGAAAATTCTAAGCCTTTCCAAATAATTTGGTGATTTGGTATTTGTAATTGTGAGCTTCGGGCTCTTGTTTATAGATATGAATTTTAATTGGTCGTTAAAAAAATGCCTTTCCAAATAAACCATCATTCAGTTATGTTTAACGAATTTAAATTTATTTAAAAGTTAGCTAATCTTTGAATTTGGTTTAAATAAATCAAAGTAAATATTCATTAAAACCAAATGGACCATCAAACAATTGATTTCTATAAAGATATAATAATTAATAATTTTATGAGTTGGAAAACTTGAAATATTTGATTTAATCAACTTTAAAGATAAATACTTGCTACAGAAATTCACAGAGAATCTGGTGTATGCATAACACATAAAGCGTAAAACATAAAAGAATGTCTACAATATTATCAACCTAATCAAATAAAAGCTACAAATACAAAGTTGTGATATAGCTTCAACATCAGAGCCCAGTTGGACCCGCAAGACTCACCTTAAACAGGGACGTCTGCGCAGAGACCAACTGGATCCGCAGGACCAACCATGCTCAGAGACGTGACGTCCTTACGCGCAGTACGCAAGCTGGTCCCGCAGGAAATGCCTCCCAATGGTGAAGGACTCCGCCTGTTCCCGCAGCCTCGGATACAAGCCATTAGGGAAGGCCACCCGCGCAGCATGGCTACACGCACAAGGCACTTAGCTCTCGATCAGTGTCACCTGAAGGAATGAGGAAAGCCGGGAGCAATCCCGCACAGAGGCGGGAGGGGGAATACTCCCGCCCAAATAAGCCAGTCTGTACACTGAAGGATCTTTTACTGTACCTGACGAGGTATGGGCGAAAGATCTGATCAGAGATACGACAGCTCACTGATACAGTATGGCGAGCAGCATGCTCCTGTACTGTATCACTATTAGCCGCTGCCTACTCACCAACTACTGTCATACCACGTGCGTAGCCGGCAGTTGGTGGAAAGGGAATAGTATACAGCAGGCCTGGTCACTATCAGCCGCTGCCTACCCACCAACTACCAGCAGGGCACGTGCGTAGGCTACTGTTGATGAACAGGAACACTGTTGCAGCCGGCCATACCTCCTTGGAAACCTACCTTCGGCTATAAATACCCCAAATGGTATGATCATCTCAACACATTATTACATTATCATATCTTATCATTATATCATACCTGATATCTGCTCTAGCAATCTCTTAATATACATTTATATTTAAAGAGCAATCTAGTCTGATTCTCACGCCGGAGGGTGGTCACAAGGAGGAACCCCCCCCCCCCCTTCTCAGTGACGAGCTCACGGTGTCTGTTTTGCAGGTTATCAGAAGAACCATCTTCTCAGGGTCTAACCCCTTGTGGGAAACATCTATCTAACCCCCAGGTTATCCGTAATCTGTCGTGGGTCCGGTTAGTGTTTCTTCATTGGCGCCATCCGTGCATAAAGCTAGAACTTTATTTTTCTCCAGTTTTTTCAAACTTCTACAAAGATGGTTAGAGAAATTCCGGTAATCACAACCCCAGTTACTGGGGTGAATACCGGTAACACAGTTTTTACAAACACTACCCCGGTTACCCAAGCCGGGGCAAGTGAAGTAAATTTTACGAACACTACCCCACTTACCAAAGCTGGGGCAAGTGCAGTAAATGATCGCCTACTGGGATCCACCGATACCCAGTTTGAGAAACGAAGACTCCCCCGCCAGACTCTCGATGAAGTTAAGGCATGGGCGGAGGCACGACAAAAGGAATTCCAGGCTGAGTTGGACGAACGCTTGCGTTCCGTGCAACAGGCCGACGAATTCGAATACTGGGAGGATGACTCGGAGGAATCCGACTCCGACGCGAACCCTCGCCATAGGGCAAAAGGGAAGCGTAAGGAAACGGAATCCCAACCGAAAAGGCATTTTGGACAAGCCTTCAAACCAAAAAGCACAGGTGGAAGTCCACGAGACTTCTCCAAAACGTTCAGACCAAACGTTGCAAATGCAGGAACGTCCAAGTTTGCAAGGGACATTCCGGAAGCAATCGCCCCAAAGAGTGCCAAACAAATGCCTAACATAGGCACATATGACGGTTTATCTGATCCAGACGATCATTTGAACAGGTTCATAGCGGGGGCAACCGTCAGCAATTGGACGGAACCCACGTGGTGCTACATGTTCCAAATGACGCTTGTTGGGGCTGCTAGAGCTTGGTTTGATCGTCTACCGGTCAACCACATCTACGACTGGGCAGACTTCCAACAGAAGTTTAGCCAACACTTCAGCCAGCAACGGAAGTATACCGAGGAGCAATGGACAATCCTCAAATGCATACGAGAGGAAGATGAATCTCTGCCAAACTTCATCACTCGCTTCAACTCAAAGAAGCTAAGTTTGGGCAATATCAGCGAAGATCTTGTTCGCGCTGCCTTCATCCAGGGCGCACATGACCCAGAGCTCATCCGCACCCTAACGGGTAAAGATGGCATGCCATCCACATGGGATGGCATCATGACAGCAGCAAAACGCTATGCGGAAACGGAGAAGCAACTGGGTAAAGATCTCCCACAGAGCACAAACCTCTACACCCAGAGGACGAGAGAGGACAACGTCCTCACAGCCCGACTAAATAAAAAACGAAAGCTAGGCATTTGGCAGTCAAGGGTAAACTTTGACACCTCATCCGGCTTGCAACATCGGTTGGGCGGAAGGGATAATGTACAGCCGCACCGAAACTCCAGATGGACGCCACTCACCAAAAGCGTCACTGAGATATTCGCCACTGAAGAGCTCCCGTGGCCAAAACCTCCGATAATCCGACATCGTCACGATGCTGATCGGAGCAAATACTGTGACTTTCACAAGACAAAGGGCCACTACACTGAAGAATGCATAGATGTAAAAGACATGGTCGAAGCATTTGTCAGAGATGGGACGCTCGCGCACCTCGTGGCGCAATAAAGGCTGAGCAGGCGGATGCGTGTAGAACCCCAGCTGCGGAAAACGAATAAAAATTCCAGCTTCAACATTGACACTACATGCTGCGTAAAGAACGAGATCCCGAACCAGGTGCGTATCGGCTCGATGGCGCTCCCATCCCAACATGGAAGGGAGCTCATTTACACAGTTTGCATGTAAATCAATTCCAATTTGTAAAGAAAAGGCCAAGAGCCACTTCTAATGGAAATGATTCTCTTTAGAACATCGAAGCTGATGATTTTACATTTATACTTTTCTGAACATTGGTAATGGCATTCACATTATGTGAAGTCGTTGCGTGGGAAGGCGGTTCTACCCGCACAAACCCAATAATGTGAAAAAAAAAAAAAAAAAAAAAACCTTCACGCAGGTCAGTTGAAGGAGAGGTTCAGCACCCAAAAATGAAAGTGCAGGTCTATCCGCACGAATCATAATGGGGAAACTGAACAATAACCTATTGACAACCGCGCGTCGAACGGTTCAAAACAAAATTCTCAAAAGGATGAGGAAAACCTACACGCAGGTCAGATATGGGTAAAGTTTTGCCATCCTACTAAGTGCAAGTGACGGTTCTACCCGCACAATCACGAAAGAGGAAGCAAAACTTCACACCTATTATCAACCACGTTCAAAGGTTAACTTATCCTCAAAGGATAAGGAAAACCTACACGCAGGTCAGATATGGGTAAAGTTTTGCCATCCTACTAAGTGCAAGTGACGGTTCTACCCGCACAATCACGAAAGAGGAAGCAAAACTTCACACCTATTATCAACCACGTTCAAAGGTTCACTTATCCTCAAAAGATGAGGAAAACCTACACGCAGGTCAGATATAGGTTTAAAGTTAAGCCATCCTACTAAGTGCAAGTGACGGTCCTATCCGCACAATCACGAAAGAGGAAGCGAAACTTTAATCCATTATCAACCACATTCAAAGGTTAACTTATCATAATGCCTTAGAAATTTCGAAGAAAGATAAGGAAAACCTACACGCAGGTCAGATGAAGGTTAAAGTTTAGCCATCCTACCAAGTGCAAGTGACGGTTCTACCCGCACAATCACGAAGGAGGAAGCGAAACTTTAACCCATTATCAACCACGTTCAAAGGTTAACTTATTCTAAACACTTGGAAAATTGCTAATTTAAACTAAGTATGCAAGTCATAAGTTTATAAAGCAAGGAACCCAGAGAAGGAAATAACAATCTTAGCAAAAAGATTAATATTCCAAATAATATATTACAAGAATGGCCGGGTAACTACCCGCCTAAAAGAATAAAACTATACAAGTCTATCTCAGCAATGGGAAGGGATCTTCAGGATCAAGCTTCAGGGCCGCTTCCACTTGGACCCGCTCCGTCAGAAAAACGGGGTGGTTCGAGGAACGCTTTGAGGACAGCTAACCCATCATCAGCAACAGCTACTTCGTCCACCTTTTCCACCACTGGATGCGGGAAGGCGGCGTATTGGTTCAATGCTTGGTCATAAATGGCTTCGGTATCCACATCGAACAAAGGGAAGTTGGAAGGCGGGACGCCTTTCTCAACAAACCCTAGACCAAGCAGGAAGCCGGCCTTTTCCCCATCCTCATGAGAAGCGTTGAGGGCTGCGCTCATAGCATCATCGTAAGAGGTCTCTGAAAAGACCCGACGCACAACCTACAAAGAAAAAATACAAGTATTAGAACCCTTTCTTACAAAAGAAAAGCGTGAAGATAAAGCTAAACATACCTGAGGCAACGCTTCTCGAAGAAGCCATTGGAGGGCAGCTTGAGCTTCGTTATGGGCGCGTTCGGCTTCGCTCTTGTTAAGGTTGGCAAGTAAAACTTCCTTTGCGGCAGCCTCTTCGACGCCCTTAAGCTTCCGCTCGGTGTGGTCAAGCACCCCCCTCTGGTCCAAGATTTCCTGGAGTTTCTTGGCATCTTCCATTGCCAAGGCATCATGAGCGCGTTGGAGAGCCTCTAATTTGGCCTTGAGCTCCTCATTCTCCACACGCAAAGGCTCAGCAACGGCTTCAGCCTTGGCAGCCCTCTCGGTTGCGTTTCGCGCAGTCTCCCTGGCCAGCCGAAGCTGTTCATTCACAGCTTGGGCAGCCTTGGAACGGGCCTCGAGTCGCGCCTGAACTTCAACCTCGAGGGCCTTGAAGGCCTTCTTCTTGTCGGCGGCAGCTGCCGCCAGCTGTTGGTTCTCCTCCCGAAGAGCACGCGCCTCAGATACGTCCTTGGCGCGAGCTGCTTTCAACTTGTCGTTTTCACGACAAAGCAGCTCGACGCGCGGCTGCATCCGGGCCTGGAGAACCCGAAGCTCATTGGTTAGCCTACCCTCCTGGTAGCTAACCATGGCTTCCCCCAACGCACCCGGGGGAGCAGCGTGGCGAGCCCAATCCACGCACTCCACAGGTGTGCGAAAGGTTGTTCCTCGGCGGATGTTCCATCGTGGAACATACACTTCATTGGAATCCGACACTGCAAAAGAAACAAAAGCAGTAAGGAAAAGATAATAAAAAAAACATAAGGGAAAAAGAAAGGAACCCTACGCACCTGTAGGGTCAATGACAGGCCGATAGCCGCCAAACCCATCACCTGAACCTAAAGGAAATCCATCCAACAGGTCAGGCAGACGGGAAGGTGGCAAAGATCGGCGGGAAGCCTTGCGCGTACCTGATGGTCCGGCCGTCGGTGCCGGTGGCGCGGGCATGGTGGCAGCCGCCGTGGTCGCCGTTGTGGTCGCCGCCGCGGTCGCCGCCTCGTCAGCAGCAGCAGTAACCGCCGGCTCCGTGAAGGATGCCGTAAATATCGCACTCACGGCCGGCGATGACGTCATCTCGGCTGGAACAGTCTGCTCAGAGGGAGCAACTGAACCAGCGGAAGCAGGCGCAGGCACCTGGGTCGACGCCTCAGGTAGGCTGACCAAGCCTATCGTCATTGGCGGAAGGGTACCCCTCTGCGCTTCACCCCGGAATGCGTCAACATCCACGCCTGCACAAAGAAGAAAGTGTTAAATTTATGAAGTGATAAATTTACAAAGACATTATGATTGTACTTACGGGTTTTCTTGACCCTGAACGTACGGACGGGCGGGGAGGAACCCGATGGAGCCGGCCTCTTGGTACCGGTCACCGTCGTCGTCGCTGGTTCTCCGGAGGTAACAGTCGTAGCCTCCGGAGCAGTGGTCTTCTCACCACCGGGGTTCCCCGCCACCTCTTCATTATCTGACTCGGAGTCAGATAGAACCACCGGATCAGCTGTGGAGGCCTTCTCCTTCCCTTTCCCGCCGGCAACCCTCTTCTTCCGCACCAACGGAGGAGCATCTGAGGATTCCTCAGAAGAAGACAGGTCAGGAATTCCAGCAGCGGGTACAGCATTGAGGGATTGAGGAAAGAATATCGCCTTACCTGGCCGCCGGTGGCTCAGGATCTCGTGGCCCAGCGGATAGACCTCCACAAACCGATCCGCCGTTTGCTCCAAGATGGGCAACTCGCCCTCGTCCAGAGCACGAGTACCCATCCGCGCGGGACCGTCGGTTTCCCGCGGGTACAGAAGCGACTCTAAATCATTTCCCTCTGAAAGAAAAGAAACAGTTAGAAGACAAACTCGTATCAAAAAGAAAAGACAAGACATACCATAGGGAATAGAGTTCAAACCGTATTCGAGAAGGATGGGAACCTGAGACGCATCCTTCCACACCCGGCTCATCCCTAACATGACCATCCAGGACTCCGTAAACCGGTAAACCGGAGATTGGACCCGGGATATCTTCGAAAACCATTCCGCCTCCTGGTAATTGGGGGCGTGAAGGCTCGGTATCGCTTGGCCATTTTTAAACTTCATGGCAAGGGGGATGGCGCGGGCAGAAATGTAGAAGAATTCCTGCTTCCACGCGCGAAGACTGCGCTCGGTGTCGCAAATCTTCAGACCCTTAATACGGGTCGTCAGGGTGTACCACCCCTGGATGCACCTCCAGGTATAGAAGGTCATCAGGCGGTCCACATGGGGCTCGATGCCCAAAATCCGGCACACCCACTCAAAATGGCGAATCTTGGCGATCGCCATGGGGTGCAGCTCGGTCAAATGAACACCGTGCCTCTCAAGGACATGGTAAACAAATTTTGTCAATGGGAATCTAAGATTCCCATAGACAAAAAATGCAGCATAAACCCCGATCTTGCCTCTGGGGGCATCGTACACGGTCTGGTGGGATTCAGGAAACTCAGGCTCGAGATGATCGAGCATGAACTTCCTGACAACATACCGGTACTGATCGCCGGGCAGAGCACACTGGCACTCGCCAGCAGTACCCCTGTCGTCAGCTATAGCTTCAGCATCACGAGAAGACATCTTGCAGAGGAAGAAAAGAACGATTTCGAGAGAATGCTCGATTGAATAAAGGAGTATTCGCCGGAAATCGCCTTAAAGATGAAGAGAAGAGTGAAAAGTGTGGATTACAAAGAACCCTCTTCCCCTTTATATAGTAATCGCAATTAATGCAGTGAATTTAATGCGGAGGAGAGAGAAATCGAATGTGCAATGAAACTATGACACGTGGCAAATAGCAAGCTGGCAACAGCTGTTGACAGGACGCGTGCCAGTAATTTCGCGGCCACGCGCCCGAAAAATCGCGCCCACGCGCCTGAAAAAGCGACTGGAATGACCATGTTCTGTCACGTCACCATAACTTCCTGCACGTCCTGACACAGTCAGAAGAAACCGTCGCACGACGTTTCAGAGGTTTGGACTGTTCTTATCTTTTCACCAACTCTTCGAATTTCAAAATTCAAAATTCGAAAATATTAAAAAGTAAGCGGGAAAATACCCCTTACCCCTTGGCAAACAAGTAACCGTAAGACGGATGCGGGTACAGTGTAAAGGCAAAACCCTTCACATACCTAGCACCCGCAGGGAATTGAAGCCAAATAAACCTTGGCAAACAAGTAACCGTAAGACGGATGCGGGTACAGTGTAAAGGCAAAACCCTTCACATACCTAGCACCCGCAGGGAATTGAAGTCAAGAACCTTGGCAAACAAGTAACCGTAAGACGGATGCGGGTACAGTGTTAAGGCAAAACCCTTCACATACCTAGCACCCGCAGGGAATTGAAGCCAAGTACCTCGGCAACCAAGTAACTATAAGACGGCTGCGGGTACAGTGTTAAGGCAAAACCCTTCACATACCTAGCACCCGCAGGGAATTGACGCCAGGAATACCTTGGAAGTAAAGTAACCGTAAGACGAGCGCAGGTACAGTGTTAAGGCAAAACCCTTCACATACCTAGCGCTCCGCTGGGAATTGAAACCAAGAAGGATCTTCTGGGCAATGCTTGCGGAAACGGAAATAACATCCCCGCATAGCGGGAACGTCGAGAACTACGTTGTTTGAAGCTCCAGGATGGAATTGGTGGTCTTAACATAATTGATCACTATGTTCAAAACTACCATAACCTCATGGAAAATCCATACAACTGGGACTCAATGCTCCTGACTTGCGAGGAGGTTACAGACCTACCCGCATCATACCCAAAGACCAAGCAGGAAACTCGGGCATTTCTGCAAGTGACAAGGACTTCCGCGGAAAGAATCCCCATGGAAAACCTTACAAAACCCTTTTCAAAACCCTTTGCTTAAGTCCAAAAGTTCACCTCACTTTATTAAACACGCATGAGAAGAACATTGGACTGGGGGGACTTGAAGAGGTAGGTCCCAGCAGAGCCCAGTTGGACCCGCAAGACTCACCTTAAACAGGGACGTCTGCGCAGAGACCAACTGGATCCGCAGGACCAACCATGCTCAGAGACGTGACGTCCTTACGCGCAGTACGCAAGCTGGTCCCGCAGGAAATGCCTCCCAATGGTGAAGGACTCCGCCTGTTCCCGCAGCCTCGGATACAAGCCATTAGGGAAGGCCACCCGCGCAGCATGGCTACACGCACAAGGCACTTAGCTCTCGATCAGTGTCACCTGAAGGAATGAGCAAAGCCGGGAGCAATCCCGCACAGAGGCGGGAGGGGGAATACTCCCGCCCAAATAAGCCAGTCTGTACACTGAAGGATCTTTTACTGTACCTGACGAGGTATGGGCGAAAGATCTGATCAGAGATACGACAGCTCACTGATACAGTATGGCGAGCAGCATGCTCCTGTACTGTATCACTATTAGCCGCTGCCTACTCACCAACTACTGTCATACCACGTGCGTAGCCGGCAGTTGGTGGAAAGGGAATAGTATACAGCAGGCCTGGTCACTATCAGCCGCTGCCTACCCACCAACTACCAGCAGGGCACGTGCGTAGGCTCCTGTTGATGAACAGGAACACTGTTGCAGCCGGCCATACCTCCTTGGAAACCTACCTTCGGCTATAAATACCCCAAATGGTATGATCATCTCAACACATTATTACATTATCATATCTTATCATTATATCATACCTGATATCTGCTCTAGCAATCTCTTAATATACATTTATATTTAAAGAGCAATCTAGTCTGATTCTCACGCCGGAGGGTGGTCACAAGGAGGAACCCCCCCCCCCCCCTTCTCAGTGACGAGCTCACGATGTCTGTTTTGCAGGTTATCAGAAGAACCATCTTCTCAGGGTCTAACCCCTTGTGGGAAACATCTATCTAACCCCCAGGTTATCCGTAATCTGTCGTGGGTCCGGTTAGTGTTTCTTCAAGCTTCAACATCAGTGGTAAAAAAAAAATTACCCATACGTGTACACGTAAAAAAAATTATTTACAAGTTTGTTTACACAAAATCTATGTTGCATAACCAAGAAAATAAAGTGACGGTATGCTAGATGTGCACAAATCGGGTATTGTTAAAAACCCGAACCGGTTCGGAACCGGTTTTTTTCACACCGGGTTGTAAATGGCACCGGTTCCAGTCAAGAACCGGTTCGGTTCCCGACCCGAACCGATGCCCAAATATGCTAACTTTTAGGAACCGGGTAGGGTATGAACCCGGACCGGTTTTTACGTAAAAACCGGTTCCACCGGTTTTTTTTGAAATTCAAACATTATAGCCGTTAGGAACCGGTTCCAACGGCTATATAGCCGTTTTTGACCGTTGGAACCGGTTTTTTAACTATAAATAGCAAGGTTTGTTTGTGGACTTGTTAAACCACTTCCAAAACTATAAAACACACTCCAAACCACAATTAACTTTAAACCGACAACAAATGGCAACTAATGATGACGTTGTTATGGTGATCGAAACAACAAGATGCCCCGATGTTTGGGTTCATTACGATTTGTGTCTCATGACCGACTCACATGAGATGGCACGTTGCAAATATTGCTCGAAGTTTCTTAAAGCAGGGTCCAACTCGACATTACGAAAACATACGAATAAGTATTGTCGAGAGAAAAGAAGTTTGGATGCTAAAAAAACGGAAGTGGGAGAGTCGTCCGGCTCTACAACCCAAAAATAAGTATTCCCGGATTAAAACGACGGACTTTGTTTTTTAAGTTTTACTTGTTATGTTTAGTATCGTTTATGTTTTAATAATGTTTGTAATAGTTATTTTTTAAATAAATAAAATGTTCGTCGTTATTAAAAAAGTAACAAAAAATTAATCATGAGTAACAAAAGTAATTATAATAAAACAAATCAAAACTAAATATTAGTTGAACAAGTTACAAAAAATTTTACCAAAATAAATAATTACAACTCTTCTTCGTCTTCATTCTCGTCTTCACCCTCGTCTTCGTTATCGGAAGAAACCCCGTTCTCCGCCTCCTCATCATGAATATGACGCTCTATTGGTATTTCGTCTTCAAAGTTCGCCTTGTGTTGTACATGATCCACCGCATCCAAATGGTACTTTAGGCAAATGCAAACCTCTAGAGACTCGGGAGTTAATTTTGTTCTTCGCATAGATAACACCCTCCCACTAAGAGAAAAAACCGATTCGGAAGCAACGGTTGAGGCTTGTACGGCAAGCAAATCACGAGCCATGGCGGATAGAATGGGAAATTCGTTTTGTTTACCTTTCCACCAAGCCAACAAATCAATATTGCGAATTTCGTCGACCGTTGCGCCCTCAACATAGTTTGCTCCACTATATCTACCAAGTTCGCTAGTTGGTGTGTTTCCTCTTTGCCTCTTAGATGCCGATTCACGAATCCCATTCATCAAGTTTATAAGTAGGTCATTGCACGGCCTACTAGTTGTTGTTTTTTTCACAAAAGACGATTTCGTGCATGGACCATACATTTGAAAATAATGGTCATAAAGGTCTTGAAGGTTTTTGTTGAACTTTTCCTCGCTTCCGTCGACAACTTCGGGTCGATCTCGTGCATACCTAAGTTGTCAAATATTTCCTCAATCGTTGTCTCAACCCCATTAACATTCCAATAGGGGTTTAATGCGGTGGCACAAGTAAAGACCGGCGGTATGTTTTCAAAATATTTTATGAACTTTTCTTTTATCACCGCAACAATATTCTTAAAGAGTTTGTTCTTCTCCGCAAAGCTTTTAAAAACACAAGACATATAGTACAATTCTTGCAAAACCCAACAACTAGTAAGGTAATAGACTCCCGATAATTTTGTTGTTGACTTTTTGAACACGTCAAGATACTCCAACAAATAACCGACTTGGACCCAAACACTTTCCGAAAACATATCGGCCTCGCGTTCTTCAACAAGATTGTTATGAAAAACTTGTAAAGTTTGGCGTTGGGCAAAAGCACACTTTAAAATATGACAAGTTGAGTTCCAACGGGTTGAAACGTCCCAATTCGGCCCCAAATACTTTCTTTCAACCGACTTGCAATAGTTCTTATATTCAAGATGTCTTCTTTTACCATTTTTGAAGACATCTTGTAACATAAGTCTAAAGAATTTTAAATCGTCACAAATGTTTTCATTCTCAAGACCTTTTTGAACAACCAAGTTGATGATATGTGCAACACATCGAACATGAAAAAAATCCCCGAAACAAGGTGGTGAATATTTAATGATAATTTTTTCGGCCGCCTTAGTATTGTTTGATGCTTTGTCAAACGAAATCGAAAATATTTTATTTCTCAAATTGTAAGTCGTTATAACTTCATCAAGCAAGTCAAACAATTTTTCAGCGGTATGTGGGTACGGGAAGTTTTCAAAAGCTATGGTTCGTTTCATCAGTTGCCATGTCACCGGATCAACCCAATGAGCGGTGACACATATGTATGATTCGGGCAACCCGTGTGGTGCCGACCAAACATCGGTAGTTAAACTAACCATGGCTTCTAAAGAATGAAAAGACTCGATTAACTCTTTTTTAGCACACTCCCACAACCTGATACAATGACGTCTTAAGGTAGTACGACTTACATGTGTGTATCGCGGTTGTAGAGTTTCTCGAATCAACGACGTCAAATCTGGGTCATCAAAGTGGTTAAACGGCAAACCTCGTTGAATAACGAACTTTTCCATTCTATCTTGAACTTGAGTCGTGTTGTAACGAAATAGTGTACCATCTTTACCCAAGTCAATTTGATCGGTCGCGTCAATCCCTTTCAACGCCTTGCAATATGGCTTCTCGATGTGCTTTTTCAAAGTAGAGTTGGAATCGTGCTTTAATAGTGAACCACATAGTTTGCAACGAGCCTTTTGATAACCTTCGTCATCCACAATCAAATCCCAATTCTTCCATATGTCTTCGTTGCGGTTATGGTTGACTACCGTAACAACCCTTGGGTCCTCCGTAACAGGAACGGGGGCAACAAAAACACTCTTCTTAGCCTCCTTGTTAGTTTTTTTGATGGGTGCCATAATAATATTTAGTTTGATGGTCAGGTAACGGAACGGGTTTGCTAAAGGAGTAGTATTTTAGTTTGTTTTTGAGTTTGGTGGTGAAACAAGTGGTGGAAAACAAGTTATATATAGGTTTGGGCATCAAAAACCGGTTCCAACGGCTATATTACCGTTGGAACCGGTTCCAACGGATCTATTGTCTCTCAAAAACCGGTTCCAACGGCTATATTACCGTTGGAACCGGTTCCAACGGCTAATTGGTGTCTAAAAAACCGGTTCCAACGGCTAGTTTGACTTTTGTTTGACTCTTCAAAAAAACCCGCCGGAACCGGTTTTTCCGGGTACGAACCGAACCGATTACAATTAAGAACCGGGTAGGAACCGGGTTGGAACTGATAGTGACATACAAATAGGAGAACCGGGTACGATTTTCGGGTACAGAAATACCCAAACTGGGTATTGTACCAACCGGGTTGGAACTGGAACCGGTTCCGGTTCAGTTCCACCAGTTAGGTTCCGGAACCGTTTTTTTTGTGCACGTCTACGTTATGCCTACAAAAAATAGTGATACGTTACATCAAGTTAAAGCCATAAAGACAAATTAAAGTCGTTTTTACTTTTTACACTTGAAATTGAATACTAAACTTTTATATTGATTTTACACTTCTACAAAGGGATTTACTAGAGACATCATGGGGTTTTACTAAAAAAAACCCTCAATGTCCCATATGGAGCTATATGGGGCATATTAAGTGGTTTTTTTAGTAAAACCTCACCAACTTTTGTCTTATTATGTTTTTCATTTTATGTTTTAAGTTTTAGTTTTAATTTTGTTTTTTTTTGTTGGTTTTATATAATAATTTTGTTTAAAAATATGTGTTTTTATAACAAAATTTTTTTAACACAACAATAAACACGTATATACATCAAACCAAAACATTATCGTATACAAAACATCGAGTTTGTACAAAATATATACAAACTATAAAAACGGCGTGTCGTCGATGTCGGAGGCCGTAAACGCCACGTCGTGAACATCAACGTGGTCGTCCACATCATCGCCCCGTCCGCGTCTAACGCCCGACGTGCTCGCCTCGTGGTAAATAGTAGGTGGAGGTGGTATCTCGTACCTCTTACCACGCTGAGAAGCGTCGAGGTAACTGACGACCTAGCCAATCTGACGTTGGGACTGTAGCGTCGACCGCTGCATCTCTAGCATCCCCCGCTCTATGTGCTGTAACCTGGCGTCAGTTCCAAGATCCAAACGCACTGCCCGATAAGTAGGGATGGGTTTGGGTCGGGTTTATGTATTCCCAAACCCATACCCGGTTATGAAAGTCCATCCCAAACCCGTCCCAAACCCATCGGGTTTTAATCGGGTAATTACCCATCGGGTTTCGGGTTTTCCCGTCGGGTTTCGGGTTTCTTATCGGGTTTTGATAAAATACCCGTCGGGTACACCCGGCTCAAAACCCGCTAGGTTTCTACCGTGTTTTGACAAAATATAACTAATCGATTACAAAGATGGTTACCATAAAGATAAAATGTCACAAATAATTGACATAAACAAGTTTCGACAAATGATATATTTGGAATATAGTAAATATATAATATAATAAGTTATATCGCATCGGGTATATAATCGGGTAAATGGGTTTTTGAATAAAATGTTTATCCACCAGTACGCGAAATCCTCCCCGATATCTGTTCTATATAGACTTTTGAACTTTTTCTTTATATTCTCGGAGATGTGCCATCTACATAAATTTTTGGTGGCATCAGGGAAGACTACATCACACGCATTCATAAGGGCTTGGTCCGCGTCAGTCAGTATCACCCGTGGCTCCGTACGATCCTCGACAAATTCTTTAAGTTTCTCGAGTGCCCATGTGAAGTTCTTCTCTTTTTCCCTAATAATAAATATGTGGCCAGTACATAACGACTTTGATATCGATGTCACACCAACAAATTGAACCAACGGCCCGTCATACATATTGGTCTTGTACGTCGTGTCAATCAACAACACCTCAGGGAATGCACGCCACATTTTATGCGACTTATTATGGCAGAAGAAAATATCCTCTGTCCTATCGTTGGAAGCATTCTCCCGGGTATGGTACACGAAACCATTTTTATCGAAAAAGTGTTCAAGTACCTGCATTGGATTAAATAAAACTTTAATAAATATTATAAATACAAATTTATATATATATATATATATATATACTAAAACTATGAAAGTTTTCAACTACCTTCATGGGGGTATCGCCAATTCTCTCATCGGCTCTAAGCTTATATAAGTAGTTGTATAAATCGTTGAGTGATGGTTGGCAACCGGGAAACTGGGATTTTACGGCATCTTGAATTTGTTGGGGCTTCAAACCGCTCCGATATAACCTCGCAACCAGATCAAGTTCATCGTTGGTCATTTTCAGGAGCTACGCGTACCCCGCCTAAAAAACAATGGGATCGTGGTTGTGTGTCTCGTTTACCACTTCAAGCCTCCAACATCTACCTGACGAATCGTACCTGCCTTGGAGTTTAAATGGACAACATTTTTTATACTACCGGTACGCCTAATCGTGGCCCTCAGTTTGGGTTCCCCTCCACGATTGCATGCAAGGTCCACACTGTTTGTCCTTGACCGTTGGACCACAATAACACACCCATGATCTCGTCCTCTCTTTTTTGGTCCATTCCTCCAACTCTTTACGGGACTCAAAAATCTAAAACCAGTTACAAATAAATATTACAAATAATAATAATAATAATAATAACTATAATTATTAAATAATGACAATAATAAAATTAAATTAATAATCCTAACAACAATAATAATAAATATAATAAATATAATAATAAATTCTAACACTAATAATAATAAAAATTATAATAATAATAATAATAATTATTACAAATAATACTAATAATAATAATACTAAAACAAAAAAATATGGTGTCTTACATTATTTGTTTTATACGAAACCGTCGGCTCGCGTATATAATCATCATCATAATTATCTTCATCATCTGGGTTCCTCCCAACATGTTCGTTTCCCTCGTTATACCGTGAAACCTCTATTGGTACGTGGTACGAAGAAGACGACTGGGCTCCATAATCCGACCCGCCAATAGGTAACTGGTACATTGGCTCACCGTAAAATTGTTTAGGTTGGCTCTCGTAAGCGAAATACTCCTGAAAAACGTAATGGTAACATGTATTAGTTAAAAATCAAATGACGACTTTATATTAAACATATATTACCTGGTTTAAATTTGGTAACCCGGGTGTGCTAGGCTGATCATATGACTGTTTAGGTCGACTATCGTAATGGTGATACTCCTGAAAAACGTTATGGTAACATATCTTAGTTATAAACAAACTAACGAATTTATATTATATCAATATACAACGAAACCTGGTTCAAATAAGGTAATCCCGACGCGTTAGGCGCGTATTCCGGCTCCTCCTCGTTGTCAGGAAACAAATTGTCGAACCACCACATTTTATTTTTTTGGTTTTGATTCTCGAAAGGGGATAGTGAATTATGTGTGCATGTATTTGTGTATGATATTATATATATAATAAAGAGAAGAAAGGAGGAGCCGTATGGCTTAATTATTCAGATTGAACCTATATGGCCCGTATTGTATAATGCGCGGCATATAGGTACTGAACTAATACGCCTCGTATTGTACAATACGCGGCTTATTATATGTTAATATGGGACGTATTGCATTATACGCCTCATATAAAGTAAAACATAAAAGACAAACACCCCTTAATATGGGGCGTATAGTGCAAATATGGGGCGTATTGCACTATACGCCCCATATTAAAGGGTGTATAGGGTGTGCCTAGTACAACCCTTCTACAAAAGCTACCCGTTTACAATGTCCAGCAACCCACTATAGAAAGTGTGACATCTCTCCGCTTTTCTTGTTGTACTGTCAATACATCAGTTATTAGAAAAGTTAAGGATGATGTTATCAAAGTACAAACTAAAGTGGACCCTTAACTTATCTATAGGCTTCAAATCAGTTTCTAATCATATACTTTGAAACCAGTTTGAACCCATTCAAACCTTACCATAACCGTTGAAACTTGATTTTTTTCGTAAAAAAAAGGTCGTGATTTGAATTGGTTTCACCGGTCTCTTGGGTTCCTTTTTTTTTTTTTTTTTAAATTGATACATATTTAAAATAATATTTTTGGTTTCTACATTTATTAATAACATATCAAAATTTTCTTAGTGCGAGCGTCCTAAGAGATTGCGAGCGTCTCAACTTCAAGACCCGATAGTACGCATTTTATTTTTGTGTGTAATTGTTATTTTCTTTTATTTTTTTTCATTTTAAAAGGTTGTCTTACATCGCCAATGCTAGTAAATCCTTCAAATCTTATTTCAAGTTCAAAATCAATATTCCCTCCAGTGAAGAATTCTTGCCACATCGACTCAGACCAAGTTCGACTATATGTTTTCAACTCGCTTTAGATTCGAGCCGCTTGATCTGGCTCGGTTGTGATTTCGAGTCGATTTTATGCTGGCTTAGGCTCAGATCTAGTTGTGAATAACCCTATCAATAGCCAATTAACATTTGATTTTAATATCGAATTTTCATGTCTTTAATATCTAGTTTTCATGTTTGTAATATATGAATATTGACTTTTTTTTATCACAATCATTTAAGCTATACATGAGTTATTGAGCTTATGAGCTTATATTTAGTCCCATTTCTTTAACTCACCTTTGGCACCGTAATTCTTTTAGGGAATGACCCTATTGACTGACTCGATTTCAACCTAAACTGATTTTGGCCAAAACCATTAGGATTAACTTTTTGATAGTTACTAAAAAATCAACAGTGTTGCTAGTACAATTATGAACTAGTTAACCGCACCGAAACCGATCTAGAATCAGAAATCAAAAGAAATTATAAACTTCTATAGTATAAACTGGTTTGTAACTGATATTAATCATAAATTAAGGACCAATTATAAATTTTCACACATAACCGGTAAAGCAAAACCGCTTAAGAGAAATACACTAATAAAGTTAGTGTTAATAAGGTTAACCGGTTTTTAACTGAAGCTAATCGATTACATTTATTTTTTTTGAAAGGCCAAATTTTATAAAAAACCAAAAAAAGGAACACTTACAAGACGCAAGTAAACCTAGGCCAAACAAAAACTTCTAGAAAACTAACTAAATTGAAAACGACACCACTTCTCCCAGTCAATACCCAATCTCTTGTTCCGATTACACACCCAAAGGAATGACATAACCTTAATGTCATTTATAACCTTCACCATCGAAAACGTCTTTTTATTGAATAACATATCATTCCTTGTTAACCAAATTTCCCAACACGTAACCAAAACAATTGCTTGAATCAACTCGCACTCCATCTTATTCATCTTGAACTTTGCTGGATAATCTATTATCTCTCGCACAGACTCAGAAAAATTAAACCCCGGTAACTTAACCCATTCAAGAATTATAGCCCATATCCATCTTGCCACCTTGCACCGCACCATCAAGTGCAAGGCCGATTCTGGCGCCGCTTCACAGATAACACATTTATTATCTCCCACATTAATACCCCTTACCAAAAGTGCTTCTTTTGTAGCCACCCTATCCAAAAGAAGTCTCCACACAAAACAATTAACTTTGATTGGAATGCATTTCAACCAAAAGTTATCTTCTACCTTTTGATATTTCATATTATCCATTTCCCATCTTAGGTTCTTCACCCTATACTCCACCTCTGATCCCTCCACATCCTTCCACAACCATAAATCTGGCTTGTCTTTCATTTCCAAACCTGCCAACAAACTTTTGCAAGTGGCCAATTCATATTTTGCTGCAGGAGCTCTAACAGGCCTAGCCCATCGCCAAATCCATATAATTTCAACTCCTTCCTTCTCATAGCACTCATTTACAGTCACAAATTTTTTCCGCTCCCTCCCGAACAGTAAGGGGAACATATCTTTTAATGACTTTTCACCAACCCATGTATCAATCCAAAATTGTGTCTTATCTCCCCTGCCCACTTGAACTTTAAGCCTAGCTGAGAGATTTAAATTTTCATCATTTGCCCCCGACTCTAAGTTATTAATATTCTTCCAAGTTCCTCCAATAGATTTTTAACCGGTATGCATGCCCAACTTTGCGTACTTGTGTGAATAGCGGTAATTACTTTGACCCACAAAGAGGAATTGTCATTTTGTACCTTGACCACCATTTTGCCAATCTCCCCACTCCCAGCCCACCTCTATCCTTATCTCTAATTATTTTTTGCCAAGCAACCTAACTTATCCCTTCGTTATCCTCTTTACCACCCCAAAGAAACCTCCTTCGCTTTGATTCTAACTTTTTGAGGGTGCCCGTGTGGGCTTTAAATAGCGAGAAGTAATAAACTCCCAAACTTCCCAGAACCGATTTAACAAGCGTGAGTCTCCCACCAAAAGATAAAACCTTAGCATTCCACTTGGACAGAACAGAGTCAAACTTTCCAAGAATTGGTTTCCAGTTTTTTTTATGATTCATATTTGCGCCGATCGGAAGCCCGAGATAGACAAAAGGCACTTTACTCGCTTTACAATTTAACACCGAAGCCATGGAACTGACCGTTTCAAAATTTACTTTAACCCCATTACATGATGTAAGTGTTTTCCACTAAAAACCATAACCGGTTATTGACTATACCAGTTTTGATCATTTCACTAATAACCAGTTTTGGTTAATAACCAATATTTCAAAAACCTGTTAACCGGTATTTTCACCTCAAGTTGTTTAAAACATATTTAGTCAGATTATAATAACCAATATCTAGATCATGTTGTCATAAGCAAAAATACAAAATATGAGTATATGGGCTTTTAGAATGTATCAGGCCCAGGCCTATTTTCAAATCAACAAAAAGTCAACGGCCACGTTATCCTGTATTAAATAAAAAATCTAATTACAATACAGGGAAACAAGCTACGCTCTAATTCTATTTTGAATGACAAGCCCAATACTATTGATTACAAGGTTATAGTTCTTTAATGTCAATAAGTTACTATACACGATCTGATACTGTATATGTATTTGATAAGGGCAGTTGGGTCAAGGCATCCAAATCCAAAAACTAATAAATCTAGTTTTCTTCTTACAACACGTGACGTGACGTGACGTGACGTGACGCCTTTACCAATTTCAACAAAATTTCATTTCACTTTTATTAAATTCAAACTCTGTGATTTATTTGATTTCACAAGAAGATCTGATCAGATCTAATTGATATGCATACCCGGTTCTAATCACTCGAATGTCGAAGCTGTTTCACACCAGGAGAATACGTTTCACTTCCCGAAACGACGCCGTTAACGACACCCACCTAGATTCAACCTCGCCTGAGTTTAACTCATTCCGCCGTGCCACCGCTGACCGCCGCCATCACCACCGCAATAACCGACAGGGCCGTGCCCACCGCCACCACCTCCCGGTACTCCCAGTTCTTCTTTTATTTAATAATCGAATTAATTAATACTTTATTTTTTATTATTCGTATTTGATAATATTTGATTAACAAGTTACAGTAAAAAGTAATACTTGATTGTAAATTTGTAATCGTTTTATAACAACAGTATCTGAGTTAGGTATGGTAGGTATACATCAGATTCGGTTAAATCTAGGGTTTCTTTTTGGTTAGGATCTCAGTTATGCCAACACTCACACACTGACTGCAGATAATAAATAAATTGACACGAGACACAAACGGGTACGACCGGAACTGGACCTATTACAAATGGGTCGGTCCGGGTTATGTGGGAATGGGTTGGCGGGTTGTTGCTACCTGAACATTTACAGCCTGCAAAATCGAATGCAAGCTTACCGAATTTGACCCAGTTTTTATTGATTGTTTGCAACATCATCAACCGAGTGTTAATTTAGTACTTCAAATTATAATCCTTTTGATTAAGTGCTCTAATGACCAACCTTACTTTCCACTTACTACTGTGTTCATTACCTTAGCCCATTGTATGGTATCGTAGTTCGACAACCCGGTGAATAACAAGTGGGATCTTGTACAAACAACTCATGGCCTCATGGGTTCTTCTATGATTCTACTTATTTATGGATGGCACGTGAAGAACACCGATCATACATTAACTTATACGAAGAATATAGCAGGTGTATGAAATATGAATAAGCTTCATGCTTCTTATTTGGTCCACCAGTTACATATCCAGACTGGATCGTTTCCCCTTTAAAGCTGAAATTCAAAACTGGAGCTAAACACCAAAACCAGTTTTCAAGTATCGATTCTTCTAAATGGTTTTGGTAAACTGTTTTCACAGGTTTAACAGGCTATGTTGCACGGGAATTGGTACGAGAACGGGAAACGGGCACGGGTACGGGAACGGGAAACGGCAAAACTCAAAAAATCAAGAAACGGGTACGGCAAGGGTACGACAATAAATGCATATAAAAAATAAATATATATTATAGATAATGTACCACAAAGCCCAAAATATATTCATACGTTGATGTAAACTTCAAAATTCATACATCTTCCAATTATAATCAATCATAAGTCTTTCAAAATCAATCATAATCGATCATAGTAATAATAGAGGGTTAAATATAGAAATACACAAACTAATTTTAAACTTTTTATGTTAAAACTTATAAGTTTTGCGGACTAGATACAAACAATTTAAAGTTAAAAGGGTAAAATGTTAAAATATCTAAAGTTATTTTAACCTAATAAATACCCTAATTCTAAGTTACAGCAGTCAGCCACTATTCACAACAAGATACTCTTCATCTTCTTCCTTGTTTCCGGCAAATACTACAGCTCCGGCGCCGGAATCTGCCGCAAGAAACATGTAAAAATCGTCCCCAAAAATCTGGAAACGAATCGAAACACCGTTTGAATTTTCGAAACGGTTAACGATCGTCCCCAACTTCAGGGAAACGGTCAAGAAACGTTTCCTGCTGTCCCCGTCGGCGTTTCCGTCCTTGGTCACGTTTCCGTGCAACATAGTTAACAGGTGTGACCCGTAACCTACACAAGTACACAGTCCTAACAAGGATTCATGTGGTTCGGTCTAAGTTGATGTCCTTGCGTGTAAGGCCCCATTCCCGGTGCCTTACTTTAGCGTCGAATTTACTCATAAACATAGTTCTTACAAATCAGAGTTAATTAAAACTTTCGCGGAATATAACACTTTAACTGTTTATTTACAAAACATTTAATCTTTTCTTTAAAACCATAACATAAATAATTGTTTTAAAACATCATTCCTTCCGTCTTCAGATGCCAGCCGTTCAATCCATGCCATGTGCCATCCTCATGCCATCTCGATAAACATATATATCTGCGTGCATACTAAAAGTCAGCTACGCTGAGTAAGTTCTAGTTAATCAAGTAAATACGATACATACACGTATCATACATACGTATCCGAAGATACATATTCATACTTAACCAGTTAACCTTCTGTTCTACATACTTACTACTTCCTACCTCAATCCACCGAGAGTATGTTCATAGTCCACCGTCTATACCTATACTCAAGGTCGTGAACACGAAAAAGGTCCGCAGTCCTTACCTATGTTCACCATTTATGGTATGTGCAAGGTCCGCAGTCCTTCCCTATACCATCCTACATTAACAACACGTACAAGGTCCACAGTCCTCCCCTATGCTACCACAATACAATTACAGCAAGTATAAGGTCCGCAGTCTTTTCCTATGCTAGCTCCTGCCTGAAGTACGTATAAGGTTCACAGTCCTTAACTACGTTCTCATTTATCATCTATAACACGCCCACAGTCCTTAACTACGCCATCACATGCCATGTCTATGTCCAACGAGAGTTAGAGGGATTTGCCATCCTAACTTACTACGTCAGACGTAGAACTCACATACCATTCCTGTACTTGCATACACTTACTTCGCATATACAATAAATACATCATAGCATATGAACACTCTAGGCGCTCTTCACATCATTCATTTAACAATCATACTCCTTGTCGGTACGTGTAATATCCGAAGATCGTTCACGCCCGACAAACATTCATTCATAACGATCATACATCATCCATATATAACATTCATATCTTTATTTACAACCTGACTGTACGCGCAATATCTGGAGATCGTTCGCGTACCGATAATCAATCATTCATATCTATCACATATGGCATACACTTACCACTTAAGGTAAGTGTATTAACTAATCACATCGAGTATGCACACAACCCTAAAAAACATAACAAGGAATGGGGCTAGAAACTCACCTAGATCCTGTTACGCTCGCCGTTAATGGTTAATCTCTTCTTTAACTGAGCTCGGCTAACTGTTAAATATATATTTGTTAATTAACCGTATAGTTAACTAAGTTGGTATTTTAGTTAACCAACACATTTTCTAAATTGGGCTCGTTTGTTTAGTTTAGACAAGGGCTTAACAACTTGTGGACTTTAATTTAGACCAGGCCCAATTTTCCAGTAAAGCAAGCACCTGGACCCGGCTAGGTTCAGGCCCAAACCCAACAGAAATGGGATGGCCGAGAACTCCAGGCAGAGAACCTTCGTATTGACCGAGAACGCCCAGGTTTGACAGAGAACGCCCAGGTTTGACCGAGAACGCCCAGATTTTGACCGTGAACGCCCAGGTTTGATGCTTTCAGCTTGATTTCTTATCTTAACACCCTTAACCCAGCTTTAGGTACCCATTTCATTAATCTCTGCAACCTTTTCTACCATTCATAATCATTTTGCACCCCCCTATTAGTTCATCACCAAGATCTAGCCCCTTTTTAGTATAAAGTTTAAACCTTTACGTATTTAAAACATTCTAGGCTAGATCTAGGGTTTCCTTCATGAACCGTATCTAACCATTGGTCCATTAAGTCCATTTAACCATCAACTTTGCAACTTTATGGTTTGTCTAGACCCGATCTACTCAGTTTCATGATTATTCGTTCATAAAAACGTAACCTTTAGGATCAAGAACATACCTTTATGATGCTCCTCAAGCTACGGTTAAGGCTAGTACGTAATCTTGGCCTTGTTAGCTTGCTTGTATATCAATGATTTTATCGAAATAAGGTTTGCTTGATCTTACTTGACCTTCTCTCTCTCTTGGCCGCAAATGGTAAGAGATGTGTGTGTTTTAAGGTGTGGAGAGAATAAGATGGAAAATATGGATGGAAATGGAAAGGATTAGGGTTTAAGGGGTATTTATACTCCCTTAAGCCCATGAACTCAAAGCCCATCTTTCCGTTTTGGTCCATAATTAATTCCCTTTAATTCGCCTACTTATCCTTTTATATTTATTATTATTAATCCACTAACTCAATTATTTCACCCGACGCAAATAATATATTAAATATTATTTTAGAAATTTCGGGATGTTACATTGCGTCCAGGAACTTCGTTATAGATGATCTTTACTTTCGTGGTTAGAGATTACAAATTTACAAGTACAAAGATTATACACTATATCGAGAGTAGTCTAGGTATCTAACTTAGGGAACAATAAAACATAAACGGACCATAATAAAGAGAGAGTCGGCCTAAAGACTTCTCTTGGTTTCAATCTTTGTTAAACCCTAAACATGTCTTCAAGTAAACCGAGCCCAAGCTTCCACAAACCCGACATTTTTAACTTCAGTTTCTCTAATAACCTAGAATTTGTGATCCACAGGAACATGACGATGGTGTTAATCAACCTCAATCCGGTAGCATCATCAATTCAGAAGATTTCAGAAGCATACGCCGATGGGGAGCCACTGAGAACGATAGACTTCCTGGAGTTGTGTTACTCGCAAGGGAACGGCTTGTTGAAAGATTGAGAGGTGCTCATATTTCACAAAACAGGTATCCAGAATCATCTTTCCTGATCAGTCTGTTACTGACAATTTATGACGCATTGACACGATCCTGTTAACACGACACGAAACAGAGTCAAAACAAGTTTTGGTTTGAGCTTAACAGGTTTCTTGTCTTAAACATGTTGACATGTTTAAGACATAGTTAAGTTAAATTCGTGTTCAAACATGTACTTGGATTTTTGTTTCGAATATGTTAAGGATTAGTTATCGTGTGGTGTTCTTTATCGCTACATATGTGATATTTGTCGTATCCCTAAACAGGTTGTGTCATGTAACCTTTTTAAAAACAGGTTCGTGTTTTGTGAAAATGACATGATTAGTTATTGTGTTGTGTTCTTGTCTAGCACCACAAGTAGTCTTGTCATATCTGGCCTGTTATGGCAGCATTCACACACACAACTGATCTACAATATACATATCAGCATATGTAATTCTATCTCTTGCTTTAAACACGGTACACAATTTGCAGGGAAAACATTAGGTCTTCTATCAGCAATCATCAGGATGAATTTTCATATAATAATCTGCCAATGTCATCAATGACAAAGATGCTTCCTCCTGGACTTTCTAAACAAGAATTGAACAGTTTACAAATGACGGTTTATAAAGAAGGAAATGATGAAACTTCAAGTGCATCAAGGGAGTGTAGTATTTGTCTTGAAGGTTTTGAAGATGGTGATGAACTTATAAACCTGGTTTGCATGCATAGATTCCATTCGAGCTGCTTGTTACCATGGACCGAGGTATGTGGTGCGTGCCCGAACTGTAGGAAAGACATAGTTGTAACTAGTGATAAACCTGGTTGTTGAGTATGATGTATTCTAACTTAGATGCCGAGTTGTTTGTATGATTGTAGTTGACATAAGTTTAGTTTTGTGTTTTGAGATTTGAGTGAAGTAAACAGAGATCTTTGTGGTGTTTGTAATACCTGGTGAAGGAATAGTTGTAATAGCATGTCAGTTGTACTAAATGTAGAAGGATTATATATAAAACAACATCACGGAAGTAGTTGATCTTTTTTATTCTGTTAGTTATGTGGGTGTGTGAGAACAATTTCCCACAGTCATAAGATACGCGAAATCTATTATTATAATTCGCGTATGATCACTAGCCAGAGAAATTTTGGCTCCCAGATCACCATCTAAATCAATGTCGGCGCGTGTACGGAGATCAGATTTCCTGAAACATCAATAGTCATGTTTATGGCTTTTATGCCACATTATTCATACATCATTCATTCATTCGGATTAACAATAACACTATTAAGTATTTAGTCACTTAACAGTCTAGCACTATTTGGTGAGGTACTACAAACCGCATGTTGAATCAGTTACACCAAAAGTCCAAAACAAATTATTGTAACATGTTACATGTTAACTCCATAGTAGATATAGATTTACAAATGATTACATGAGCTTGATCCATTAACTTCGACTACACATGGGCAACATGTTGGAATGATACAGAGCTTGGCAAGCCATTGTGAGGAGCTCACAGGCAACGTGACAAGTTTGCCACACAATGGGTTCGACGATGTGGGTATTGGACAAGGCATCGTTAACACAAGCAGGCGAGCAACATATTAGGGGTATTGGACAAGGCATCGTTAACACAAGCAAGCGAGCAACATATTAGGCATAAGTAGAGTGGTATGGAATTATGAATTTATGTTCTCAGGTTATAATTCTGACCATGTAGGGTTTTGGGCCTGCTCAGGGCCGCCCTTTAGGGAGGGCGGGGTGGTCGACGGCCCCACGGCTCGACACTCCGTTAGGCCCGAAATATTTTAAAAAAATTATGTGTAGTTTTATGAAAACCAATATGTATTTTTAATATTTAAATTCAATTACATAATCACTAGTTTGACTTAGTGGCAAAAATATATGACTCCCAACCAAAAGGTTGTGGGAATCAGTATCATTTGAAACATTTTTAAGCCTATTTTTATACAAATGTTTTTTATACAACCCAAATCATAACCAAGTATGCCCATTAAAAAGTTAAATTGTTTAAAGCCAATAAAATACTTATTTTACTTTAGGCCCAAAATATTTTTCGCATTCGGCCCAAAAAATTTTTTTGCCTTCTCAGAGTCGGGCCTGGGCCTGCTCGTCGTTATTATTTTTTTTAACTTGCTTAAACTTCAATAGATCAGCTCATGCTGCCTACAAAACACCCCTAAGGCTCTAACGAATTAGAGCATTCACAACCCATTTCATATATTTTCCCTATAATTTAGCTAAAATATACCATTCCACAAATTTATCTATCATTTTTTAAAATTCTTTCACATTCTATTCCCTATTCATGTCCATAAATTAATTATTTATTATTTTTTTCTCTTTTGTCTTGTTATATAGTAAATGATGATTGGGAGATATGTGATATATTATATGGTATGGATAAAAAATGAGTCCATATATTTAGGGATTTACTTTAGTTGCCATATAACTCATCCATATAATAGGGAATGAATTGGAGATGTGATTTTGATGGTTTTCTTAAAATTTACCCTAAATTATATGGGTTTGACAACTTTAAAGAATGGGTTGAGAATGCTCTTAGTGTCTCGCGCAATGACCATGCACACCCCCCCCCCCAAACGTGCAAGCTGCTACGACTCATGATTTTGGCCTACCTATTCCTAATCTATAAATTCCGTCAACTCCCCCTTTTAGCATAGTCTAGGGTGTGCAAAAATTCTGGATCCGAAATTTCTGAAAACTCAATTTCAAAAATTTGATTAGAAGTTTCAAGTATTTCGGATAAATTTCCGATATTTGAAGTAATTCTTTTGAAAATTAATAAATATTTCTTTTTGAAAATTATTCAATAATGAAACATTAAAAAAATATTAATTTTTTTTTCATAATTCGGATATAATCCGAAACTCCTACGCCCTGTTCTTGAGTTTTTTAACCAAGGAAAGAAAAAGAAAGGAGAGGGAATGATAAGAAAGGGAAGGGAAGGGAATGAAATTTTTTTTAATTATGTGTGTTCTTGAGTTAGAAGGAAATTAGAGGAAAGGAAATGATAACTATGTTAAAAAATAGTTATCCTTAGTAATCATCCCATTTTTGGAAGGATAACTTATTAAGAAAATACATTAATTTAATCCCCCCTAGGCCCCTAACTCCTCCTACTCCTTTTCTTTCCATCCTAAAAAAAACTCAAGAACACCCATTTTTTAACTATCCTTAGTTTTCTTTTTCGTTCTCTCCTTTAAAAAAACTCAAGAACATGGCCCTACATCTGAAATTTCATATTTGAATCGTGATACTAAAATTCATTATCTAACACTTTCAGATATATGAATTTGAACACTTCTAGGGTATGCTTGGTTGAGAGCTTTTAGCTTCAAACTTTAAAGAAAAAACTCATACTCAATTAAGAGTATGTTTGGCAAAACTAGTATTTTTAACTTAAAGCTTGAAAATACTAGTAGCGTTTAGAAAATGCTACAAACTTTTAGTATTTTAAATTGCTTAAATAACCTTCCAAAATAAATACATTTACTATTATTTTTTTGGTATGCCCATTTTGGTCATTTTATACATTTTATTAAAAGTTCCAGCTACTCGGCTAAAAATATAAAAATATTTAAAAAACTACAGTTAACAACTTCAAGCCACCAACCACTAGCTTCTAGCTAGTATTGCTAAACATACCCCTAAGCGTTGTTCTTTTTTTTTTAAATTCTCTTTTGATTCTGGAATCTCTGCTTATCTAATTTCTTCAGCTTTCATATGGCCCAATAACCTACTCTTTTTATAGGATGCCAATCAATACAAGTTAATGGATAAGTATTAACGAATGAGAATGGATGCGAATAATTCATGGAGGCCGATTCAACCTAAACCGAAAAATGTGTAGTCAAGCTGATATAAATCCTAACATATCCTAATATCGAGAACATGCGAAATCTATGAAAAAAGTTTATGGTAGACGCACAATGTAGTGAGGAGGGGTATTCAGCATAGGCGAAACTATTTATACCAAATTAGCTAGGTAGCGTTTGGCATACTACAAGCGGTATTGAATGAACAATTGTGAGATAATTAAAAAAGAGAGTGTTTGATTGGTCAATAGATTAAAATCAATCACCTGTTACACGATGTTCATATTTTCTTTAAACACATCAAAACCTTTCATGCTTCTTTTCATTCCATTTCATCTTTTTGTTAGGATTAAACTCACACACGAAACTGAACACGACACGAAAGCAATAAACGACACGAGGATTTAACGTGGTTCGGTCTAAACTGACCTACGTCCACGGGTGGCAACTAGGTATATCTTTATTGAGTGACAACAATTACAAGTACATGACATCAAATATATAGAAATACACTTAGGGTTTGTATCTTATTAAACAAGAAATCCAAACCGGGCCGGGCCTGCCCTTTGGACTTCAAATAATAAACCGGGCCTACACCGAAATGGCCTACGAAACCCAACAAACTCCCACTCGGAGGCCTTGAGTACTCTCGTCTGCACTCCTGATTGTACTTCTGTAATCCGAACATTAACCATCTTCTAGTTGACACCGCCTTCTCATCAATTAACCTAAAGGCTCGTTGAAGCTCCACGAAGCTCCAACACGTCAGTCACGGCTAAAACTGCCCCTGACCCGTTCTCTGTCCCTACCGGCTCCCACTGAAACAAACTACCAGATCCTGAGATATCATGAGGACAAACACTCTCCATATTCAGCAAGTAATTCACTGGAGAGACTTTTACAGCTGGAATACTGGTTTTCTTAATCCACTGTCGACCTGGAACTGTAACTGAAACACGACCCTGTGCTCCCACTGTCACGATGTCCTCCGACTGATTTAACCTTCCTAAGCTCGTTCATCCTGAATCTTCACTTTGGCTCTGGGTTTGTTACTTGCAAAACGAACCTTCTTCTGCCCACGAGATTCTGTGAACCGGACTTTTGTCTTTCACCAAAACTGAATCCACTCCTTTCGGTGACATATCGACCATATACAACGAACACATTTTCTTGCCACGAGCAACAACGAGATTCCCTTTGACTACTTTCCACTGCCCATTCCCGAACTTAACATCGTAACCCTGGTCATCCAACTGCCCAACTGAAATCAAACTTTTCTTCAAACTTGGAATAACCCTAACATCTTTCAAAGTCCAAGAAGTACCGGCTGAAGTTATCAAATCAACATCTCCCATACCGATAACCTCTAGAATATCATCGTTCGCAAGTCGAATCTATCCAAAATCCCCAACCTTAAGATTCTTCATCGTTTCACTACAGTAAGTGGCATGAAACGATGCACCAGAATCCATCACCCAAGCATCAACATTATCCTCAACACTAAGAACGTAAAACTCATCCTCTGGGAATTCTTCTGCAGTGTTGACTTTTATAACGTTCACCTATTTCTTACCATTCGGACACTGATTCCTGAAGTGTCCCTTCTCTTTACAACCCCAACATTCAATATCATTACGAGTCCTAGATTTACTCCTCTTCCTACTCCCACTGCCTCGTTGTTTACCCCTACCTCTACCTTCTGTGATTAATATATCACTTGATGATCCGCCTGAATTTCTGCGTCTTGAATCTTCTCTAAGAATCAAATCCCGAATCCCATCAAAAGTAATTTTTGTAGACGAACTACAAACCGCATTCACTGTTTGCGACCAACTGTCGGGCAAAGAGGATAACAACAAAAGACCTTGAACTTCATCATCAAACTTAATGCCAACTGACACTAAGCGGGAGAGGTTCGAATTAAGATTATTGATATGCGTTGTAACTGACCCACCCTCTTTCATTCGAGTTGTCACTAGCTCTCTGATAAGATAGACCTTATTCGCTACCGAAGGCTTCTCATACATGTTGGATAGTGCGTCCATCATACCACGGGCTGTGGTTTCTTTCATGACGTTAAACGCCACATCTTCCGACAACGACAAAGTAATACAAGCCCTAGCTTTCTTGTCTAACTTCTTCCAATCTGCTTCTGACAACTTTTCTGGTTTTTCATCCTCAAACACTACATCCAAATCTTTCTGACAAAGTAGCGCCTCAATTTGCATCTTCCACCAACCAAATTTCTGTCCATCAAACTTATGTATCGAAACCTTTCCGTATTTTGCCATGACAATGACTAAAACGAAAAACTGGATAAAACAGAGACAAACACAGCAACACAAGCCTGAACTTAACAGTTGTTCTTGGCTCGGCTTTGCAAAAATACGATCTCAACAAAAACTATTTCCAGGCTAAACTGCCAAAAAAAACCCACTAACAAAATTCGTTTCTGACCCAACGATATAAAAGATTAGAAATCTTGGTAGAGCCCCCTTTGTAATTTGTTCAGTGGCTTTTGAGAAATTAAATGAATTATTGGTCCACCCACCAAAAGTAAATTGTAAACGATACATTTTGGTCAAACTTCTCAAACCCAAGAAAAAACCAACGTGGGATCTCAGTTCTGCCAACAAAACACAATTAACCCAAATTTCTCTACCTTCACACCTTTTCTTTTCTTCTGGCTATCGATGACAAAACTGAACGACGACACAAGGGTTGGTGGCGGCTGCCCTCACAAGAACCTTAGTCGTCAGTGGCTTTTGCTCCTTCGATCTGACCGGAAAAGGTTATTGGTGGTAACGTTGGTGGCGGTCAAACGGTGGTGATGCGTTGCTCGACTGAACCATAGTCGCGATCGTCGGGCTAGGTTTAGAGGCGGCGAAACAGCAGCGTAAACCCTAACGGCGATTAGAAAACCGTGGCGACGGAACCCTAACACGGTAGGGTGGCGGCGGAAGGTTTAGCGGCGACTCGACTGGTTCCCGTGTTCTTCGTGTGATCCAACCTAAGCTCTGATACCACTTGTTAGGATTAAACTCACACACGAAACTGAACACGACACGAAAGCAATAAACAACACGAGGATTTAACGTGGTTTGGTCTAAACTGACCTACGTCCACGGGTGGCAACTATGTATATCTTTATTGAGTGACAACGATTACAAGTACATGACATCAAATATATAGAAACACACTTAGGGTTTGTATCTTATTAAACAAGAAATCCAAACCAGGCCGGGCCTGCCCCTTGGACTTCAAATAATAAACCGGGCCTACACCGAAAAGGCCTACGAAACCCAACACTTTTACCATATTTTATTGACACGACCACCACTATCATCACTGTTGCAACCTGACCACTACAACCTCCGCCCCCACCACAATCACCTCCACCGCCACCGCCATCGCCACCGCAACCAACACCATTGTCACTGCCGCTATCACTACAACCATTACAATTTTTTATTTAGTAATTTCTTTATTTTGAGGAAGAGATATTTTTGTTATGTGCATTTCATTCCTTAGTATTTTTTAGCTTATCATTTCATTACACTAGGTTAATCAAATATGACAATAAATGTTAATAATTCATTTCATTTTATTGTGTATTTAAATCCCTCGTCTCGTTTATTACTCCATGTCAAAATGCCAAACAAACACACATTGTTGTAATGTTAGACCTTTGTTACAGTTAATTAGACCGCGGCGTAAATCATCATAATTTAATTGATTATAGTTTCATTGTTTTTATTTCACATCTGCCGTATTTTCCAGAGAAGGTATAATATAGAAAAGGACCATAAGTCTATGGGCTTCTGGAAGGGTTTACTTTGCTAAAATCTTTAATTAAGATATAACTCGTATTTATTTATCATAATCTATTCCCACATCAAACACATTGATATAAATTAACATCAACTGGCGAAACTGAAATAAAAATATTTTTATCCATGAGCAACTTGAACCTAAATCTAAGGAAAGTATTTTGTATATATATTTTTAGAGCAACAAATTGTAAATAATAATTAAAATATAAACTGTCTTATCAAAATGTTACGTAGCCTCGAATCAAATTAATTTTCAAATCATATTTCCAATTAAATACTCCGTTGGTCGGTCGTTGCAAGTCGCATGTATTTTATGTTTTTGCCGCAACCGATTTGGATTACATGGTATAACCCAACCGGATGAAGTTGACCCGGGAATTTAAATAAACCGTTGCTTAATGTTCACAATATCACATGTGGCATTATTATCTTGTATATGAATCATTGAATATTTCTCAACTTGTTAGTGTGTTATTGACAATTCAAAATAAAACATGTGACAATTTGTATTACAATATAGAAATATACAAATAAATAGATTATGAGTCATCGTTTTTACCCGTCTAATAAACATATCGTGTTCTAATTAATATCCATAACCTATTTAATTTGTTTGTGGTCAGGTTGACTTGTTTAACACGTTTATTTAAATAAAATGATTCGTCAATCATCTTAGTTAAACAGGTTAGTTGTCAATTCATTAAAATCTAAAAAAATATTTTTTGCATTGTCCCGTTTAGTTAAGTAGATCAACCAATTAATCCATTTCAAAAAAAAGCATGACGTCAATCTACAAACCCTTTTAAACCATTTACCACAACCCGCAAATACGACCCAACTAACTTGTTTACAACAAGTTCACAACCTGAAAATGTTTACAACCGCCAACCCGTATACCTTGCTTAGATAAAACGGTTACATGGTGGTGCTCATATTACATGTTTTATGTATGTATTTAAGTTGATATTTTTAACACAAATACATGCACAAGTAATATCACTTTTATATTATAATCCATTCCACAATCTAAAACCTTTCATTCCTAATACGATTAAGACTCCAATGCTAACAAATAAATCTCAAGCTTATTTTTCTTTAAAATATGAAGTTACTTTTTTTTAATTGTGTGACTCTAATATAAAATCAAATCATTTTTTATTTTTACGTATCAGACGATGTAATAGGTGCTAGTTTGTTCTAAAAGTCGAAGGTTCAAATTCCATATAAGACGAATTACAACAATTTAAAAGTGTGTTAGCCGTTAAAAAAATAAAAAAGAAGAAAATGAAAACATCTTATACAAATTAAACCACCTTTCTCTCTCTCTCATTCTCATTCAACATTTGCCCTAAATTAATTAATTAATAATCAATATGTGTGTTAAGCCGTTGGAGAGGTGTATAGGCCGCCGTAGCGGCGACGTATTGCTTTGGCACAACGACTTGAAGCCTCATTCCTCCGGTGACTTCTCAATTGCAGTCGTTCAGGCTAATTCTAATTTGGAAGACCAGAGCCAGGTGTACACTTCGCCTTCTGCTACCTACGTTGGTGTTTATGATGGTCATGGTGGACCTGAGGCTTCGCGGTTTGTTAATACTAACCTCTTTCCGTTTATTCACAGTAAGTGCTTGTTATTTATAAACCCTAGCTGATTGTTTTTTGAAATTGAATGTTGAATTAATTGATTATGATGAAATTGAATGTTTAATTTTTGATTTGTGTGGGTTTGAATGGTTAGATAGTTGAATTACATAGTGATTTTAAACCCTAGGTGCTTATAATGTGGAATCGAAGGCTTGATTTTGATGAAATTGAATGTTGAATTATTTGATTTGTGTAATTTTAAACCCTAGGTGCTTATTATGTGAAACTGAACACTTTATTACTGTTGAGTTTGATGAAATTTAATGGTGATTTGTGCAATTTTGTTGGGTTAGAACTTAGAAAGTTGAATTTTACAATTTTAAAATTTTATGTGTTGGCAGAGTACGCAACCGAACAAGGATATTTTGATGAAACTGAATGTTGATTTTCTTGATTTGTGCAGTTTTGTTAGGTTAGAAAGTTGAATTTTCACAGTTTTACGATTGCATGTGTGATTATGTGTTTGCAGAGTACGCAACTGAACAAGTTGATTTTGTTAAAATTATAAAATTGAATGTCCACTTTCTTGATTTGTGCTGTTTTGTTAGGTTAGAAAGTTGAATTTTCACAGTTTTACAATTGTATGTGTGATTATGTGTTTGCAGAGTATGCAAGTGAACGAGGAGATTTTGATAAAATTGAATGTTGATTTCCTGAATTTGTGCAGTTTTGTTAGGTTAGAAGGTTGAATTTTTACAATTTTACAATTTTATGTGTGATTATGTGTTCGCAGAGTATGCAACCGAACAAGGAGATTTTGATGAAATCGAATATTGATTTTTTGATTTGTGCAATTTTGTTAGGTTAGAAAGTTGAAGTTCACAAATTTACAATTTATCTTTGATTATGTGTTTGTAGAGTATGCAAGTGAACAAGGAGGTATATCTGCAGATGTTATAAGGAAGGCGTTTAATGCTACTGAAGAGAAGTTCTTTCAATTTGTGAAGCATCAAATGCCGATTAAACCTCAAATCACATCAGTTGGATCATGTTGTCTTGTTGGTGCAATCTCTGATGGTGAATTGCATGTTGCTAACCTTGGCGACTCTCGTGTAGTGCTAGGTCAGAAAGTTTCAGATGGAGGAAAACCTAGAGTTGTTGCAGAGCGGTTGTCTCGTGATCATAATGTCTCGTATGAAGAGGTGAGGAAGGAGGTTGAAGCACAACATCCTGATGATTCAGCTGTTGTTTTGTACTGCAGAGGAGTTTGGAGAATCAAAGGCATAATTCAGGTATTTTGATATATGAACTCAGTTTACGGTTTGATCAATACTTAACAGTTATTATCTGCAGTTATGATATGATGATTTTTGAATGATGCTGAAAAAATCTAACTATGGGCCTGAGTTTCCCATATTTGATTATGACATTGAAGAAACACTAGTGGACCCCGGGCAGATTACGGATAATCTGGGGGTTAAATAGATGTTTCCCACGAGGGGTTGGATCCGGCAAAGATGGTTCTTCTGATAACCTGCAAAACAGACACCGTGAGCTCGTCACTGAGAAGGGGGGGGGGGGGTTCCTCCTTGTGACCACCCTCCGGCGTGAGAATCAGACTAGATTGCTCTTGAATATAAGTATATATTAAGAGATTGCTAGAGCAGATATCAGGTATAATATGTAAGATACGAGATAGTATATGATAAGATCAGATGATCATACCATTTGGGGTATTTATAGCCGAAGGTAGGTTTCCAAGAAGGTATAGCCGGCTGAATAGTATTCCTGTTCTACCAACTGTGGCCTACGCACGTGCCATGCTGGTAGTTGGTGGGTAGGTAGCGGCTGACAGTGACCAGGCCTGCTGTGTACTATTCCTTTTCCACCAACTGCCGGCTATGCACGTGGTATGACAGGAGTTGGTGAGTAGGTAGCGGCTAATAGTGACATACAGTACAAGAGCATGCTGCTCGCCATACTGTTGTCAATGAGCTGTCGTATCTTTGGTCAGATCTTTTGCCCATACCTCGTCAGGTACAGTACAAAAGATCTTTCAGTATCGTACGGACTGGCTCATTTGGGCGGGAGTATTCCCCCTCCCGCCTTTGTGCGGGATTGTTCCCGGCTTGCTCATTCCTTCTTCAGGTGACTACTGAATTATTATGAGTGTTAAGCCTTGTGCGTGTAGCCTTGCTGCGCGGGTAGCCTTCCCTGATGGCTGGTATCCGTAACTGCGGGAACAGGCGGAGTACTTGGAAACCATTGGGAGGCGTTTCCTGCGGGAACAGCTTGCGTACTGCGCGTAAGGACGTCACGTCTCTGAGCATGGTGGGTCCTGCCGATCCAGTTGGTTTCTGCGCAGACGTCTCTCTTTGAGGTGAGTCTTGCGAGTTTGGTCTTTGCGCAGACGTCCCTCTTTGAGGTGAGTCTTGCGGGTCCAACTGCGCAGACGTCTCTCTTTGAGGTGAGTCTTACGGGTCCAACTGGGCTCTGCTGGGACCTACCTCTTCAGACATTAAACCTGTATCAGTTAGCATATTCTTTTCATCTTGCAAAAGTGAAGTTTTGATTGAGACAATTACATGTATGTTGTGTTGCATTTGTAGAAATTAGGTGTCCTAGTCATCAATGTGCACACATGTTACTTAACAAGATATATGTATAACATTTATAAAAATAGGCACATTACATTTCAGTTTCCAGTTCACTTCTGATTTTGGATCCTTTTCGCCTTTGCTTTCTGTAAAGATGATTATTCTGCACACCAAAATTCTTTATTTAGTTGTGGCATCTTATTCTCAGTTATTTTTGTCCATTTTCTTTTTGCTTTTTTGAGAATCATTATGGCACCTTTGATCTAAGTCCTCTAAAAAGGATGATGCCTGACCTACTTTTTCAAGAATTACATGTTCCACTTTGTGCCATTATCTCATGCAGTTGAAGAAGTTATTGTGGCAAGTATTCCATGCATGAAAGAAACATAAAGATGTCACATTTCAATGTTATAGATATGATATGATATGATATGATATGTTTGTTCGATCTTATCCTCATGTTACTTTCTGTTTAACATGACCTTTATTTTTCCCTTTTCAGGTATCAAGATCTATAGGTGACTTCTACTTGAAGAAACCCGAGTTTCACCGGGACCCACGTCTTATGCAATTCGGGCATCAGATTCCTTTGAAAAAACCCGTATTAACCGCCGAGCCTTCCATAATATCAAGGAAACTTAAACCCCAAGACTTATTTTTGATATTTGCTTCCGATGGACTTTGGGAACATTTGAGTGATGAAGCAGCTGTTGATATTGTTTACAAAAATCCAAGAGCCGTAAGTCGCCTTCTTGTAAAACCGAATTAACCGACACAACCAATGAAACCGAACCGATATAACCAACCCTAACCAGAAACCGGTGGATTGGTTTAATGTTTATTTTGAAAACTGAAATTAGTGGGCTGGTTTTGGTTATCTATAGTTCCATAACCGACAACACCGACCTGAGCAAAGTTTTAGTAAATCCATGGTTAACCGAACTGACCTAGTACGTATAACGATCCGTATAACCGAATGCTAAGTAATATATACATATTCAATAATTCAAGTCCAAATGTGTAATAAAAATTTACATAGTGGTTAAAAAATAGAAGCTCAAACATTTAGGCCTAGTTACATTATCTTGCGCCATTTTAGGGTGGCCCAAACATTTCAAAACTAAACATCGTTCACGGTTAACTAAATCATAACTAAACTGAACCAAACCAACATTTTCTAACTGATTAACCGTAACTGATTGGTTATCATTCTCTGGTTAACTGAAAGTTCGCTTCTGGTTACAGCTTTGGGCCCAAACGACCTATGCACACCCCTAAGTTAGAGTCATAGAAACGGTTTCATACCCTTTATAATAATATAAATGCATCTTATCATTTCAGGGAATAGCGAAAAGATTGGTGGGTGCAGCAATTCGCGAGGCGACAAAGAAACGGGAGTTGAGATACAAGGATATAATGAAAATAGAACGGGGCATTCGGCGTCATTTTCATGATGATATATCCGTGATAGTGATATATCTTGATCATGAAAAAACATCAAAACATAGCAAGTTGGGGTTCACAACTGCACCTGTTGATATCTTTTCTCATAATGAAGATAAAGTTGTGGAAGATCATCCCCTTTTGTTGAAGAACTAAAGAAGATGATGATAAAGTTAAAACAGTGTAAATAGTTTTACAAGAGGGTTGCAGCTGCTGATAAGATACCTGTTTGAAACCAGTTTTTGAGTTCTAACTGTTTTTTGGTGACAAGAGTGTTTTTTTATGATATGGAGTTTATGAGTTATTATCAACCAACATTATCATATGGTTATTGCTAGTGGTTGAACAAATAAATTTTGATTACTTAAAATCAAGACTTTTGCTATCTAAAATAAAAGTTAATAAAAGAACATTTTATTTAGTAAAAGAAGAAAAATCGGGTAATAATTCATCCTCTCGGGTAATAATTCATCTTGCTAGTATAAGGTTTAATGAATTTTAGGTGAAAAGATTGTTGTTAAAAAAATCATATTCTTGAATGTGTATGAAACTATGAACGCTTGCCTGTGTCTCTGGTTTTACTCTAATTAAAATGCATATTATATTCTACGTGAATAATGTTTTCTCTGTAATGCGCGGTTCAAAAGCTATGAATCATCTTTTGCTCACGTATAGTAAATTTCCGGTGCCAATATGAGGATGTTCATACGTTTGTTAGGGTACAATACGCTTTTTAGTTATTAACTCAAAACATATACTTTTTCACTTATTAACTTGAAACACTGAAAGGAGTTCTTATTTCATGATTGTAGAGGTATAGTTGTAGTATAGAAGTTCCGGCAAGTAACATCTTTTATACTTTATTTTATTTTATTTGGGGAAGCAAATTCCAATCAAATAACACAAAATTAGTAAAGCCTTGTTTTTAAAGTCTATTTTGTCTTAACATTTTGAGCCGTCCATGTGGTACCTTTCAAAATATGTATGATGATGGTACAGACATTTAAGTTGAATATCTGATCATTGCATAATTTCTTATTTGTCTAAGATAGACATACATGGTTGGACTTAAAATAGTTTATAATACATTGATATTGGACTAAAAACATTCTTGGTCGGTTTATGTTGCTTTCTCAACGTGGAAGGAACATGCCCATAACCTAATTTGACTTAACAAATGAAGAACCTGAAAGTTATGTTGGAGAAACACACACGTATTACCCCAAAAGCACAAGTTGTTTCAATGGATCTCAATTTCTATGCTAACTACTCCAATTCACATTATCAATTTTTTCTTCTAGTTTCTATAATGATATACGTAATCATCGTTCTTAAACAAGTCATATTAGTGTGCATATTATGTCGTTTATATTAAATATAAATTCCTGTAAAAACATGTAACACTGAATTGTCTTAAGGGTAACAATTTTAGGATATAGGATATAATTTGAGCTGTTCAAAAGAAAAAAGAAAACAATTTTAGAAAATAAAAGCTTAATATAATTTTCTGTCATTACACATGGTCCAGAAACAAACATACATAATAATTTTTATAGGAGACTATATGAAAAAAGATACTTGAATGCCATTTGTATATATTAGTTTTTTTTTTATAAATACGCATTTGATGATAAAGTTAAAACAAATTGATGATAGAGAATTAATATAATTTGATAAAAGGAATTGATGATAAATAAATAATGAAAAACAATAAAATTGAAGAGGAACTTTCCTACACATATAATATTGTTAAATTATATGCATTTTTTATAACCACAACTCATTTTTCTCTAAACTGTAATTTCAATTTTACATGTTTTGTTTGACGGGGAAAGGTAACGTATACATAAATTAACGTGTTAAATGTGAGAATTAAGTAAAGTAATTATATATACAAGTAGAGTAATTATGTAATTACTCTATGATGTAATTACATAATTAAACTACTTGTATATATAAATATTCTATTTGATTCTCACCATTAACACGTTAATTATATTTGTATTTGATCCAAACCCCTCTTTTGACAATCAAATGACTTTTAAACTCATAATATGAAAAAATGAAAGTTTATCTACTAATTAACACCAGTAGATCAAAGCAGGGCCGTCTCAACCCTTTTTGGGGCCTAAAGCAAAGAAAAACTTAGAGGTCTTTTCTAAAAAAAATTTACAAATTATTTTTGAAGTGTAATAAAAATAAGTTTTAATGTTCATCCAAACAAATTGTATTTAAATAATGTGTGTATGTATATAACTTAACATCAAATTAAACGGTCTTTGATCCAGTGCCGGCTCTAGGGTAATCCAAGTAAGGCAATGGTTTTAGGCCTTCATATTTTGAAGGCCTCCATTCCTCCAATTTTAAGATGCTCTGTAACATATTTTCTATGCTGGATGTATCTTTTGGAAATGTGATATTCATGAGTGTCAAGAAAGAAGAGAGAAACTTTTGTAACAAAATAATAAGAATAATTTGTGAGTCTATGTATTTGCTCTGTTTTATCTGTTGAAGAAGGTTGATGTTGGTTGTTGAGTGTCAGAGAAGATGACTATAGAAATGAAGAGTGAAGATGTGATAAGTGATAATATTGGTAATTATAGCTTACATTTTTTTTTAATTTTTTCCTATTATTGGTTGAGATGAAATTGTACATGGAGATTGGAAAATATATTGCTTGAATAACATATAATTTGTAATAGAAAATATTAAAATATTGATAAACAGTGAGCCATGTGAAATAGTATGGTTAAAAGTTATAACCTACTTAATATTATTGTTGAAAACTAAATAAAATGTCTAATAAAAAGAACTAGAAAATAAAATATTTATTTGTTGATGGTTTATTTAAATAAATAGTGTGAAAGTTGGGACCAGTAACAGCTACTTTCAAAATTAAGATTATTATCAGTCAACTGCACTAAGTTGAGATTATTAAAATCCAATTTTCTTAATAATAATAATAATAATAATAATAATGAAAATATCTAAGAATCACTCATATCATATTCAAATATACGGCTAGGAATTGTTATGTTGTAATTATGTCACAATAATATTGACTTTCCTTCTCAGCTATCGTGTTCTCTTCTTCATCTTTAAACATGTCGAATTTCAAGTTGGTTACACTCTCTTTTCTACTGTCTACTGATAATATTAGTCTTCTTTCATTTGATATAAAATCAATATCCTTAAATCATATTGACATCCTCTATCCGAACTTTGCAACCGATTTATGTATCAGTAAGAGTATATATTATTTTTACGAATGAATTCCACGACTGATTTCTGAATTTGAAACAAGGATATGTGATATCAAGTACACAACACACTTAGTTAAGATTTTGTGAATCAATTTTTACTTTTGGAATGAGTATTTGTGATTTTTTTAAACTATCTAACACACGCCCTAACCTAGTGAGTTAGTGGTCTGATGTTTGCCTCTCACAAATATGATAGCGAGTTCAGATCCTTGCAAGTGCGATTATGTGAATTTTTAGTTAAAAAAATATAGTTTGTTAAAAAAAGTTGTTGAGACATACAATCCATTAATACTAACATAGTGTATTCAATAACAAACACCAAGATTTAAAAGTGTTTTCAGTCTCATTATATTAGCTTGTTTACCTCTAAATGAAGTTTATGAAGTGATGGACTGATGGATGTTTCATACTTTCATTCATGTTTCTACATGTATAACGGTTAATAATGCATTCACTAAAGTATATACTATACACTATTAAGAGTTGGCACGTATTAGTTGATTAATACTACTAATAATTTCATAAATGTTGTATTTATTAGGGCATGGTTATACATAGATTCATGATCATCGACTCCACATAGGCGTCACATCACTTACTTTATATTATTTAACTTTATCTCGCTAAGGGAAATTGTTTAACCCTCTTCCCATCACTTTATTTAATGTAAAATTGATTCTTAAATTATTATGTGTTTAGAGGATTTTAAAGTCCGTTAATATTATAACTCATCTTACATTAAACGTCCCTTAACCCATGAAGAGAATGGTATGCCACTCGTTAACCATTGCCAACTCAGCTTTAACGCCCTAAGGTTTAAGGTATACCGTTGGGCCTTATCAGTAAATAAAAGTGAACACCAGTGGTATTTACTAAACATTAAAAAACACTACAAATGAAGTGATTTTACTAGGGGTGTCATTCATGTCAGATTAAAATTTGTAACCCAAATCTGACCCATATTATTATTTGTGTCAAAATTTTCGACTCTAACCTACACACGCATAAATTTGAGCCGACCCAAACACGAATCGTTTAACCCCATTTATCTGAAAAAAAATTAATAAAAACAGAATTAATATAATCTAAATTCGGTTGAGTAAACAAGTAATGCATAAATTTTTTGTTTGAAATTATTAAAAATATTGAAAATGAATTAGAAACACAAATGTATCGTTACAAAAATGGAAATTAAAAAAAACAAATAAATAAAAATATAATTATAAAATTTTTCTTTAAAATACTTAAAACGAGTAATAAATCAACCCGAACCTAGCCCGTTTTTAAAACAGATTGTGTGACTCGACTCAAAACCTTTTCTTTTTCTTTTTCTATGAGTCGACCCAAAACCTTTTCTTTCGTGTCAACAATTGCCGCCACTAATATTCACTGATAAATTCAAACAATATATCATCTTAATCCAAAGAAAGAATTAATGTATTACAAGTTTTACAAAACTGATGGTGGTTTATGCAAACTTGTTCCAAACTCCCTCCAATTATCACACAAACACATAATATTATTACCATCAACTCCAACAATCAAACCTTTTATTCCATCTTAATTCACACACCAATACAACATGATCATGAACAACAAACTCCAAATCTAAGGAACAATCTTGTACCCTTTCATCTTATCAATCCAAGAAATCAAACTAGACTTAGTATTCCTAAACCCCAAAAACCCATGCTCCTTACTCTTGTTCATAGTATCCAACATACACTCACTTCCAAGAATCATATCCACAAACCACCACACTCCAACATCCTCCAATTTAGTAACTTGCAACCCTTTCTCCTTCACAATCTCATCCCAAACACCCCCTTTATCATTCATCATCTCCACCATACTCATCTTCCCCCAGCTCTCATCAAACCCACCATCCTCCACCTCGAAATTCTCCGCCAAAACCTTCCAAAAATGCTTCCATTTGAACATGTCCCCGTTACTTATATTAAACGCCTCATTCTTCGCGTACTCGTCCACCGCAGCCCATATATGCTGCTCCGCTATCAAATCCGCATCCGAACAATCCGAATACCCCTCCCACGCCTCCTTAATCCCCGGAAACCTAAACGGTACCCCTTCGTGTTTACAAATCGCTGCGTAAACGCATAACGAACCGATAATGTTCATCATGCTATACGGGGAAAACCCGAATATCGTCCCGGGTCGATGAACCGACCATGTCAACCCTTCCTTTTGCTCGACCGCCTTAAACAAAATATCCTCTAAAGTGTAATAAAAATTCGGGGCTTCGAGTCTCGGCAAGTCTTCATGGAAAGGTGGATCGTGGGCCACTTTTCCGTACAACTCAAACGGGCCGAGGTAATGCTTCCGGCCCGTTTGCAGCGACACGTGTCGCAAACTGGGTGAGTTCGGTATGACAGCGTCAAGCACGTTCTGAAACATCTGGCCGTTGATCTCACAGTTTTCCAGTTCAGTGGATCTGTTAGCCCAGGTGACGTAGAACAGGTGGGTGACGTCATGCAAAGCACCTAATTTGGTTAGGGTTTGGTCGGGTTGTGAGATGTCGCACTGGATGTATTCGATTGGGTGGTCGGCGTTCCACGGTGAGCGTTCACGGCGGGCGACGCCGTAGACCTTCCAAGGGCCGCCGGGGGTGTCGGAGAGAGGGAGGATCTCGGCGAGACTGTTGCCGACGATGCCGGTGACTCCGATGATTAAGGCAACGCTTTGGTATTTGGGTGGTGCGTTGTCGTCTTCGTCCAGTTTTTTCTGTCAGTTAGTTGATGGTTAATTAATTAGTTATGAATTGAATTGAGATTGAAAAATGAAGTGTTAAATTGTTTGTTTGTTTGTTACCTTAGCGGCTCCGATTGCTCCAGCCCACCACCAGCTCATTGTGGATGTTGGATTAGATGGAACGGTGGCGAAGGATGTGGAAGAGAGTGTTTTTTTTATAGACTTGTTATTTGGCTTATCATGTGATCATGTATGCAACTCATGTTCTGTTTTTCTTCCTCTAAAATCTTTTATTTATTTATTTTCATGTGATTGCAATAAAAGTGACGCTATGACTGAAATGGGTCTAGTGGATGCAACCACAACTAATCATTAACTCTTTATTATTAATTATTATTGATTAAAAATAATAAGATAAACTAACCCACCAATCAAAACAAACCTCCCCAACCCACAACCCAGCGCCCGGGGGCGGTGTTCCCCGCTTCATAGGGGCTTTATGTGGTGGGATGGCGACTCACTATGCAGGGTCTAATGTGGCTTTCATATCATCAAGTTGTAGATGTTACGAGTGAGATATAAAATAAGATTGTGGGAAGAAGATGTGAAGATGTATTATTGTGGAATATGAGACAAGTATTTTATGGGTAAACTTGGTTTAAACATGCAGATACTCTATATTGCTATAGGGTTAAGATATAATAAAACTTCACTTGAGTTGAGAAAACTCTAAAAACTCGTTATCAATCACATGTTTTTAATTAAATTTTGAATCTTTTGGTTCACAATTAAAGTTAATAAAAAATGTAAAAGTATTATTCATTTTCTCTCTTTAGAAAATATGTTAAAAAAAAGATAAAAAAAATTAGGAAACATTTTTTAAAAATATTTTTCAATATTTTGTATTAAATGTAACAACATATATTACATATGTTTTCTTAAAAAAAACGATGTTACATAGGGTTTTCATGGGTTTTTTCTCAACTCAAATGAGTTTTCATTCTATACATGTCCCATTGCTATACGTTGCACAAAATGAGTTATATATGTGTCACCTACTAGCTTTGTATGTGTTTAAGTTAATTTTGAATGTTTGATTCATAAAACAGCCAAGAAGACACGTAAGTGGCTTATGGTCATCTAACAACATATCATACGCTGGCGTGTAAGAGCACACACTCAATGTCCTCTGTGATACGCTGCCAAATACGTTCAAGGAGTAAAATAGGGAAGGGCATAACATACGCTGGCCGAGTTCAGTTTTTCTTTTCCTGTGTACTGTTTCCAAGTCATGAGTTTTCCCGTTATGTATTGTACTATTGTGTATAACTTTTCAGAAAAAACTAGCTTGAATAGTTGATTGATTATCAAGTCTTGAGTCGGGAAAACACCAAAGCTTTTGAGAAGTTATCTTTTCTAAACTACGATACTTTGAATGACTTATCTTGCCATGATGACCATGATGAACACTTGCCATGATGCTGCTGGTAAACTATGGCCTAGTTTCATTTGTGTTGACTTTTACAAGGTATTTTCCATTATCTTTGACAATAATCTTCATTGTTCACACGCTGCTCTAGATTTTGCTAACGGGCAGCTAGTTTCGGTTGTAACAACATTGACTCATGCGGTGTATACTTACATTTTCATTAGCATCAATGTTTTCGTAACTAAACCGGTCACCTTTCCGGTCGGTCCACTAGTGAAGAAACACTAACCGGACCCCGGACAGATTACTGGTAACCTGGGGGTTGGAGAGATGTTTCCCACGAGGGGTTAGACCCTTGGAAGATGGTTCTTCTGATAACCTGCAAAACAGACACCGTGAGCTCGTTACTGAGAAGGGGGGGGGTTCCTCCTTGTGACCACCCTCCGGCGTGAGAATCAGACTAGATTGCTCTTTAAATATAAAAGTATATTAAGAGATTGCTAGAGCAGATATCAGGTATAATATGATGATAATGTAGTAAGATATGATAAGATGAGATGGTCATACCATTTGTGGTATTTATAGCCGAAGGTAGGTTTCCAAGGAGGTATGGCCGGCTGCAACAGTGTTCCTGTTCCACCAACAGTAGCCTACGCACGTGCCCTGCTGGTAGTTGGTGAGTAGGTAGCGGCTGATAGCGACCAGGCCTGCTGTATACTATTCCTGTTCCACCAACTGACGGCTACGCACGTGGTATGGCAGTAGTTGGTGAGTAGGCAGCGGCTAATAGTGACATACAGTGCAGGAGCATGCTGCTCGCCATACTGTTGTCAATAAGCTGTCGTATCTTTAGTCAGATCTTTTTCCCATACCTCGTCAGGTACAGTACATAATATCTTCCTGTATCGTACGGACTGGCTTATTTGGGCGGGAGTATTCCCCCTCCCGCCCTTGTGCGGGATAGTTCCCGGCTTCGCTCATTCCTTCAGGTGACACTGAGTGAGAGCTAAGTGCCTTGTGCGTGTAGCCCTGCTGCGCGGGTGGCCTTCCCTGATGGCTTGTATCCGAGGCTGCGGGAACAGGCGGAGTCCTTCACCATCGGGAGGCATTTCCTGCGGGACCAGCTTGCGTACTGCGCGTAAGGACGTCACGTCTCTGAGCATGGTTGGTCCTGCGGATCCAGTTGGTTTCTGCGCAGACGTCCCTCTTTTAGGTGAGTCTTGCAGGTCCAACTGGGCTTTGCTGGGACCTACCTCTTCAACTAGTCAGAAAATTTATAAATTTAAACCACTTATAAAAGTAATTTAAACAAAATATGAAACAATTTTATGTTGAAGCAGCAACTGGACCTAGGAGTGCAAATGAACTGAACCGGACACTTTGACTTACTAGAACTTGAGCTCGGATCGTTTATTGACCACTAAACGAAATTTTGAAGGAAACAAACATAAAAAGATTGAAATCCGGTCAGACTGGGGGACGGTTCAAATACACACTCAATCAAACCGGTTATATAGCTTGTTCGCGGTCCGATTCTGAAAACAATGATTAGCATCATTAATATGAAGTGGAGAAAACAACAAAGATAGAAAACTTATGACTAAATAATATTATTGAATCTATTTGCAGGCAAAGATGCAATTTGGAGAGTGTATAGCATCAGATGACAGTCCTGCACCAGCCCCAACTACAAAAGTATCTACATCAACAACGGCAGCAGCAGCAACAAAAGGAAGAGGATTCAAGAAACTCATAAATTTACAATTTGATTCGATAACTGATTCCGAATTCCAGACAAAAAAATTCGAATTCGGTCCGGTTTTTATTTTGGTACCATACGAAGCTTTAGGATACAATTAGTTACTTTGAAAATGCTGCCTCTAAAGTACAATATTGAGTAGTATCCTGAAGGGCGAAACCTGTTAACATAATCAATGAAATATATATACTCTGCATGTGATGGATAAAAGTAACTAATACACTGTCTATAAAACTTTTCACGACATTAGTACTAGTAAGCTAACCTAAAAATCACGCTTGTTAACTTCATGATCGAATTCACAAGTATAACTATACGATCCAAGCACCATCATTCTCTCTTGGGCCATTATTTAGATGAGCAGACGCGAATGGTAAACCTCCAAGAACTTGGACAAGGTAGATAAATAAAAAAGTTAAGATTGGTAAATCAAATTGAGAGTTTTGCTGGTTGAGTTTTCTGTTTTATGGGAAAAAAAAAAAAAAAAACCTCTGCATCCCACATCGGCTGAGTGAAGTAACAGACAAGGGGAAGATTAGTTTAAAAACAAAGGCCCTGGGATTGAATAAGCATACCTTTCTTGGCCTTTTGGCTAAGATCAAGTGTGGTATCTGTTCTTATAAGTTTAATATCTGATATGTGAGTCATTGGCTCACTTGATATTAATCTTATTTTTTATATGGAAAGGCCCATCAAAGTAGCTTGTTGCTTGGGTCTTAATGTGTTGCCTTGGTCTTACATTACCACCAAGGCCCGGTGCACCCCTTCAATTTATTTTAAGTAATATTTTTCGGATGGTTTCTCTTTTAGGGCATAATTCCAGTTTAAACTTGCATAAAGAGTTTATGATTATTTTTGTCCCAGTAGTTTGCTATTCTAACGGTATTCAGTTATGCCGTTAGTTTAAGGGTATTTTTGTCTCTTTTATTTTAAGTTTACGGTCATTTTTGTCCCTGTGGTTTGATATTTATGTCACTTTAGTCAAAGCTTGTAATTTTGTCAATTTAATTCAGTTTTTTTTGTCTATAACCCTAGAGAGCATTATCCAAACCCAAAACAGGTTTGCATTTACTCTGTCGACAACAGTAATCATACCTCCTCTCATATTTAGTTTCTAGACGGTTTCTAAACCCTCCCCCATGGTGGAATTAAATGGTAAAGTGGTCAAAGCAATTCCGTGAAACCGAATTGTACATAAAAAACTAAAAACCGTTTCTTTGATGAATGCATAATAGTTAGGGTTTAGTGATTAACATATCATAACGAAAATCTGGGTCGTAATCAACTATTATACATTAATCAACGAAACGATTTTTAGTTTTTTCTATACAATTCGGTTTCAGGGAATTACCTTGACCACTTTACCATTTAATTCCACCATGGAGAAGATTTTAGGAAATGTCTAGAAACTAAATATAAGGGGATATGATAACTGTTGTCAACTGAGTAAATGCATATCAGTATTTGAGATTGCTCGATTGTTTTGGGCTTGAATTATGCTCTTCAGGGTTATAAACAAAAAAAATAAAAAAACTGAATTAAACTGAACATTAAATTGACAAATTTTCAAACTTTGGACTGAATTGGCAAAAATATCAAACCACAGAGACTAAGATGATCATTAACTCAAAATTAAAAGGAGAAAGACAAAAATACTCTTAAACTAACGGCATAGCTGGATGCCGATAGACGGATGTGACGTAATTGGCTAATATTTAAAACTATGAGGACTAAATTGACAAAATTACAAATTTTGGACTGAAGTGGTGAAAGTAACAAACCCCAGGGACGAAAATGGCCATTAACTTTTGTATAAAAGTTGGCGTTATGTGCATGTTGGCTTTTTAATGGCGTTTCACATCTATGCTTAAGCTTTTACCAAAAAAGACACTAATTACACAGAAATATATGTATTCAAGATATTAATAGTACAACACAAATCTAATTGTATTAACTCAATATCTCACCGATTCGTTTAGTTTTAGACTGTAACTCAAGTGAGGGCTTTAAAATGGGATAGATTAATAGGTGTGGATTTTAGTTCACAGTTTAATTGGTTACAGTTTAAACCTAAAAATGCAGACACATGAGCCCATATAATTTTAAGTTACTACATTCTATTAAGAATCCATCAATCAGCATCTTTATATGCGCCAGCGCTGTGGATTTGGTACTTATCATTTCTCAACCTCACTGTCCAACGTCTTAAAAGCCCAAAACCCAATTTCAATACCCGAAAATTTTTCATATTCATTTGCATATATATTATCTTGTTCACAAGTCACAATCACCAAAAAAGAAATAAACGGTTAGATTTTTTACAACTTATATATAGCCTTGTATTAAAGGAAATGGATACCCTTTTCTTAGGTTTAAGTTTTATGAAATGTTATGTTTCAAGGAAACACATGAAGCAGTTGATTAGTCTTCTTTCATATGAACTCATTTCGACTTATGATAGTTGATAGTAACAACTCATAATGATAGTAGTTGTTGTACAAGGTACAATTATGTCTAGACGTATCATTATATATTATGTATTCATTCTCTAAATTTCGAGTCACTATCGCAATGTGTACGCATGACTTTAATTTACAGCTTAGGACATATTCGTATGTCCGAATTTATGCTTTTACTCACTTTTTTCACTGAATTTTCTTGAACACTTTAATGGTACAGTTTTGGGATACATGTCTAGAAGAATGTACTAAGCCATAAATGATAAACATGTTAATTGTATGACACATGGAGCTTACCTTTTTACTGTAAAAGAATAACAGAAACAAAAAGTTGTCATAATACTAACCACACAAACACAGTTTGGATGAGTAAAGGAGAGTTTTTTACCAAAATGGGGGAGGGGAAAAAACTATTTATCAAATTAGGTGATTTCAAAAGTATTTATCAAAATAGGTATTTTCCTAATAAATTTACCCTTTCTCACTCTCTTTCTTATTAAATAAATTAATTTCTATCAAAAACTTATATATAGAAATCATAGATAAAAAATTGAATTGTAGATAATAAAACCTTTTTTTTATTTTCATTTCGTTTGAAATTAAACTATTCAAAAAAAAAGTTTCTTGAAACTGTCTTTATTGTATCAAAATCGATATAGGAAAAAAACCTAGTTTTTTTATTTTCTTTATTTCTAAATTCTTTATTATTGTTATTTTTATGGTTTTCTTTAAGTTTTTTTTATATAAGAGGGTTTAATAATTAAATTGGACATATTATCAATATTTTGTAACGATGTTTACTCGTAATCGGTCGGGTTGCCATCGGTAATGATACGACACTTGAACTAGTAAAGTTTACAATACCAAAAAAATTATTTGAATAAAACCTTGTTTTTTTAAACAAAATTTAGACCGAAATGTCGGAAAAAGATGATTAAACACAATAGGGAAAACCAAAAAAACAAATGCCGGTACCGGTATTAGTATTACCGATATTGGTGCGATGTTCAGCGGTTCCGGTAATACCAATACCGGTGCAATGTTCAGTCAAAATCGGTTTGGTTTGATTCGTCATGGTACGGATAAATTACTGACACTCGTGTAACTTATGATATAAAAAATGTTCTAGTTTGAATACATATTTTCATTCAACAAAATTTAAATGGAGATGTAAGTTTTTTTTAAATGTATTTATTTGAAACATCGGTATTGACCAAAAAAAAAAAGAAACATCAGTCTTGATATAAATAAATAAAAATATGAATATAAGAAAGAGTTTACAAGAACATTTTTTAAACAAAATGAAAAAAAAGTCATTTAATAACAAATAAATAAAAATATGAATATAAGAAACAATTTACAAGAAGATTTTTTAAACGAAATGAAAAACAAAAAAAAATAAAAGTTTAATTTTATTTTAATTCACGTTTTTTTAACACTTTCCAAACTCATTTATCAATGTTTTTATATATAGAACTTTTAATAGAAATTAGTTATTCAATAAGAATGAGAGTGAGAAAAGATAAATTTGTAAAGGAAAACCTATTTTAGTAAATAATTTTCAAATCACCTATTTTGGTAAATACTTTTTCCTCCTCTCTCATTTTAGTAAAAAACTCGAGTAAAGGAAGGTCAAAATAAGCCTAATTGACATGTTTTTAACTATTTTAACTTGCTTTAAATGACCATTAATTCTCTATATCTGTACAAATTTCCACTGTTTTACTAATAGATGAAATAATAATAATAATAATATACATGTAAATTCGACATTATGGGATTCAAGTTCTATACATTTTTTATGAATCCCAAACTCTTATAATTTACATGCCGCCCGTGGTTGTTCCGTTGTTCGGTTTTGTCTTATTGTTTGATTTGATTTTGGTACTACGTAACCTATGATTTATAAAATAAATTGTGAAAACTGCTACACGAAAAAGACCTGTATAATTTAGGTTAAAAAGCACAAATTTTAATGTACAAGACATAATATGATGTAAGTTAGTAGTAAAATATATTATGAAATCTATGAATACACATCTTTAAATCGTTGAAACACGTTGATACGTACCCAACCATTTCGTCCACCATGCATGCACATGCATGCACAATATGGAGTTGTGGGCTAGCTAATGCATCAATCTTTATGGCATTATTTACTTTGTTTTAGGCATGTTCTTTTAGGTAGTGGCTTAGTGGTGATAACCTCTAGTTAGTTTCTTTAGTTCGTTTATTTGTTGCCTATAAAAAGGCCTTGATTATTAATGAAAGCAAGTAGAAAATTATGAAGACAAATGTCTAATTCTTTATCTTATTTATTTGGAGTGTAACCCGCTCAAAGGGTCATATCTTGGGAGACCGCCGATCTCAAATCCGGTTACTATCACACGTAGTAGGTTTTCTTTTGAAAATCTATTAACGTAATTAATTGTACGTAGGAATAAAATTATTTGATCATAAACGTCTTTCAGAAAAATAGAATTTGATGTCTATGTCTTTGGATTCTAGGAAATACGGTAAATGGAACAAATGGATGTGACAAACATCTAAATTTGTTTAACTAGCTGATTAACTAGTCCAAAGTAATTAAACAACGTAATAACTGAGTTCCTATTGCCTAACTAGAACATAACATGGGAAAAAACTGAACATAATAAAACGGAATCGAATGCAACAAAGACTCAAATCTTAACAACATAGTACTCATGCGGGTCGATGACTAACAAATATCACATGACGTTTAGAAGTGTAATAGATAAGATTAACAAGGACCAATAAGGTACCGTCAAGAAGCCTAATAAAGATTTTAGCGGCATCAAAATTATAAATTTATAACAGCATAGCACTCATTTGGATTGAAAATGTTTTATTACATTGATATAATTGATTTATCATTTTAACAGAAAAATGGAACCCCACACCATTTACATCAAATGGTGTGGTGGCAAAGGTGGTTCACTTGCAAAGGTGGTTTGTAAATAATAATGTATTTGGCTGTTAAAAAAAACAGAAAAATGGAGCACGTGTTAAAGAAAAATCGTAGTTTAAATAGATGAAAACGATAAGATGATTATTGATTTATTATACTTGAAACAAGTGTGGTCAACCATGAGTTTATGTTTCAAGAATTCAAACTGAAAATTCACGGTCAACATTTGATACTATCGATTAATAATTAGAAGATGGGCTTATTCCTTTTAACGTTAACTTAGATATTTTCAAGCTACCTAAAAGCTTATTATTCTAATATGATTTTAATTAAATTACTTGACATGTTTTATAAGTTAAAACAAAAATATATCAGTATCGCGTAAATGGTGACTAAACCGTTACTAGTTCTCACTGAAATGATATGTTGTGATTACTGGTTAATATATAATCCTTTGACAAGTGTCATGTAGTACTGTCAAGTATACGTATTGGTTATATTAAAATTTAAAAAAAAAACGTCAAATATGCAACACAGTAATGTCAAATTGTCAATTAAGATGGATTCGTAGGGGATTCCGCACCACCAAAGAATCCAAAACTTAGTTAGGAAGACTGCTTGAACCGCCAATCTTTTTGTAAAATTCAAATCATGATTCTCTTTTAACTGTAAAAGCGATTACAACGCAAGTATTTATAAATGCTAAACATATAAGGTACATACAAACATATACGTAGCATATATGTACATATACGCTGGATGTCAACACTTCTCTCCTTATCTTTTATTTTAACACCGAGATCCAAAACACTTTTCACCGAGTCCGCATCCATCAAGAAAGGAAGGTTCAGCCACATTGGGTCCAAATCAACCTCGACCAACGACACAAAACTAGTAAGTGGTTAACCGATTCATCTCCAAGTACACGGTTTATGCATGTCAAATCTGGCAAAACCGGCCACACCCCAGAGCGTTGAAGTTTCCTTAGCAGGAATCCGATCCAACTACGCACGCCAAACAAAGTAATTAACTTTGAGCGGTAGCCAACTATTCTAAGGGAATAACCATTGGTATTTCAACCTGATATGTGATTGGCTATTTATAACATTCTCTAAAATATTAGTGATGCATTTTGGTGACTTCTTAGACTTCGCATCATTTGCATGTTTCTAGGTAGTATATTTTAATGAATGACTAGTATATGTATAAACTTAATCAAATTATGGTCTGTGATACTTGTTCATAGCAGTAAAGACCCATCTGACATTGTCAACGAAATTAATAGGGTGTGAGAAGGACATGCATGAGAGTTGTTTTCGGTATATTCTTTTTTGTTCCAAGACACACGAGAGAATTCACACTTAGTTTTGAAATTACAAATATTAATAATGATAATAACATAACAATAAATTCTGGATTTGACCGTCTTAGAGGTGGATGCATGGATAGAAACAGGCACACGCGTGCAATAATAAATATGACGTCCTTGGGGTAAGAAATCCCAAAGATTCAAAACACTTGTTCCCAAGCACCTTCAATTTCAAAGATTAAATCATTAATGGTAAAAAAACAAGAACAGTATTTACACTTAGGCTAAGAGTAGTGGGGCTTGATCAAACCCTAAATGAACCAATACATTTACGACACGTAGGTGATGATGTGGCACGTGATCAAGTCTCTGGATCAAGCCCCATAGGGTGTAGTGAGGCTTGATTGATCCACCCCCAATTATTTATCCAACTCATGCCCAACCAGCCGTTCAAGCCCCGCGGTCCTAGCCACGGGACTCGTCCACGCCCCTGACCACTTGATGGGTGTAGTGGTGTTCACGAGCCATCTCACCCGCCACCTGGACCGCGCCCTTTCCTTCGTGAGCCATTACCCACAGCCTTAGAAATCAGCAGGCGAGAGGTAGGTGTATTTATACTAGCTTCTTACAATTTACATTCAAAAAAGAATGTGTTATGATGTTATAAAATGTGAAATAGTTGTGGAATAAGATGAAGTAAAATGATTAGTTAAAATATTAATAAATTAAAAACACTTGCCTTGCCCTCATGCATTCTGTTAGAGAATTTGTAAGGCCTTTAGAAGAGAAAGATCTTAAAAATAGGCCAAAAGTTAGAGAAATTCCAATATTAGTCCACCGAATTCCATTCCGTCGTGACATTTGGATTTTCGCCGATGTTTTTCGTCTACCAGTGAAACTGTGCCACATGTAAAGGTTCTGACGCAAATCGATTGTTTTCCCATGAAATCTATTTGTGCCGATATTTTTAGTATGAAAATCATCTCCGCGAAAACCATCTCTTCCGTCTGAAGATGAAGAAGATGAAGATTGTGGTGGTAAATGATTTTTTAAATCGTCTCCAAAGACCAAATTCACTTGAAATTCGTCTTGTTAGACGAATTTCATAAAAACACGGATTTCGACATTTTTTGAAAACTTGCGGCGGAGACGAAAGCAGGACCAAACATCACGGAAGATATGGTTTTCACGTAGATGATTTTTAGACCAAAAATATCGGCACAAATAGTTTCATGGGGAAACATCGGTTTGCGTCAGAACCTATACATGTGGCACAGTTTCATTGGTAGACGAAAAACATGGGCAGAAATCCAAATGTCACGGCGAAGATGGATTTTGGTGGACTAATATTGGAATTTTCTCAACTTTTGGCATATTTTTAGGATCTCTCTTCTTAAGGCCTATTTTAGAAATTTTCTCTTTTGTAAATTATATGGTGTGGTTGTAAGTGGTTGAGACATGTGAGTAAATAAGAGAGAATTATTAGTGATGTTTTGTAAATTTGAGGGTTATTTGTTTGCACTTATTTATTTTTTAATATTTGTTGAAATTGGTTGCGAGTATAGGAGAAAGAAAAATATAATGATAAATGTATAAACAAATATTATTATTTAATTAAATAGAAAAGAAAAATATTTTGATTTTAGTATGTAATTATAGTGATGAGGATGAGATAACGCTCTCACACCTCTCCTTTTCTTTGTTGTTCTCGTTCTTCCGTTACCATTCTCTTCTCTAATTGAGATTATACTTCTTCTGTGATTTCTCTAACATTTCCTCACTAATTTAGTAATTTTTAATCTGATAACTTATTTATTAACATGTAAACTTGAAAAACGTAATAAGTCAATTACGTTGACTGTTTTACAGGACATTTTTTTTGAACGACCAACTAAGTAACGTCGGGTACTTCGTACGCGGCCCCCATTGGCCAAAGGTAGCCCGAGCCGGCCACTATTCCGGACGGACGAAGCCCCTAGCGGTCCACCCTATTGAGGGATTCACCGGATAAAACCCGACCCCCACACCCGCCTAATGGCACGACAGCGAGGAGCCGGTAAAACCGGGTGAGATCAGGACTCGAACTCTGACAAGCCAGGGTCATCCCTCATATCTCCCATATAAGTTGGTGATAGTGAGGTTTGAATCTCCTACCTCTCACTAATAAAGTGAGTGCTCTATCATTGAGCCACATCCAACTTATTGTTTTACAGGACACTGCTTTGTGTTTTTCTGATTAATTTTGTCTCAACACTTGCATAGCATTTTAGAAAATGATGATATTGTTATGTGTCCATCAACTAATTCTTGGAACTTACTAGACAAACTATAATGTTGAAATACAATATTGAAATTACGAGACAACTTTCAACTACCTGAATAACTGTCACTGGATATTATTTGCAAGCATTGAATAATAACCAACGGACAAGGCAACACTTAGATTACATTATTTGTTATTTTATGTATGTGAATGATTATACGAATGATTAAGTGACAGATTGAGATGGTGATGCAAACCATAAACTCTTGTTGGTGCTAACATTCCCTGCTTGTGAGGGTGCTTTAAATCTTTTGGACCCACTTCTAGCTTCGTATCAGATTTTGGGTAGTTACCTTTCTTTCCAAATTAATTTCTTACTTAAAACACCTTTCTAAATAAACACACTTCTTGTTTGTTGAAGTTGCATCCAACTATCCTTTGTTAAAAAGATAACTAACATTTGCTTGGTATGTATGTAAGCAACTAATAATCTATTATTATTTATTAATTAAATATAGAGAGTGTTCTTTTATAAGCACAGAATTACATAAATATATAACTAAAAAAAATACAATTTACATATAAAACAAAAGAAATATATCGATTAAAATTATATCCCTTTGAATATGATTATGTTATATTATGTAATAAGTATGAGAGGGGCCGGGACACTAATATGGGTAAGGTTCATTTATAGTTTGCCACATGACAAACTCACCCCTAACTATATGGACAGTTTGTCAAATTACAATTTGTGGCAAAAGTTTACCGTGTGGTTAGATTGTTGGAGACTCTTTAAGAACTTAAAATACCCATTAATAATCAATTTATTACATATATTACAAAAAAAAAGTTTTAGGATACTTATGAGTATGTACTTTTAGTTATTTTCTAGTATTTGGTTACTTGAGGGTATAAATAAAATAATGTTTTATCTTTTTATTTTGATAACAAGATAAAAATATTAAATGCTATGGACGACAGTGTGTGATTGTGTTTAATTTTCTGATTAAGATGACATGTTTGAATATTTAATTAGTAAGTTTTAATTAGTTATAGAAAAAAATTAGAAGATTTAAAGTGATTTTGTAGCTATATTGCTCAAATAAAATTAAAGTATGGAAATGCATTTCCAAACAGCTATATTTAAAAAAAAAAGTTGAATACAAAGGTGAAGAATATTTTATTTTTGTTGGAAAAATTTAGTGTTTTTATAAGCGTTAAAAGTGATTTCTTACCAACTTTGGACGCAAATATTTATATGTAACTATGCTTAATATAAGTGTTAAACCATTTCACCTTGGCTTCTATGTTGTAAGGGCTTCACAACAAATCAAACCATGTTTAGAACATAACTAAGATAATGAGATATCGATACTCGAAGTTGGACATATGAATTGAAAGTTGTGAAATTAAGAAGTAAAAACTAAGGAACAAAGGGGAAACATATCCCACATTAGTGGGGAAACTCTAACATCATGTGTGTTGGATGCAACCCTTACGGAGCTATTTTGCACAATGTGACACTATGTTATCGTTGGGGCTTTTTGCTATAAAGGGGTTTAGTGTATGAAGTCCCTTTAATCATTACTAAGTTATTATAATTAAAATTAAATATAAATAAAATAAATGTGAGATTAGTGGGAGTTTGAAGGAATAAATTTGATTGGTTGAAACATTCAAATGAGGGTGCCACGTACAAAGAGCCCCAACCGTAAAAGCCATGTGGGGCGATGTTTGGGGTGTTTTCACCCCCTCGGCACTTAGAGTATAAGGAAAGTATAGTTACCTTAAATGCAAACACCAGTGAGGATAGTGAGGATTGTCCGGACTGGAAAGGGTGCACCGGTGCCTACTCACTCTTGCATCACTCTCGCGCATCCTCACTCTCGTATCACTCTTGCGCGCCTGGCATGGGCGATGGTTTTTGAGTTAGACCATTCTCAGCCGTCTCTTATCTTCATATGTATAATTACACTCACCGTAATTATCTTTCTTTTCAATTAAATAATATTTTTTATATTGTTATCATTGCGGTTTTTTTCTTCTCCACACACAAACAATTTAACAAATATTAAAGAATAAACGTGGACAAACAAACTAGCTACAAATAAAAAGTCAATAACTTTTCTTTCTCCTTCTCATTTACTGATAGTCTCACCCTATATTTTATAAATTTTTCTTCAATGCTCACTAGTGCAATTTTTGAGACAATGTCTTTTAGGATCTAATGGACACAGCCAATGGAGAGAATATTCGAAAATTAAAATTACTTCAATTTCACCTAAAAAAGAAGGAATAATTTAATTTAAGGCTTTTATGGTTCTACATGAATCATTAAATTTCCTTTTCAGATTTTCAAAGGTGGGGAATATATTTTAGTTAATACAAAGAATGAATAACTTAATGAAAGGCTTGTTATTGTCTTGTTGGAAATCTATAAAAGTTTCGGTCAAGTGGTCAAATGGTTTTATGGCTTCGGTTCATTGTGGTTTTAGATACATGTATCAAATTTATCTACTTCTATGGCAATTATTGTTTTGACTCGTTGGTTTTGTTTATCAAAAATTATTATAAACTTTTAACAAATATTTTTGTTATTATATACACCAAATTGATGATAAATAGAATAATGAACGAGTGAAGCATGTGGGGACTAGTATCCCAAAACGAAGACTATGACTTTGAAGAGCAATAAACCTCTTTACAGCTATTTATCACTCCCATTATTCAGGGACCTCATCATAAAGTATTCCCCCACCTCCTCCATTTTTTATTATTACTTATTATTTAAATGCCTCTTCTAATAAAATATGTTTATTGTTTGAAACATTGTTCAAACATTTTCAGACCATGGTCTCCACTTGCACATCAATCAAATATAAAATTTAAAATTAAAAGAAAATTAGTCAAATATCAAATAATAAAAATCCGAAACAATGTATTTATATATAAATAATCTCTCTTAATTTCTTTTCAATATGACCATGGTTTGTTGTTAAGCGGGAAGGGGTGGTCTAAAGTGACCAAAACGCATAACGTGGAACACTCCGTCAGATACGTATGGGTCATGTTATTGCGAGTTGGCATGAAGAACTCCACTTGCGTGATGAATGGGTTGAACTAGTACGTTGTGTATCAAGTATTATTAAATGTTATTTACAATTGACACCAACAACAAACGCAAAAACAACTAGTAAAAAACAAACAAACAAACAACTGAAGTAAAACAGTACTAGGAACAGACACGGTGGTGTGTATACGTTATGGAAGGTGAACTAAAATGAAACCTCCATTTGCTTCTAATAAGTGAGCTTCCAAACCCTCCTTTGGCTCGGTGAAAACTCGCGTTACGAAATTACTTAAATGACCTAAACCTTCTACTTCTCAACTTCTAACGTGTTAAAAGTCAATCACAAACTACCCTTAGACCCTATACGAACTATCATCGACCCCACGTCACGAAAATTTCATATATCTTTCCCTAAACTTGCAAAATATTATACATTCAGCGTGATTTTAGAAAGTATGATATTTTGTAAGTTTGAGGATATATGAAATTCCCCGGTTTAAACTAGGGCTGCAACCTTAGCTCGATGACCTGCGACCATAAGACCCGATTTTCCCCTTTCGCCCTCTGGGAGCTCGGAAGTTTCACTAAACAATGCGGATTTTAAGTCGGCAGGAGGAATAAAACAGTCCATTGACAAACCGGGTACATTAAACGCCACCTCTTCAATGGACCACACTTCTTCCATTCGGGTCTTGGTGTGGCTCATAGCCATCTCACCAAATCTAAAAAGGGTCACAACCGAATGACCCGAGTGGGCTATCATCACACCGTCCACCGGCCGATAATCATCCATACTCGAATTAATCGTGGTCTCCCAATACACCGCATCCCCACCCGCGGTTTGAATCCGGGTGAGATGCGAATCCTCCATGTGAACAATGAGCCCGGTTTTCTGACTAAAATAACCGAACAAAACATGTCGAATAATCTCCGCCGGGCCTTCACTTCTCGCCTTCAACGTCCTCGGATCCGCGGATATTTTAAGAATAAAGCAATCTTCACCATTAATTTTCTTTTCACCGACGCACTTTGCGTAGGTGAACATGCTAGCGGTGGTTCTAGGGTCAAGACCCTGGAGGGCCCGGCGCAATGGACGAACCGGGCCCTTGGCGGTATGCGCACGGCGTATGCCGCCAAACCAGGTTCCCATTGCAACCCGCGTGAACCTTAGAAGTTAGAACCACCGACAGCTAACTCAACATACCACATATCCGGATTCATTTGCCACAGCACAAAGCCGCCCGTGTCGGCGGCTCTGGCTGCGTGCTTATTTTTAACAACCCGCGAAGCGGTTTCGAATTCGGAAGCTACCATTTTCACTTTCCCCATTGCGTAGGCGTTTTTTATCGTGTTCTGAATCTTTTGGCCTCCAGATGCAGCTGTGTACTGCTGTAATATGTATTGAGCAGATGAAGTTTCCTAATAAAGACAAAATCCAAAAACTAATATTAAATTTCTATAAACCGAAAAACATGAAGATTTTCGATGTTAACTATGAAAAGACAGGCTTACAATAGGTGTGTCCTTGATACTAAGGTGAGGTAACGGGTCGTTTTTGGATGTTAACGGGTCGTTGGTGCCAACGTGCACCGGGGCGAGTGGTGCACCCATTACTCCTAACAACAACCTTAAATCAGACCTATGTTTATAAGCCATGGTAGCTGTCATTGAAGGGGCTCTAAAAAGCTGCCCCTTCATCCAGTTCCCAATGGCCGACCCGACCCGTTTGGAATCACCAAGGCCCGGGTCGTCTTGATCCGGCCTTCGTGCAACGGGGCGAGTGTCTCGCCAGATCCAGCAAGAAACGTGTCCCCGCTGATTAATTGTTTGGGCCTCCTGCGGAGGAGGAAGGGGAGCCGTTTCTTGCTGGACTCTTAGAGCGAGACCGGGACCTTACTGGGGAGAGGCCGCGGATGACTTTGTCTTTTAAGGCGGAGAAAAACCCTTGCTTCCTCTCCATGTTGGTTGTTTTGTTGTTTTTGAGTGTCTCGATCACTAGAAGATATGGAGGTAAGTGATCTAGTGAGAGACATGTAAAAGTGAAATCAAGAAGCAGGAAATTTGTTAGGATTTAGTATGTGTGAGTACTGCTTGCTACTGTGTAGGTTGTGGGTGACAATTAGGCTGAGGGGTGTGGAGCGCGACAGGGGGCGCGTGAGCCCATCCGCTCGCGCGGGGCGCGAGCACCACACCACCGAGGCGCGAGAGGGGCGCGAGAGGGGCGCGAGCGCGGAAAAAGAGGCAGGCGCAAGAGGGGTAGCGGCTGGGAATACGCGTGAAGGAGTCTTGGGTTGCGTAAATAGAGCCGTTGGGCTCATAATGTTTATTAAAAAAAAAAAAAATTTTCTCTATATAAACCAATATCACATACCACACCCAAAACCAATATCACATACCAATATCACATACCACACCCAAAACCCAAAATCACCCCATCTTCGAAACCTTTTTTTAAAAACATGGCTGGAAATTGGTACCCAAACCTAGATTCAGATTACAGTTACGACGATTTATGGTCGGCACCGGACCAACCGATGTTTTATTCGGGGTCGCAACAATCATCCGGCTTTCAACCATCCAACATACAACCGTCTCCTAACTTTGTTGTTCCGGAGACACAAGAACCAGAAGGTGAAGCTGTGGGACAAAGAAGACGCGTCCACCGGAAAAAACAAGTTGCAACGGACGGGTCGGGTTCGGCTTCGACTGGAAGGACGAAACGGAAAACCACTCCGTGGTCATCGGATGAGAAGGAAGCCCTGTGTCGGGCTTGGATAGTCATTTCTGAGGATCGGCGTTGCGGTAATTGTTTTAACGTTTTTAAAAATGATTTTTAATAAAAAAGTTAAATGACTTACAAATTTATTTATGCATTTTGCAGCGGACTACCAAAAGAGCAAGGTCTTTTGGACAAAGGTTAGGGAGACGTTCTATTCGCTCGTTGGGAGTACAGAGCGGAACGCCGATATGATTTCGGGTCGGTGGACCGAAATCAGAAAATTTGTCGGCTTGTTTACTAATCTGTTCAACAGGAACGCCGGTCGTATGAGACCAAGTGGCAGTGACGATTTGGCGGTTTATAATTTCACTGTCGAAGAGTGGAAGCAGGAGTGCCTACGGAGGTATGGGACGGTGAAGACGTGGGACGATGTAAAGGTGTGGGAGAGGTTGAGAAGGTGTTCTAAGTGGGTTGAGCTGGTGGCGCCGGACCTTGATGCGGAAGTAGGGCCGAAACGGACTAAAACTAGTTCGTCTGGAGCGTATAGCACTTCCGCCGGGTCGGATTGCCGGGTTGGATTCGACCTAAACGTTGCGGGGGAGGAAACGTCTTCACCGCCGAGGAGGCGGCCATTGGGAAGGGACGCCAGGGGGAAAAAACCGGCTGAGGGGGAAGCCGTAAACATCACCGATCTTGTTGAATCCCTCAATAAATTCAACAAAACCATGGAGGTGGTCTCTAATGACAAAAAGGAAAAAAAAAGAATGAGAGATTTGGACTTCCTTACAAGAGACTTCAGTAACCTAAATCCGGTCGACCAAATGCTGATGGAAAAACAAAAGGAACGTATCCGGAAGAGGTTGATCGAAGAAGACCAAGCCGAAGAATAAGAATAATGTTTTTTTTTAGTACTTTAATTTTTTTTTAGATATTAATTTGTTTTTTTAATTAATGTGTGTTTTTTTAAATAATTTATGAGTTTTTTTAATAATACGTTTTTTAATACATTTATAAAAAAATAAAAAAAAACCGCTCGCGCCCCCTCTCGCGCCCCTCCACACCAGGGCCCGGGGCGCGAGCACCACAACCAACACCCATCTTATCAAGTTTCTCTCTCTGCCACACGTCACAATATTATTGGCTGGAGCCCCCACTCGCGCCCCCCACACCCCTCAGCCTTAGGAGAGGCGCCCCCATATAGCATGTGAATATGTGATTAAAGGACAACAGTTTCTGTGTATCATATGCATTTAATATTTTTTACTAACTAGTATGTCTTTTTAAGACAAGTGTAAATAGTTCTTACTAATTTTTTAGGTTTGACTCGCCAAATAATACAAGTACAAGGAGGAACTTCATCACTATAGAAAAACTTAATTGAGTCGGTTTTAAACATCTGACTTTAGGATACCAAATTTTAAGCTATCACTTACATTCCATTAAACCAGAAGGCCGATTATTACCGGTATAATTTATGGTATCGATAACATCTAAATTCGCCATAAAATTAAAATCTGATATCGAAATTGTAATAAATAAATTTGTTCGTCGTTTAAAAAACAATGAAATTATATACTTTAGTTTTATTAAAAGTTTTAAATATAAAATAGTGATATAAATAAAACGACAAAATCCCTCCCAAAAAATAAAAATAAATAAAGAAAACGACAGAAAAAGTAATTATAAAATATATACTTTTTCAAATTTTAATAATTAAAATAGACATTTTGTCAATTTAAAAAACAGAAAAAAAAAAAAGAAAGCCTAGAAATAAATCATGCTTACTAATTTTACTCCTAAATAAATACCACTTGTGTTATTATTATGTACACCATAATAATGTCTAATTATAAGCTATGCATCTGCACTTTACTTTTTGTGGTAATCTAATATCCGCGGTTAACTTTAATCTTTGTTATCTATTTTTCTTAACGATATTAAATGGGTTATAGCGGTGTCACACTTATCAACTTTTCTTACTCAAGTTTGATTTTAGTATAGTTACATACTCTCGCTTTTAATAGCATACACTTGCCCCACCCTCATGATGTGGTGGTAAAGGTGTTGCGTTACACTGCTACCAAATAAAAGGTTATGATTCAAGCCTCACAAGAGTCAAAATAAATTAACTTTTAAAAAAAATAAATTAGCATACACTTGTTGGATTTATTCTTTGGACCTCAGGAGGAATGTCTTGCGAAAAATCCCTTGACCACCTTGATGAACCTGCGATGATAGAATCCTTATTTTTTAAATCACATTCGTGTAATCATCACAAATTTACACTCGAATTTACTCACATCGTAGGTATATTTCTCAATTTCACTTATATAATATTATTTTCGATAATAACCTAAATCTGAAGATGTCCCTAAGTCATTACTTACGTATTATATATATTATTATTATTGATTATAGATTAATCAAGTCCAAAATACTAAATTTGTGTGAACCTTAACAAAGTCAATTTAAACCAGGAATATTAGGTATACTTTAGCAAAGGGGGTTAAAAAACTTCGTATCATAGACATCAATTTTATACTATTATAACAAAAGAAAGCAATGAACAATCCTTGGTATAATATAAAGTCATACTTAATAACGTAAGTCGAAATCAATGAAGAATTACAAAGAGACATAAATCTCAAGTATGAATAAGACATTATTGTTGCATGTGAACTCTAATCATGACTTAACAAATTATGTTATATATTTTTTCTATTAAAAGTAAGTTTTGAATATTGTCGTATGTATTTCTCGGTCTCAAAATAAAAAACACTTAACCTAATCAATACAAATTATTACTAAGATATCTTACAAATAAGATGATGAAGCCCTTATAAAGGTAGGAATGAACTATAGACTATTCAATATTCATGGTTTGAAGTTTCATTAATTATAAAGAACACTTCAAGTTGTATTTTCGGTTCCAAACCACATTTAAGTGATAATCAAATAGAATGGAAACACTAAAAACCAAAACCAAATATGGTAATTGGTTTTCGATTCTATGTTAATCAATTCTGTTAAAGCCGAGGAACATAAATTTCATTTAGTCCAATAACATTTAGCCTAAATCCAATCTCTTTTGATTGAAACCAGACTTGACAACCCGAATTATGTATACCCTATATTTTTGTTAAAATCTGAAATGTTGTTTGAAACTGAAACTGAATCAAATTTGGTTTTCTCAACTTTGAATTCAATCTGTTTTTATGTCGACCAAAAAAATCTTCAAACCGAGTGAACCAAAACCCAAAATGATGAACGCCCTTAAAGAAATATGATAGTTATAATAAATCAAATTTATATAATTAATTTTAATCTAGATTTAGATCTTTCTAAAAGTAATAGTTTTAACTGTTAAAACTTTATATTTTCATTATCTTTTAAAATTATATACACTTTAGTACCTTGGATTCGAATAACGACGTCGTATGATACTTTGAATACAACTCATTACTCATTAGTAGTGAGTCAGCTGATTCAATGATGATGTAGATTCTTGTTACTTAAATTCAAGACAATATACTATTCATTTTACAGTCTGGAGTCAAGTTCATAATACTAAAATGCAGTTTAACCCTTTTTGAGTCATTCATAATTTAAATTTTATTGTAAAATAAAAACAATTTTTATAAAGTTGTATGAAATATTTTATAAAATAAATAAGGATAATATAATGTTGTAAGGTAGGGATTGTATTTGTGAGTTGTGACCACAATATATATCCAGATTGAGAGTTATCTTGAAAAAGTAATTAACAGCTTATGGCTAAAAGCCTGGTGGTCCAAATATGAAAGATAAGGGCATCCAATGGGCCTACTTCCACACGTACAAAACAAGTGCCAATAACACGCTTAAATTCTATCCTGGGCCCAACTCACTCACCTTTTTCATATAACAAACATTTTACTGTTTTATTTAACTTTTAATTCTTTTTCATTTCCATACATTAAAATCTAAACTTAAAAGCATCATACGACAGGACTTGATGAAATCGAGAGAGATACAGGTAACATTTGTAACATGAATTAAGAAAGAGTTTGTTAGTTGTTACATAATAATTTTTTTTAACTGAAAAATGAAAAATCTCCAGAACCACATAATACATTTGTATGTAGTGCGTTATTAGGGGCGGAACTATGTTAAGGGTAGGGGGGGCGGCCGCCCACCTTAATTTTTTTTTTTCTTTAGTGTTATTTGTATGTGAAAATCTCGATTGCCCCCCCTTAAAATTAGTGGTAAGTTCCGATGTCGCCCCAGCAAATAATTCCTGGGTCCGTCACTGAGCTTCATAGATTTAATGAAAGAGAAAATGAACATTTTGATAACATCTCCCAGATGTAGATACTGCAAACATGCAGCTTGCGAAACACATTTTGAACCAGAAAGAAATGAACCGAGTTACACAATATTCTAAATAGACGTTTCAACTTTAGCAATCAAGCCCATGACCATTTGTTTGCAAGCTTTGTCTACAACATAGCGCCTAGTCTGATTGGGCTTGTTTGGCTATAGGCCTTGTTTGAACTTGGTCGTTTTTGTTATTGAAGGCTTATTCTGGTTACCTGGCCTTGACCCAAATAAACCGGCCTGCTATTTGGTTCAGTTTTCAGTAGCTTTGTCAATGATGAAATTCCAAGTAACCTGACACAGATTATTTTAACAATTAAGTTCACATTTGGGATTTTGTGTAACGGTATTTTACAACCTGTGTTATTTATTAGGACTCATGTATGGTTGCATGCTCCGATTCACTTAGCTATCTGTTATGTGGTAAGTTAACATCTATACCTCTCATATTTTATTGTAGCTTTTCTTCGTTCATTATCTACATTTTGTCCAAATAATGATATGTCCGGTGGGATATAACGAGTTTGGTGGGACCAATGAGTTTAGCATGGAGGAACTCGAAGAGAGATTGGCCAAAGCCCAAGTTGTCTATTTTGAAGGCGAATCATCGTCTTTTAAACCATCAAAAGCCCAAACAAGAAACTGCCTACACAGTTCCAATTCGCATGATTCAGACTCTGAGTAAACAGTTATGTAATATTACTAGATATTATGATATCTTATTTTGAAGTTTTTGAACAATAAAAACAATCTCACTTACAATTCATCATCCTTCTACAAAAACAAAATTCAAATGTATATAAACAAAAGCCCTTGATTTACATATTAAGTTATTGACCACCAGAACCATCATTTTGTGGCAACGCTAACAGCTCCATAAGTTCCACTCGATACTCAAGCCCTCTCAAATAATGCCCTAGCAACATGCACCAAAACAGTAAACGAGCTAGATAATCCCGACTCAAAGAAACGAGAGGCTGAAACTGCATTGAAGTGTTGTTATCCGCGTTATCATTACTTCCATTTCCAGTGTTTGCAACTCCTATAGAAGTGTTTTCAGATATAAATGGAGCTTGTGAGTGCATTTTAGGTGACAGAGTTGCAAGCAGACCGTGAACAACAGAGTTGATTGTTTCTTTGAGGTCAGCAGATGTCGGTTCTGACAGCTCAGCAACTTTTTCTGGTTGTAAAGATCTTAAGTAGTCTAAAAGTTCATTCTTTTCTTCCCCAACAAACTGCTGCATGTGCAGAGCTGCATTCTTCCTTTTTACTTCATGAAGCTCCTGAAATTTAATCAAATTTTATGAAATGAAACATTGAAGTATATATTATTAATTATTTATTTATGTAATTACCTTTTTGACAGAGAATAAGCGGGATTGTAGTTTTAGAATATATTGTTGTAGTTCCGGTGTCATTTGACCAAGATCTGGAATCTCGTATGTGTTTTCACTAGATGAATGTAATTCATCATCTTGACCCGGGATTGTGTTTATTGATATATCGGTGTTTAATAACACTGGAGACTTAGAATCTTCGATTGTGTGCTCATCTTCCTCGGTATCAAAGTTCTTCTCCAGACACAGCCTGTATTCAGCATTCCTTAATGTGTACCTGCAATGCAACGTCATTCAATAACATGTTGATAGTTATCTTTCCTTTGATAATGTGTAATATGTTAAATTTTATCCATTGGAGACACCAGATAACATTATTCACGGAATCATGGATCATGAAACATCTCCATTAGCAGTACCATCACTTCATATAACCATCTCAAAAACTTTGCCCATAAATAATTGTGAAATGCGAGTTCTAAACACAAAAATGTAAGACAGTTGTCGTTCTACTAGTCTACCCTCTAAAAGAGTGTAAATGTAGGTTTACTCGAGATCAGCTTGCTAAAAGCTCAAATCAAGCTTGAGCTTAAACAGGCTCGAGCATAGTTGTCAATAGCGGTGATAGCGGGCGCTATAGAGCGTTACGTAGTGATGCGGCTATAGGCAGCTATATACTAAATATCGGTCACTTAGCATGATTATAACGGTATTTAGGGTTTTTTAATTTTATTTTTTAATATAAAAAATTGTAGAAACCTATTTCTTAGGCTTGTTTATCAACCAAACAGCTGCACGCCTGCACCTTCCACAAGTTCCACCGTAAAAGCTTATTTTGTGAATATAAACCCTAATTATTTGCTTAAAAATTTTCTAGTCCTTTACCGCTAAATATGAAATAGCGGTCGTTATTTACCGCTATTTGCTACGAAGCATATAGGTGACCCATCGCTATTTACCGCTATTCACTATTGACAACTATGGGCTCGAGCCTAAAAATAAGCTTGTTCAATAAACGATCACAAGCCGAGGTTTACTTATCAAGCTCAAGCTGGCTTGTGAGCCTAAACAAGCCCTATTATTTATGTAGTCTTTATTCAACATATTAAATATATACCAACATGATAATTATTAGTTTGTACAAAATTATGATGAAAGTAACTAAATAATATATAATATGTTATCTATTTAAGTTATAAATAAAATATATAAAATATACATAAAAGTAAGGGAAAATTACCAAAATAGACATGTTTGACTAAGATTTTACCAAAATAGACATGTCTATTTTAGCCTCTCCAATCATTGGTTTTTTGACCAATAAACAACTGACACGTCACCGAAGCCGGCTAACTTAGCCGCCACTTTATGGGCATGGAATCTTATGAAAAGTAAACGGGACCCGCCTTTAGCCAATAAAAATTCGACACGTGTCAAAGGAGGCTAAACTTAGCCTACATCTATGGTTATTTAGCCGGCATCTTTGACTCTTAGCCGGCTTCGGGATACGTGTCTATATACTTAGTCGGCTCCAAATATTCCTTCTTAGCCGGCTCCAACTCGGCTTGTAGGCTAAGGCTTCACTTAGCCGTCTTCTTTTTTTCATTTAGCCGTCTAATTTTAGCCGCCAAAATTGAATATTTTACCAACCTTACCAACTCTATTAAATATTTAGCCGGCTTCACTTAGCCGTCTTCTTAGCCGGTGTAAATTTAGCCCACAAAATTAAATATTTTTACCTACTCAATTAATTGTTTAGCCGGTTTCGCCTAGCCGTCAATTTTTTTCTCCTAACCGACATGTTTTAACCATCAGAAATAAATACATATTTTTATATATGTATATATATTAATTAATATATAACAAAAAAATTCAAGCAAGAGCCAAGTTTGAGCTTGAATAACTATTCACAAACTGAGCTCAAGCCTTAAAAATAGAGCTCGAAACGAGCCGAGAATTAGTAATATAGCCCATATTAACCCTAGCTCAAGATTGACAAGTTAAACAAGCCAAGTCGAGCTCCGCTCAGCGCAGGTCAACTCGTTTACATCCAAACAGATGATTTTACAAAGCAGGCTAGTAGAAACGGAAAAGCTTACAATGACAGGCAATTGATTAGAAATCGATGATAGACTAGTATAACTGGAGTCAAATTCTGTGGCAGAACTTGCACTTTATGAATGCTCACAAGAACCTTGGTTTTAAAATGAACATGCGAGGAGGCGTATCATACATCTGGGTCAAAATTGGTCAATATTAAAGTGTGTAGGAGGTTGATATGTAAAAAAAACAACCAAAGGGATGAAGAATTTATGAATGTTTTTCCGTGACCAAAGGCGTGTCTGTCATGCATCTTCTAGGCTGTACATATATGTTTTTTAAAACCAGGGTAAGAACAAATGTTCACAAATTACCCGAGATATTGGTGCCGCCATCAAAAGTGTTTCATGATTCGCTGAATCTACTATCCAGCAGATGTTATCGAGATGTCATTTGATTCTAAGCGAAAAATTTTAGGGTGGTAATAACTAATAAGTGAAAAGGGCAGTGTTGCAAGACGGTAGCTGTAGTCCGTGTTTATGAGATTTATAACAATACAATTTTCTATATCAGCAATTTAAACATACAGAATGTAGCCCAAATAAACAGCTACAGACTACAAAATGACGTGTACATCTATATAAGCTCGAGTTATCTAATGTGCACAGAAAACGTTTAAGTCACTCACTACCTAGGCGTGATACTTGAAAACCTTGGGCTCGTATTTAGTTTTACAAACATTTTCAAAAATGATAATAAGTTATTTAGTCTTTATCTCGTTCGTCACCGGGCATTCTTGGCATAACATAAGAATTATATTTAAATTCAGACTATATCCAACTAACAATTTAAATGTCTTTGAATTTTAATATGCACAAAATCATTAATTTCCACTCATTATAACTATAATAAGCCTCAAGACTATGCATAATTTCTAATAATCATAAAAACTATCACCAACACAAACAGATAATCATATAAATACTGAACCAAAAAGACTTTAAAAAGCTTAATTACCCTGTCATCAAAGAAGAAACCAACAACTTAGACAAAGGTTTCCACAAAGCTTCAATCAAAACCTGAAACTGGTCAGAAGGCAACAACCCCAGCATACCAGATATAGTCCTCTTCATAGCATCCACAGTAGTAGGCGGCACATCTTTCTGAATCACACTCACATCCAACGGCTCAATCTCTTGAATCAATTTCAATAGCACAGATTTCTAATCACCAAAATAAACAAAACCCATTAAGATCCCGCTAAACCAAATCAAACCCACAAATTAAATCGAGTGAATTGGATAACCCACAAACCTTTGAGCGTGAATCGCCTTCGTACGGTCTGATTCCATTTGATGCGAAAACTAGGGTTTTGACGGAGTGTTTGGGGAAAAGATTGGTGGTGAAAGATATGGAGTGACGTGGACGGAAAGAGAGTGGTGAAGATGGAAGAGAGAGAAACGAGGCAGCTGCAAAAGCTGCCATGGATTGACAAGCTTTTGCAAGCTCTCTGTTTCTGGTTGCTTGGTGGGCTGTGTGGAAGTTAGGCCACAATGTTGGTGTATATGTTATTTGGATACTGTACAGGTCAAGAATGGAGGTTTGACCACCTTATCTCTATGCAGTTCAGCTTCTTTTTTTATGTTAGTTTCATCTCTCTGTCGATGATTTGTGTTTCAATGGACTCCACTCGTCTATAGACGTGTAAACAAACCTGACGTTTAGTGAGTTGTTTCGATGGAAAATTTGTTTATGTTTGTTCATTTAATAAACGAACGAGTATGAACAAAATGTTTGTGTTCATTCTAATTAAACGGACATGAACACATGTTTCGTTCGTTCATTTATGTTTGAGAACGTTCTTATATGTTTGTTTGTATTCATTTTGTTCGTTTAACTATATTCATTATGTTCGTATATGCTTGTTTGTATTCATTTTGTTTATTTATGTTTATTTTAAATGAACAAGCATGTTTATTTATGTCTGATTAGTAATTGTGTTTGTTTAAAGTAAAATGAACACACACAAACATACCATTTTTCGGGTTCGTTTGGTTGATTTAGAGGCCTACTCGTCCATTAGAGCCATTACAACTCCTATTGAAAAGCTTATTGTTTTTTTACAACAATGTTTTAACAAGACCGATAAGTGTATATTTTAGGTTACAAATTGAAATAACTATGATGGATATATTTTACATACGTATTTCATTAAGGGTTGGAGTTCTGTTGAAGGGCTCTCTCTTAATTCTTGGTTTCAGTTGGTTTTAGACTTTTAGGGTCATACTTGACGGTCTGTAACATCTCGAGTTTAAGAACTATTATAATTTTTCAATATATGAAGCATGATTCAAGTTTTATCTATTTGTGTTCTTAAAAGATTTAGACCTAATACGAGACAAAAAAAAGGGATTATTTTCACTAATTTTACAATTACATGTCATTGAGAATGATTAAAGATGATCGAATAGATATGTTTAGGTTTAAAGATTAAGCTCTAGAACGAAATTCTAAATTTCAATAAGAATATCGTTTAATATTATTTTTTTACATAAAAACTGAGAGATGGTACATTGATATGTTAGTGTCTCAAAGTTAGTTTTAGAGGATCAGTTGCATCTATCATAATGTTTTTACTTTTTAGAGTGTTAAAAGTATAATTGAAAATGATCAAAATGAATTATACATAAATATACACGATTTAGTTCAAACCAGTTAATCTAAAAACCAGTTAGTGTTGTTCTTATATTTTTGTTATCAAGTAACTAGGTAGCGTGTGCTTTTAATGTCTCTAGCGTGAAAATAACCAAATAGTTCATGGTTATGCAATTGTGTACATGATACACACTAATAGCAAGTTTGGCTTTTATGAAGTTAGCAAAGAGAATACTAAGATTAAGAAGTAGAACTTAAGTTTTCTTGAGCGTTATGTGGATATCATAGAACATTGTGTGCTTAAAATTTGATAATATGTGCATTTCATAGATTTATGAAACACCACTCTTGAACAAAATTTAGTGTATATCCATCTATATGCCAACTTTTTTACATTTTTTTCCGTAGACGTGTTTTAAACAGGGGAATTGGGTTCGTTTTGTAATTTGACTATGATATTTTGATAATATTATTAAAAATGTACTTTGGAAATGCGAGTCATGCAATGTTTTTGTAATTTCTCGACGTGCCCAGACATAAAAGAAACTAATTAGAAGTTGTCCTGAGAAATTTAGGGATGACGCTTAGTCAGTGAACTTAGCAAAGATCAACCATGGAATTAGTGAATTATCATGTATTAAGTATACATGAATCTATAATGTGTAGTTGGAACTTGGAAGGGATTTAAATGAATTATACAACTTTTAGTTTCAAACGGCCAAACTAAGAACCAATTGGTTCATATTCTTTAGCAAGTAACGGAATTGAATCAAATGAATGTTAACACCATAGTAACCATAATTAGAGACTGTTTAAATGTTTAAATAGTAAATAGCTCATGGTTATGCAAAGAAAGAGATAGGATCAAGAAGTAGAATGCAAATCGAGATGAGTACGCAAGTTTTTCTTGTTAGATTTAAGATATTGGCATGGGCGAAGTGTCTTGAGTACGCAAGTTTCTCAATAGTGTAAATTTACCTGTATCGAGTCCACCATGACATTTTTTTTAAACTTCGCCACTAGTTATTGGTTGTCCATGAGTAAAGGATAAAGTATGCTTAAAAGAATGACGTTGTGTGGTTATGTGAAATAGCATGTTTAGATGTTGTCTTAGACAAATTGTGTGAAATAACTTGGTATCTTGAACATGACTTAATATGATGTGTGGATGTGATAGAACATTAGGGTTATTTATGTGATGGTTTTGTATTAGAGCTTTTATAACATACTATGCTAATTTAGGAGCTTTTAGATACTACACCAAAAGCAACGTATCCAGAGTAAACTTGGTATGTACGGAAAGTAAAGGGCTATTGAAGTGTGGGGTGCGTTCTCTTATTGAATGTTTTGGTTGTTATTATTTTTTGGTCAAACATCCTCTAAAATCTTATTTGCTAGTCGTTGGGTCTTGGTTGCATTGTGGTAGAGCCTACCCGATATATATGTTGGGTAAAGCATGAACTTGGGGCCTCCACCTTTCTATGTTGTTTTTTTTTTCTTTTTTTTTCTGTACATATCGAAAACAGTTGAGTAATTAAGGTTTGTTTAAATTTTGACATGCTTATTACTAAACCCCGAAACTGGATTACGGGAACCAAGTCGGGGAAAAGAGTAATGCGGGAAGAGGGGGGGGGGGGTTGAATCACTGAATTCATGAAAATGATACTAGGAAATAACCCAGTTTTGTAATTCAAATTCGACCTAAATATATATCAATGAACTACTATTTTTTATTTTCGCATCATCATGGTTCATGTGTGAGCATTGCAAGGAGGCTTTCTTTCTGGGCCATACTTCTTATTAACCCAACAAAAATTATTTTATATGAATCGGGCCCTCGGGGCCATGGCCCACAGGCCATAACAATATTTTCCCTTTTTAGCAAAATAGGATACCTTCTATTCATTAGGTATAAAAACTCCATATTAGTTACTTCTAAATTAATCGCTTTAAATAATCTTCAATGTAATGGGTAGAATTTATTATATTTATAGCTAAGCAGTTAATGCGGAAAAATATCGGATATCGGTCATGGACCGATATTTGAGATATCGGTTATCGCGGTGAGATATCGGTGGGATATCGTTAATTTTAATATCATGTAAAATTCAAATATATAGCAATTTAACACTAATAGTTCAGTATAGTCTTCTACCATGAACAAACTAACCTTTTGCAAATTGCAAAACACTAACAATCGTAGCAAAGTAAGAATTGATTAAGACGTAAAACACTAACATTGAACACTAAAAGTTGATAATTAAGACTTAAAACACTAAGATCGGGAGTATCAGTGATATATCGGTCAAATATTAGTCCAATATCGATCAAATATCGGTCAATATCATTGATATTATCGGTACCGATATTTTGAACCGATATTCTGATTTATATATCGCCAAGGACCGATAACCGATATATCACTGATATATCGGTGATATATCGGCGATATCGTGCATAGATTGTTAGTCCAAATGTTGAAAACGTGTAAAGCTAAAAGATCATATTTTATATAAATCGGTAGTGTATTTTTTCTAATATTAATTTTGAATATCATGAAACAATGTAGTTAACTTTCAAACAAAATCATAGCCAACTTCCACCCCAACTAGGCCCATGTGTCTCTTACCATTAATAATTGGCTGAAAACAAACCATATATTCTAACCTCGCACCATTAGCAATGAATAAATTGAGGTGGTTTAGGGTGAGACCCATATTATGAAATAGCATTGTAACATTGAAATAGTAAAAAAAATCCAAATAACTATTACTAAACAACATAACGGGAGTTATATTAAAGGGAAATTATCAAAATAGACAAATGTTGGCCCCTTTTTCATATATATAGAATCAATATCTTAGCCTAAAACTTTTTAGACGTTCCTCTTCTAGCAATTTTAGGAGAATAAACCTTTATTTTATTTCATTTTTTTTCTCTTTTTATTTGTTAGGCACGGATTTAAAAAAATTTATTTTGTTTATATCGTCTTCTTCACGTCTTAACAAACCCTAGGCTGCTAATAATATTAATCCATCCCTAAAACAACTATTGAGGGTTTAGGGCATGCTATTAACTCCACGAGTTTATCTATAAAGAAAGTGCATTTGTAAGCTAAGCTTAGCCTATAAGTGACGCATGTCTGATTAATTAGAAAGTGGTCAACCAATTTCGGAGTCCAAAGGGTACCCTTAGCTGGCTAGTCCAACATGCGCAACCTATATTAGTCACGTGTCACTTGTAGGTTATAGTCTAGCTTACAAATGCATTTTCTTAGCTTATTTGTCTTGTAGGCTAAGAAAAACATATTCTTAGTAAATATACGTTAGTTTAACCGATGCCCACCGAGTTTCCGTTTCATCCCGCCAAACGCACAGGTTGAAAGCAACTAGTTAGATATAAAATCGTTTTCTTTTCAATCGGGTTATGTTTGAAGAACATATTCTTAATTCATATACCTTTGTAGAGGTACCAACCTGGCATACTTATCGTGTTATCAGTTATCGATTAGAAAATTAGTGTCACCTTTTATTTTGATACTTGTAGAAAATCAATCCCGTAGTCTACAAAATCCAAAATGGTAGGCCAAAAAAGTTTGCGTACGTCTTTTTGCGTCTCTTTAAATTTTAATTAATGTAACTGGAAAATTCTCTCTATATGTGCTTATTTATTCGTGTGTGTTTCTACATTCATTCCGTTACGTATACGAATTTTTATCATGCAATTTTAACCTAATTTACTATATATGTTTACTTAAAACAATCGTGACATTACTTCAAAGCTAAAAATTTAATTAAGATCATATATTATATCTTTCCAACCACCTATTGAGTCATTTGTGGCAATACATATAACTAATATATATATATATATATATATAGAAAATGATTCAAATAAAAAACAATTGTTTTGTGAAAAGTGTAAGAAACACATCACTAAAATATGACACTATACCATATAAATAGGAAACTATAGCGTATTTAGAAACTACTAATCTCAACCACTAGATCCTAGATCTAATGACCAAGATCTATTCTTATGCTTCTCACAAAACTATTGTTTTTTACGTTAACCCTACCCTATATATATATATAGGGGAAGGTTGTCATACAAATTAAAATTTTGTACTAAACGTGAAAAGAAAAGAATTTGACGGTGGCAGTTTTGTAAATAACTTGAAATCTCTTTGTCTCACATAAACCCCAGTTCCATCGCTTCAAAAACCCAAAATTCATCAAAACCACATTCACTTCTTCCAATAACCCTATACGCTCTTTGATCAGTTTTACTTTTCATACGCTAAATCATCGGCTATGAATGACAATTGAAGGTAAATTTACAAATGGACCCGATTAAACCCAAAAACAACATGTAGTATGTTGAATCCATATTTGATTGGCGTTGCTAGTCAGATCATTATTATATTGTAGAAGTTTATTCATTTGTGAACTTGGATAAACAAATTTAAGCTACACATATTACAGTTTTAACATTTGAAAGCCAGGGGTAATCTTTAAGTTATTCATGCTAAACAAAATAATTACTCTAGTTAAGAATAATTACTCTATTTATAAAAATCACGTTTTATAAATAGATTAATTATATATAAAGTAGAGTAATTATATAATGATTACTGAGTAATAAATCGTATCATCGTTCAATAATGCTTTATTCAATTTTTTGTTTTGTATCAAATAGAGTAATTACATTTACAAGTAGAGTAAATATAAAGTTGGTGATAATTACTCTAATTAATAAATAATTACGCTATATATAAGAATAATTACCCTAGTTTTAAAATGATTACTCTAGTTATACGTTAAAAAAAGCAACTGATTACACACCCAATAGTAATTACTCTACTTGTAAAAATAATTACACTTCTGTTTTATATGTAGTGTAATTTTGTCAAGTAAATAGAGTTATTATCTTGTATAACTAGGGTCTGTTTGGTATGGGATAATGGAATGAACGAGGGAATGAAATGGACAAAGGAATGAAATAAATCATTACTATTTCATTGTCTTGTTTGGTTACCACATAGGAATGAAATGAATCATCACTTTATTAATTTTTTTTAATTAAATAGTAAACTATTCAATCATAATATTTTTTATCAATTAATAAAACGGTTATAAGATAATGCGATATAGTAATAAAAGTATAATAACAATTATAATTTAATAAAATTTATAATATAATAAAATAATAATGATGATGATAAATAGCAATAATAATAGTAGGAGTAATAATAATAACAAAAATAGTAATTATTTTTATTATTAATTATTATTATTATTATCATCATTATTATTATTATTATTGATCATTTTCCATTTCATTCCTAGAAGGAATAAAAGAAAAACTACCTTTTGATAAGGAATGAAAAATGTTATATATAGAATGGTTTGCATTCCTTATGAATGATTCATTTCATTAATGAATGGTAACCAAATATGTTTTATTTCATTCATTTGGAATAAGTCATTTCATTCCACCTCTCATTACTTCATAACAAACACTACCCTAGAGTAATTATTGAAACACATGCTATTAGAAGAAACCTTTGAAAATACTCTGTTATTTTAATTTTTTGTTGTTTTGATTTATAAGCTTCAGTTCATCAATCAATTTGATTTGCAAAGCTTCCATGGATCAATTAGTCCAATTCACAAGCTCCAATTGATTGATTAATCCAATTCGCATGCTTCAATTAGTTCAATTAATCGATTAGGTTTGCAACGGTCTCTTTTAAAATCACTATGTAACTACAAATTGATTGTTAAATCCGATTCGCAAGGCTCAATTGAATAATCAAATATGGTTTGCAATCTTCGGTTCATTAATCAAAAGCATCAGTTCATCCTATTATCAAAAGCTTCGGTTCATCCTATTTGATCGATTAGGTTAGTTAAATGAATATGATTTAATCGATCTAAAGATGATTAAGTGATTTCATCCGATGAATATAATTGATCAATTTCATTTGAAAAAGAATGATACATTTACAAATTAGATTTCATCGTCATTTAGTTATGTGTTTCCTTCAATTATTGGGTTCTGTATGTTAATTACAAATTTACCATTGTGATTTCACTTGGTTCGAACAGTTAGCAGGGTTTTTTTGTTTGTATTTGATCATTTCCCTCTCTCTCTCTCTATCTCTCTCTCTCTCTATATATATATATATATCTAACTATCTATATAATTGCCTACCATAAAATCCTATGTGTCGCTCTTAGGTTGTCCCCTCATTCTCTAAAGCCACCAGATTGCTTGATTTCTAAATGGAGGCTTCTCGTGCATTTGACCCGAATTCACGGGTATGGGTCTTACCAAACCCGGATATTCTTTAAATGGGTTATAACATCTCATATATTTATGAAACTTTCATAATCAAACAATAATTTTTGCGGGTCATGGGTCTCACCAAATTAGGATAACTCCTAAACGGGTTATAATATCTCATTTATTTGTGAAATAAACCTCTTAATCATCAAATCCCAAGAATAATTTACACGGGTTATGGTCTTACATAACCCTAATAGCCCTCAAATGGATTATAAGAGCTCATTTATTGGTAAACACTATCATTAAACCCTAATTTAGTTTATCTCCTTTACATGTTCTCTGTTATTGGTCTTTCATATTAATCGCCGGTTAACTTCCGATACTACCCACCATTGTCTACTACATTAACATCCCCTTTGCCATTAGACAAATATTTGTGTTCATGTTTGTTCATTTAAAAAAATCAACATGCTTGTGTCTGTTTATGTTTGGTCGTTAAAAATCTAAAAAACCTACACATCTCAATTGAAAAAAACTCAAACGCTAAAAAATATAATAACAAACTAATATAAATGTATAAAATTAAAACTAAACTACGTTAAAAAAATAAAATCATCATAAAATAGCAAAACGATTAAAACAAAAACTTGAATAAACCCCGTAACACGGGAGTATCAAACTAGTGTGTATATATATATATGATTTATTATTAACCGGATTAATTACTGGAATATATATTTACGATTGCAATATAATACAATCATTGATTAAAAAAAGAATAATATAAATATAAATTAATAACTAAATAAAAGAACGTCTAACGAGAAGAGAAGAATTGCATGTGCATTGTGATTTAAAACTTCACATCCATTTATGAACTTCACGTTCCTCTCATTAAGGCATGCAATTCTAGCTATATTAAATCCAACCTAACAACTGTACAGTTTTCAATTTGCTTTTTTATTAATAAACATACACTTAATTACTTCATATGAAATTATGTCCAGACTAGATATAGCCTCCAAACCACGACAATTAACAAGATACACACGTATAAGTACCGTTTAAGCAAATTAGATATGCAAAAGTACTTTAGTACGGTTTTTGGTTATTGTTCACGTCTTGGAACAAATTAAGTTTTTAACAATCCGTACTCATGATAAACGTACTTATAAAACAAGTAATGCAAGCTGTCACAAATCCATGTGCCACCTTAGATTGCCATTATCATGAACTCTGTTAATTTGCTTGTTTGTCACGTAACAAACTTTAACTTTAACACACTTATGTGTTAAAGAAAGGAGTTTCAAACTACGATAATTAACAAGTTACACGCATAAGTAGTGGATGATATAGAATAAAAATTCTAGAGGTATTCCCGGGATACCCCTCATTATGCTAGATCCGCCTATGCGTATAAGCATAGGCAAATTTGACTTGCATATGCAAAAGTATAACGTTTCGGAACAAATTCATTTTAAGTTTTGACGATTCGCACGTGTGTTAAACTTACAAAACAAGTAATACAAGTCACAAATCCAAGTGCCACTTTAGAGCGCAATTAATATATTGAACATTGTTAGCTTGTTTGTCACGTAATAAAATTAAACTTTGTGATGAACCAACTTATACATCAAAGAAAGGAGTTTCAATTTCTTACTACACAAGCAAGATACATACATACGTACAAGTTCTTATTCAAAAAAAAAAAACTTGTAACGTCCGCATCTTAATCGCCTAATTAAAACTATACATAATTAATTAATAATCACACACACATTAAAAAAACACAAATCCTAAATCATCGAATCTTTCTTACATTTGACTTCAAATGGTCGGTTTCGTGCGACAACTAAACAATATACGTAAATCATTAATCACCTGTACGTGTTCGTGTACGTGTACGTGTACGTCCAACTCAACGACGTCGTTCCGGTGTCCAACGAGGCAACGTTTGACTGAAACACGATGACGTCACTCTCGAGTCAAGTAGTTCCACAATCGGAGTAAAGTTAACACACCGTGGAACCTTGTATTGATTGATCGAAGCACCTCTTGATATTGCATAATCCATGAGTTCTTCGAACGTACCGTTTTTCACGACCCGAATCTCCAACGCCCCAATCGAATTGCACTCGACACGACCCTGCCGGTAAACCGAGTTCAAGGACTCCTCCATTGCTAAACAACATTTTTCTAACACATCTTTTGTAGGAGAGTTTGATGGATCTTTTATTAATAACTCCCAATAGATGACGTAATGTCCCGGGATTGTTTTCGTGTCCGCGTAGCTCGTGTACTCGACTACGGTGGTGTTGAATTCGGTTAAAAGTTTTGACGCGTTCTCCACCGCAGACTGCAACTCTGCCTCGTCCGTTTTATCCGAGTCAATGCTCAAAAGCACATTTTTGCGTCGGATAAAACGGAACTGTGGGGCAGAGTTGTGGAACCCCATGACACGGAGAATGTCACCTACGTGGTACCTGCATAGGCCTGCGTAAGTGGTGATTACTAGTTCGTATTCTTTTCCGACTTCCACGTTGACTAAGTCAACGAGTTTGTCACTTCCCGCGGTTGGTGAATTCGGGTCGTGTGAGAGAAACTCGAAGTATGCCATGTTTGGCATGATGGTGTACGAAACTTCGGACGGTTTGCACATCGGGTTTAGATTGAGTCCGAAATAACATTCGGACGAAGCGTACATTGTACAAACTTTCGGTAACCCGCCGCTATAATAATCCAAAGTCGGAATGTATTGAGCCATTGCACCGGTGACAATCACTTCTAAATATTTCGTATACGGCCAAATTCGTGTGATAATTCGTTCCCAGTTATCCTTCGAGCATTCAGATTCAATAAAATCCGCAAGCTCCGGGTCTGGTCGTAAGACCTGAAGCATGCATGATCTGATATCCGAATCAGAAATTTTTGAATTCAAAGTTCCAGTTCGGATATCACGTGCAAGCTCCCTCCAGTTGAGCTGGAGGAAGCGAATTGCACGAAGAAGACCCGAGGCGAAGATGGCGCCTAAACGAAGTACTTGTTGACGCTCATACAGTCCGCATAGCATTTGCGAATACATACTTTGAAATGAATCCGGGCATAGGATAGCCTCGTTTGGGCTCGTGTACACATTATACGGGTCGAAGGCTCGGGTCTTGAAATGGTCACTTTTGTAGTAGCTAGTTAAAACGGGTCGGGCCATTAACCCGCCAGGGGTCTTGGTTTCCGACTTGACGAATAGGAAGTATAGTCCTTTTCCCTTGTCTAATCCAGGCATGTACCTATTACAAACAATATACAAGACAAAATGTCATGTAATCGTGTTATATTAATTTACTTTTCAAATTTTAATAGTATAGTCATAACTATATAAGACAAAAACAAGTTTGAAAATTTTTATTATTTATGTTTTGATACAACTTTAATTCTAATAAAATATTGAGATATAAATAAATATAAAAAATAAATTATGGTGTTACTTTGTTCATAAATTATTGTACTTTCTTCAATTAACGTTAATTCGTTGTCAACTTACAGGTTCATCACTGGCATGAGAAGACTGTACAATAGTTGCCGTCGATCCAACTCTTCTTTAATCGTCGGCATGAGTTTTCGTTCACCGGCAGATGTCCCTGAGCTGAAAGTTAAAATTTATAACTCAAAACTTATAAAATTTTGTAATAATAATAATATCAATACCTACCTAGTGAGAAACTCAGAAATAGGATGAGCTGATAAAATGGGAGATTTATCGCCATTAGCAATACGTTGAATAATGGGTTCAAGATCCTCATAAGTGACCATCGGAATCTTGGACTTAAATGTTTCCCGGTCACTTGCACCGGCGAGATTATGCAGCCGTAGATACTCCGTCTCGGCGTTCCGGCTGAGAATCTCTGCCAGCACCTTCTCTTGTACGGCATCAGCGTTTCTCGTCATCTCTTCAATAAACTGAAGCGCCTTTGCATCTTTCTCACAGGCCGGTGGGCCCAACGGCGAACACAAAGCATCAACCGCCATATTAATAATAATAATAATAATAATTTTCAGTTAACCTTAAAAAACAAACGAGGATGTAATGTTATTAATGTGTGTTTTGGTTTTATCAATGTTAGGATGTTAAAGTGATGGAGAATGAATGTGTTTATATAGGAATAGTCACGTGACATGTCATGGTGGGGCCCATGGGGTGGGAAAGTATGGAGGAAATAAGTTTTAGGGGTGGAGAGGTGATGGGTAAATATGTAAATTTGATGAAATGGCGGGGTGTAGGGTTGAGAGGGGACAGGTGGGCCCCATGACACAGGAGACACGTTGTCACACGTCAGTAAAACCACGCGGCTGTTAATGTTGTTGCCGTTTGATTAAGACGGCTGGCCGGCTGTGTGTGTCAACTGTTGCAAACGTGGCACGTGAGAAAAACAAACACACCTAAATATTTATCTTATTAATAATAACAATAATAATATGAGTTTATTATGTTACATATGCGTAATACAGTTAATTACGATTGGAGCTGGGTTGGCGACTGTAGGGAAATTATCTGTGAAATCGTTAGGGCGGTTATGGCAGATTATGTATTGAATTATGGCTGGGAGTCATTAGAAAAAAATTATTTGAGTTGAATGGGTTTTGAATCTTTTGATTTAAGTTATTTGTTTTGCTATAGAGGTTAAAGTTTTGAAATGCAACCTATTTGGTTGATGAAAAGTATTTCTTATATTTTTATATGGTGACGGGGATTTGAATAGGATTTGACAGGGATTGTGGGTCATTTGAAAGGCGAGATAAACATTGGTTTTTAACTGAGCAAATTTAACACAATCCACATGTTCGGAAGATTCCAAATCTACGTTGTTTCCCTTGGATAAAATAAAGACCCATGCCATACTCATAGATTGCTCAAGCTAGGTTATTTTCCGCATGTCGGTTTCTAGGTTCCTTGTGGGTTACACGTTTAGGAATGGGTCTGTTTTTGACGTGTTTTGGTATTTCACTATTTCTGTTTTTTCTATTCCATGAGCTTTTTCTTTGGCTTGTTTTTAACATAGTTTACTACTTTACTTGTTTCTAACATATTTATGACTTTGAAAATCTCAATTATATATATTTCCTTATATTTTTTCCTCTTAAGCATATGCATGTGATTTTCATTTCTTTCTATTTTAGTCTTTATAACTAATGTTGTTACGTTGTGATGTTAAGTTAAAAGTCATTTATGTCTTTAATTTTACCTTTATGTACAAGATCTTACTCTAGGAGTTTCAAGTTTCCAAAAAGAAAATAAATAAGTAAACTAACAAATAATAGGAATTTAAATGTGTTTTACTTTAAAACAAAAAAAACATCTTCGCGCAAACGGTGGGTTGGGTGGTGGTGGAAAGTCACAATGGGTGTTGGTAGGTGGTGATGTTGGGTGGTGGTGGAAGGTCACAATGGGTGTTGGTAGGTGGTGATGTTTAACCCCCTGTAGAGTGTAGACATTATAAGATTTTATAAGTTGATGGACCAAGTCTGCATCAAGTTCGGACATCATTTTTTAATTAAACATCTTCGATAAAACAAACAATTTGCATATAGCAATGTCTGCGCGTGGTCTATGTGGCGCAGACAAAAGAGTTTGCGCATACCTTTTTCAGAAACACAAACACCACCTTACTCACTTCCAAAACATGCCCTTGTTGTTATCAACAAAAACTTAGCATCAAAAGCTCAAGAGTTGATGAAAGTATAGAATAAGGTGGATTATGGTGGTTGACTAGTGAGGTGGACGAAGTGGGAATATATGGCACTGAAAGGGAGAAAAGATTAGCCGGTACCAACAAGAACATTAACGTAGTTACCAGGTACCGCCAAAAACCACTTCGTGTGGTGGTTCTCTCCCAAAGCCTGACCATTTTCATGTAGGTTTAAAATGCTCGCTCCACCAACCAAATTTTGAGACACAAAAGTGTGTGTGTAAAAGAAATGTTTAGGGATGAGAAGGACTAAGAGATATAACCACTTTTTAGATTATTTATGGATGAAGTGAGAAGTGGAAGAAAAAATTTATGTTACGTTAGCACGAACAAAAAGTGTTTAGAGATGAGAGAGTACGGAAGACCGAATAAACACACTCCCTCCACCCTAATGGTGAAGGAGGAGCCATCATGAGAGGAAATATGAAGGATCGACAATGAATGAGTCAATAGATTAACATTTTTCTTTTTGTAATTATGTATTATGTTATAGTATAAAACTACCCTTACATTCGCTATTAAAAGTTTGTATGTAATGTAAAACAACTTAAATGTTCTTGTAATTAAGAGTATAATCAATAGTGTTATTCTCGCGAGCGAAAGCCATACAAACTTTAAAGTATATATCATGTTTATACTTTATAAAATTTTAAAAGATTATTTGTTATCTTGTCGTTTATTTTTGTATGTTTGGTTAACAATGAAATATAATAAATAATAATAATACTTCTAGATAACTATATACATTGATAGCACATGAACATTAGCACCTAGTTTGCCTAACATTTTGTCCACTTCACTTTTATCAACCAAATAATAATTATCTTTTCTTGCATTAGAATTTTTCGTCAAAAAGAAAGTGTCCACACGTTAAAGTCGTTTTTAAGAAACTCTTAAAATTTCGAGTCTCAAGATGAGTATTAAAAACAATCTTTAAAATCAAGTTTTTAATTGTGTTAGATAATTTGTATTTTTATCAATTATGTTGCATTTTCAAAGCTCAATATAACCCAAAGCAAAAAAATAATAATTAACAAAAAGTTAAATGTAATAGCGATATAAAACACAAAACAAAGTTTTTCTATAAAAAATAAAAATACTACCAGTGATATTGAACCAATTACCTTTGATTCCATAAACTACCACTCTTTTCATTGCACCAACGAATCATTTTGTAAACTTGTGTTTTGAAACAAAATTACATAAAAGGTATATGACTTTTTCAACAGTTAGGAGACTCTCAGGAAATAGGCATGATTCTATTGACCTTCTTGATCTTCTTTCAAATCGGCTCTGCCACGACTATATCAATCATAACAACTCACAAAAATGATGGGTTTTTTTTACCGGAGTTGAATGTATAGTGTTTTCATGTCGTTATTAAATTATCAACTAAAGGTAACTTAACTTTTTGTATTTGTTTTTAAAGCTTATAACTATTAACATATATTGTTTTATAAAATTTTGAGTATACCATTGTGAGTTGTGACGTGTTTATTTTTATATAAGTTTGTTTAAAACGAAGTTGCTGGTGAAAACTTACAAGTCATCTGAGCAGCCATGTACACGTATACATATCTAACGTCGACTTTTTTCATGGTTCCATGTGCTTGTCCTAGTTCTAGTCGCTAGGGCGGGTTCAAGTAAAAGTTTTACTTTTATTTTTATAGATCTTGGACAACGTTAATAATTTTTGTGGTCTTTGTTGCGCAACGCGTGAGAATTTAGTATTATTTTCAATGATTTAGCAAATACAAGAAAATAAAGAATAACATAACATAACTTCAATCACAAAAAGAATAAATAAATAATGAACAATACAATAACTTGACTGTATACATACAATATATGAGACAAGTCGTAACTAAAGAATGGTTCTATCGACAATCGCTTCTAATCAGCCAGCTATTTAAAAAACGAACAATTTACACATTGTTGGACCATTGCTCTCACCGAACCCTGGTTTGGTCGTAAAAGCGTAACTTCTAATGATTTGGCCTCGTTATTCCGTCTTTATATGACTATTTAAGGCCTGAACACATTTTCTATGATATTGGTTCGTACAAGTCATCTGGGCACACTTGTATTATAAAGTGTGTTTACCTTTCTTTAAGGCCTAGCCACATGAGTCCGCCTTTTTGTAATGTTTTAAGGATTGAGCATGCTATTATGACTTATACGACACTAGTCAATACATAACACAATTACATTTACAAATGTAACGCTTTATAAGTTATGTATGGTGCTATGGTGATAGTATTCATGGAGCGGTGCTAACTGCTAAGGAAAGAAGTAACTTTCATCGCCTCTTTTGGGTCGCATTAATTTTAGGTAGTTAGCATTGTCGTTTCATCCGTTTTAGTTAATGCGTATGCCCATTTTCGTGGTATCTCATGTTCTTATTGTCCTTCCTGGTTAGAGTCAAGCTTGCTTTGCTAGAGTGCTTATTTTATAAAACCTATCGGTAACGTATCACAACGTAACTTTGCATCTAGTAACTTTATATTTGTAACTTTTATTTAATTACATTTGATAAACTATTGAAACATGCATTATTCTATGTTTTATGGGTATACTAATTTCTTCCGGGTGCTCTGATTTGTTTTAACGACACAAAATAAGAATGTTAGTAATTATTTTAAGGTTTTCGTTATTGTAATAATGAGAAGACAGTTTGTACCTCAAGTCGAAGGTTTTTGGAAATAAAATGTGTTGATTCCATAAACTAATATTCACAAAATCCAAAACTGTATTTTCAATTCATAATATATATTTCATAAAATTATTAGGCTGGCTACACTACCGACTTTTTAATCACGCCACCATATAATATTACGCTATTAATATCCAATCATATAAAAAAATATAGTTATGTAACTGTATGATTTTTAAAAATTTATCATTATGTAGGTAATATTGTCTCTTTAGTTCATTAGTCACATTTTCTGGGATTCTTTCAACTATATTATTTGCTTTTATTAATATATAAATCTTTCATTTAAAATTCATTCGTTATAACAATCACTACAAAATAGGAGGCAGACAAGCTTCATCTTATCTATGTGAAAATTAAAAGTTTTAATCAAAGATTAAGAATCTAATACTTGTTTGTATTATTGATGGTGTTGATTAACTTGATTATAAATAACTCATATTTAAAGAACTCTAATCCTCAATTTTTATATACGAAATCTTATTAAAACTAAAGCAAAGAAAAAAAAACTAATTCAAAAAACCCTTTATAATTACGAAATTTAACCCCCGTACTTACACAAGATTTACACTAACAAAAAAGACGTCTATAATAAACATATTATTTTAGGTAAAAAAATATATTACTCTCATCGTCTCATTAAAAGTGTTCATATTTCTTTTTTTATTTTTCTTCTATTTCAGGTAAAAACAAATATCCGATTTCAAAATTTATTACTTATTTTCCAAGTTTACGCTTAAACACACGCAACTAACATTAATAAACAATATTGATTGACCAAATTTTCAATGGTATTATTATCATTTGATAAGAAAAAAAAAAGTAAACATTCAATCTACATTAAACTTTATGTTTTTCAAACCATAATATTTGACGAATGAAGTATATAGCATATGACACCGTTTGACTAGCTTGAAAAAGTAGAACAAGAAACATGCAATTAGCACAAGTAAGATTAGGGGTGAGCACGGTTCGGTTCGGTTATCAGGTGAAACCCAAACCTAAGCTATCAGTTATTTTAGAATACCAACTAATCGGTTTTTGGTTAATCGAATATTCGGTTATTTGGTTTTCGGTTATTTTCGGTTTCGGTTTAGGTTATTTTCGGTTTTTATATTGTGAGTAGACAGTACAAAAAAAAAGAATTCATTAAAATAGAGTATCTCATACATATTGAATTCAAAATACAAAAATAGTCACGTGCTATGTGGAACCAAACAAATAAAAAGTTGTTTGAGTAGTATAGTTTAAAATTTAACAACGTTTTTAATAATAAAAAAAACAAGGTTTCCCAAATCTTCATTCATTGTATTATTCATCTTCAAAGTTTAGACCTAATCTTGATCATGTTTATAATTTTCATAACCATCAATGGTATATTCTTTTGGTGTTTTGTTTCTGATCATCACATCTTAAAAAAAACACGTAGAAAACATAGGTTCGGTTCGGTTTTTTTAAAATGGATAACCTAACCTAAACCCAAAAATCGTTTTTTCGAAAAACTAAAAAATTAACCGTCGGTTAATGCTTCGATTCAGATTTTTTCGATTCAGTTATTCGGTTTCGGTTCGGTTAATTCGGTTTTATGCTCACCCTAAATAAAATTCTCTTGTTAGTTAATATATTATTTAAAATTGTGGTTGAATTTGTTAATCAACCGCCAAAATAATTTAGCCGGCGCGAGCATTTAAAGAAATTAATTTATAACTGCATGTTCTTGATTCAGTGTTTATTGTTTAACTAACATCTATTATGGAATTTTCTAGTTTTATATGTAACTATGTAAGTTGTAAGTTATATTCAAACCACCCGCAATTGTCTCATTGTGGAGGTGGAAAACGGGTTAAAACGTCGGCATCACCGCCTCCGGCTAATTTGGGGTGAGGTTCGTTGTGTACACAACAGTGGTGGTGGTGAGGCCGTGAGGGTGCTAGTCAACAATTCAACATGACCGTTCACCAACGGTTCATTAAAAAATAAATAATAAAAAAGTCATTTTTTTACTTTATAATTCATTAAATCTCCAATCAAAACCCGTGCTTTTATATAACTCTCTATTTAAAATCTACAAAACTCTATATGGATTCTCCCTCTACTTCAGATATATATAACCGTTTTGTTGGGAATGATGTCCAAAGTGCCAATGACGAGGCCGAGAAGAGGGATATTATGAGTGCGGTTACCCTCGCGGCAAAATGTATGAATCTCTTCGTTCTCCTCCACGCACGACCTCAAAAAAAAGATTATGTTGAACGAGATCGGTTGGACGCGAATGCTCGTTTGATGGCAAATTTCTCCAATGACCCGCCAAGATAAAAGAACTAGAAGACTTTTAGGCATCGCTTTCAGATGTCTAAACGTTTATTTGTGCTAATTACTAAATATTTGGAGCGCAAGTTTGGAAAAGTTTCATAAAAAACTGGACACGCGAGGGACTCTAGGATTCACTGCTATTTAAAAGTGTAATTCAACCATACGCGTGCTCGTCTACAAAAACACGGATGACGTCGACAACGAGTACTTAAAGATGGCAGAAAAAACAACATGAGATGTGATGGTCGGTTAATTTGTATATGTTTTAGTTTGTTTATTGTTTAGTTTTAACTGTTTATTCTAGAACTATCGATACTTCATACGTGTATTATTGGATTTCAGGTCACAGGCGTTAAAGTACTCAATATGGACCTGTTGTAGCACGGAATGAAGACCCGGGATGTCCAGCACGCGGAACGAGAAGTTAAATGATGTTTGCTGGTGAGGAGACCCATCGCGATACGCGATGGGCTCCCTTGAAGACCCATAGCGTATCGCTATGGGGTTAAATAATAAAGTTGACTGTATCGCGATGGACCATTGAAGACCCCATCGCGTATCGCGATGGGGGGTGCAGACGGGATTTTTGGTTTATATTGTATTTTGCATCTGGGAGAACCCTAACTCCGTTTTTGAAGAATAGAGGCGATTTTCAGCAATTCCAATCGGTGATTCCACCATCCTAGCTCGTGTCAAGACCATATCTATGATCCATATCATCTATATTGAAGATTCGATGATGTCTAGGCTCGGCTAATCTCCTAGAATTGCACCCGGGATGTATAGTTTGTAACCCTTTACAAATTTTCTCCTGTGATTAAGGATACTTATGTTTTGATTATTGATGATTGATATATGATTATTGATGTTTAGTATTTCTGTGTGTTCGGTCGGTTTAGGTTTACGTTGGTCTGAACGATCTGTTACCAGTTGCTAGATAATTAGTCATATAACTGTTTGGTTAGATTGAATACGATAAAACGTACAATTACCCTTAACTGAGTCACACTGGCAAGGACTGTTTGATAACCAGTGCCGTGTGTAAAGTAATTGTTGACGTCTAAGGTTTTGTCTGGTTGACCAGTTTTTAGTTAATCGTTAATAATAAATCTGTTAGGTTGCATGAGATACTGTTTGATTGCTTACTTGAATTTCCGGGTGTGATTTGCTTTGTTAATTGTTTACAACTTGCTTGTTCGTTCGTTGCTTAGTTCTCTTAATTTAAACTATTGCTTGTGTGATCGGCACTAAACCGTTTACTTCATAATATTAAATTTGTTACACGAATTGCATTGACCACATACTCCTTGTGATACGATACCCTACTTGCTCTATCTATTTAGAATAATTAGGTTTTTGATTGACTCAAACGACGATCATCAAGACGCATCAGAGTATCTCTGTTATGGTATATTTAAATTTTTAAAAAATTATTACCTGTTATTTTCTAAAATTGATTTCAATTAATAATTTAATATAGGAACAATAAAACTATACACTCCACATTAATTGAGAATAACAAATATGAACAACCTATAACGGATTTATGAGGCGTGTGCCTAAGTACATGGTTTACCCGACATGATCGGGAGTAGGGCTGTTTTCAGGAATTTTAATACCTCAGTCGAACTGAAATAAAAAGGGCTCATAAGCCCTAACGAGTAACAGAATATATAAGCTATTTTCTTAAACGACGTTAACATTATAACAATAAAAATAACAGAAATATAATAATAAAATAAAATACAATAATAGCTAACCGCTAATCAATGATACGTGAATCTCTCCTAGCATTCTTAACAACAAATTATTTGATAACCTCTTCGCATTTTATATTATCTAATTAAATATCCAATCGTTCGACCGAACAACATAACAACCATCATATAAAATAATCAAATAGTTAAACATAAAATCATACCTTGGTGAGTCACTGAATGTGTGGTGGTGGTTGGTGTTATGTTCGGTGGCGTCGGCGGTGGGGGACTGCTGGAGATTGCGGTGATTGGTGGTAAAGAACATAAGGAGGGTTGGAACTTGGAAGGGAACGAGAACGGCGAAGTCTTGCTATATGCCTTATTTTTATCAGCATTTATTTTCTTTTTTTCTAACTAATTATTTTTTTTACTATTTATTTTACCATTTTGGTTTGCCCCCCAAGAAAAACGTTCCGGGGGCGAAGGTGCGTGTAACATTCCGAAACTTTTAGGCCAATTTAACTTATGAAAGATGAAGGACCATAAGAGAAATTTGAGTTTGCAACCCGTCACACTACCGATGGACCAGAATTAAGTTCATCGCGCTACGTGAAGCTTTTGAGAGAAAACCGAAGAATGAGCGGTGTCGCGCTAAGTGAAGTTCATTACAATATATATCCTTATTTACCACATACATTAGGAAAGTTAAATATAAGCCTAAATAAGCGATTCCAAACACCCCCTAAGCTTACATAGATTTGGGAGTTACGTGACTGCACTTGTCCTTATTTACGTATTGGCAACCATAAAATAAAATATCAAAATTGAATTAATATTCACCAAACTTAAATATATATAGCGGCGTAGAGTGCGATTGTTTACATGTATGTAGCTCCTGTATTTTTTTCCTAATCTTATAAGAACATAAAACATAGATGATCTTTGTGTTATGCACGTAACAACCCCATGTAAAATATATGATATAAATCGTCAATACATGTTGAAAAATGTAAAATTTAAACTAATTCAATACATGTTTTGCCTTTCATTTTTACTGGTGATGTTTAAGTTTGTTAATAACTTAGATATCTACTATAAAAAATATAATCTGCATTAACATTTCTGAGTTTAATTTGTTTGGAAGACAAATAGCTATCATTGATCAATTTGTTTTTTTGTCTGGAACATAGGGTCTATGACAATAGACATCATATGAATAATCGATCTCTGTCATCAATCCTTTTGTATTATCTAGGACTGTTCAATAGATAATTTGGATATCAAATAAATGACTTGATTTTACATTGGAGAGTTGGTTTGATCATGACCTATCAACAAACCTATCACAAAAGAAAAAAACATTAGTGGGACATGCAATGGAACTTGACCATAGGTTGACAAAGCATATTTGGTAAAAGGGGGTGCCACTCCATAGACAAGGTTGCAAGCTGATCACATTTAATTTAGCTTGGGTCATTGTCATGATAGGTTTATCTAACCATTTGTTTTTCATATATTCTTTTAGTTTTATTGAAACATAATTATGCCATTGTAGTAATTACTTTTTCTTAAGAAAATAAACTCAATAAGTAAAATTAATTTTTGTACACAAAATTAGGATAATAAAGTCAATTATTAATAATATCATCATATAGTATATAATCCAATTTGCTTAGTTTTAGATTACCCTCACAACAACCATGAGGCATAAGGCTACTCCTATGTGGAATACATCATATACATTTTTGTATAGTTAATACTTGATACTCTGGAGTTAATTACATGAATGTTCTATAGGGCATGCTAGATTGTATCAAGTGGCGGAGCTAGAAAAATTTTCCTATGGGTTTGGAAATTTCGATGCTTGATTTTTTTTCTGGTGTCAAAGTTTTCGCGCCCGAATGGATCGGGTTGGGTTGATCATTCGTTTAGATAAATAAAATACAGTATTACTATCATAACAAAAATATATCGTTAGCATTCAATAAAATACAAAGTCATTAAATATAAATATATTGCATATTATAATTTTTCCTTGCGTGTTTTCATGTTTTGAAAAATATATTCAATCGCGACTTTGAAAAAGAACTCATTCTCAATACAACAAATACAAGCATCATTTATATAATCGTCACCCATATAATTATGCAAACCGACTTCACATGCTTCATTGAAGAAAAACCCTTCTCAAACGATAGAGAAACATGTATTGGTTGTTGGCGATGATTGAAACCTTGAGGTGAACGGCGAAGAAAAAAGTTGATCGGTTGCCGAGTCGATGGTAGATGCTTTTATTTGTTTATTAACTAAACTTTTTATAATAAATGGGTTCGAATATACATTTTTAAAAAGATAATGGGTTCGTTCGCCGAAAAATAATGGGTTCACTCCTTAATTCAACACCATAGGTTATATATAAACTCGAAAAAGGACCGGGTTCGATCGAACCCGATGGCTATAAAGTGGCTCCGCTTATTTTGTATGTTTGCTTTCCATTTTCCTACAGTTACAAGTATGCTTTCCAATATTCTGTGGTTGGCATCACTGTAGCTTTTTAGCATGGATGGTTGTTTATTTTATATCTACGTAAGGGTATGTGTAATTACTAAAATTCCTTTACTACTAAATAACTTAACAAATAAAACACTTGAAAATTAATTCATTCATTAAGTATATAATAACTAACATGTGAATGTTGAATGGTGTATATATAGTTGTGTTTGTTTTGTTTTGATTTTCGATACCAAAGTTTTGGCTTTCAAAGAGTGGTCTTGTTTTTTGGTTTTCAGTTTATTCTTAGAGTTAATGGCCATTTTCGTCCATGTGGTTTGCTACTTTCGCCACTTCAGTCCAAAATTTGTAATTTTGTCAATTTAGTCCTCATAGTTTTAAATATTAGCTAATTATGTCTCATCCGTTTAACGGCATCCAGCTATGCCGTTAGTTTAAGGGTATTTTTGTCTTTCTTCTTTTAATTTTGAGTTAATGGTCATCTTAGTCCCTGTTGTTTGATATTTTTGCCAATTTAGTCCAAAGTTTGAAAATTTGTCAATTTAATGTTCAGTTTAATTCAGTTTTTTTATTTTTTATTTTTTTTTGTTTATAACCCTGAAGAGTATAATTAAAGCCCAAAACCATTGAGCAACCTCAAATACTTGTATGCATTTACTCTGTTGACAACAGTAATCATACCCCCACTTTATATTTAGTTTCTAGACATTTCCTAAAATCTTCTCCATGGTGGAATTCAATGGTAAAGTGGTCAAGGTAATTCCCTGAAACCGAATTGTACAGAAAAAACTAAAAATAGTTTCGTTGATTAATGTATAATAGTTGATTACGACCCAGATTTTCTTTATGATATGTTAATCTCTAAACCCTAACTATTATGCATTCATCAAATAATCGATTTTTAGTTTTTTCTGTACAATTCGGTTTCACGGAATTGCTTTGACCACTTTACCATTAAATTCCACAATGGGGGAGAGTTTAGGAACCGTCTAGAAACTAAATACGAGAGGAGAGAGTATGATTACTGTTGTCGACAGAGTAAATGCAGGCCTGTTTTGGGCTTGGATAATGCTCTCTAGGGTTATAGACAAAAAAAACCTGAATTAAATTGACAAAATTTCAAACTTTGTACTGAAGTGGCAAAAGTATCAAACCACATGGACGAAAATGACCATTAACTCAAAAATAAAAAAAAAGAAAGACAAAAATACCCTTAATCTAACGGCATAACTGGATGTCGTTATACGAAGGGGACGTGATTGGCTAATATTTAAAACAATAAGGACTAAATTGACAAAATTAAAAATTTTGGACTGAAGTGACGAAAGTAGCAAATCACAGGGACGGAAATGGCCATTAACTCTTATTCTTATTTATTTATTTATTTATGTTTAACTAAATGTTTCTAAATGTCATACTTTACTTTAATTTATTATTATGCTTTTTCAAATGTATCATACTTTTTATAATATTTAACAACTAAACTGTAAAGTATGAATATGCCATTGCAACACGTTTATTTTTATTTACGTTTTGTTATAATTTTATTCAAAACAGGGCCCATCATCGTTTTGATGTAAATTTCACCAAAATGGAGATGTTTTTACTTTGAGTTCTTTTTTAATACGCTTTCATGTTTTTAGAGCTCATTTTTACAACTTAAAAACTTTTTAAATATGGTGTTGCGACGTGTTTTTAATTTACATTTTGATTTTCAAAATCGAGCTATTGCACCTTTATACGCCCCTCTCTACGTTCATGTTCAAAACTTCCAATGTAGCATTGAGACATTCTTTGTCTTGAATAGGATTGCCTGATTATCGTTAAAAACATGAAGAATTATTGAAAGGTCAGCTTCTTGATAGCTTTGCTTGGCCTGTGAGCTAATGCATAGCATATGTGCACTTTGACCATTTAGTAGCGGTGAAAAACTTCAAGGCTAACAAGCGAATAAATTGCCTAAGTTGGTCGATACACATTGACTTTTATACATACTTAAAAAACTAGTAAGATGCCCGCACGATGTAGCAGGAAACAACACTTAAAAGGTTGTTGGCGAGCCAAGCTTAGCTCGAGTCGAACATCATACCGAGCCGACTCAGCTCTGCTCGAAATTAAAGATAAAATCTTAAACTCGAGTTCGCTTTGATTATTTTGATATTTATATGATTTGAGTACTTATAATCATATTTTTGTAAAACATATCAAAAGATAATAATATTTATATAAACATGAGTGGGCAAAGGTGTAACTAACCCTTAAAATAATAAATTTTGTGTAAGTTGAGGTACTATACTTGTAATTAATTTTACTTGTAAAACTAACTTGTACTTTCATGCATATATCCATGCATTAATGACTTGTACAATTTAAACCGATTATATGTTTTTAAAAAAAAATTATATTGACACGTCAATAAAAATAAGCTCGTTAAATGGGTATGTTAAGATTTTGTTTTAATCATGTTTTTGTAAAAGATTTAACAAGAAAACAAAAAAGAATAAAGTTAGAGTAAAAATTTGTTAACCATGAGAGATGAAAGTTGTAATTATTTTCTTAAATTAACAAATTTTGATTAAAGTTGAGGTACCAAACTTGTAATATATTTGTTGAATTCAAATGAACGTGTGTTGTGTGTTGATTGTGTTTAAAAGACCATTTTGTCCTTTATTACACTTGTACTTTATGCCTTACAAATTGTAAATCCCTTAAAAAATGTGTCTTAATTTACCCTTGTTTGGTGTATTATATATACAGTAAAGATAGTAAAAATAACAAGTCATTACACTCATCAATACATAGCTTTAGTGTATATAAATGGGATAAGTATAAAATCATATATATCTTATCAACAAACCTAAGCAGAAAGTGGACTAATTAACATTATTTTATCTTTATTTGATCGAGTTAAAACACTTTATTTTTCTAACAAGGAACAGTATTTCAATAGGTATGAAAGGAAGGTGCCAATGATCCAAGTCTAAGTGGTTGTGATTAAGACCTAAAGAATTTATCTATTTATTTATTTAAAATAAGAGCTTTCGGGTTTAAGTCTTACAAGTGACAGAAAAAAATAAATAATTTGAAGTTAAGTCAAGAGGTTTTTTTAATCTATGATAGAATAAGATAACATCCGATGAGTCAATAATCCGTGTCAATGATCCAAATAACCTTTAACAAAACAATACGAAATAAAGGCAGTACATGAAGTTGTAAAGAACTAAAGATATATAGCAATAAATGCAGTTGCCAATGTTGTACCGACAACTTAGTATTTGAACTTTGCAGTCAAATGCATGTACTTCAATGCCACCCGACAACAAATTAAACACTTTGCTTGGGCTAAAAACACCTTTTCTTTTTACAATTATTTTGCCTGTTTTTTGTATTTAGTTAACCTTATAGCAACAAGATTAAAATAAGTTTCAGAATCAAGAAGAGTGGAGATTATAGCGACAAATTAAATGATATATATTGTTTTACATTATTACTCCTTAATCAAACCAGACTATTAATATTAACCAATAACAATATAAATTATATATAATGAAATTTTGAAAACCTCATAATCAAATCACAAATTGAGTTTAAGATCTGACTTTAAGCAAGAAAGATTCACCGGAAATGAAATTACCTAAATTAATTTTAACTGTCAAAGGTAATTTTGCACAACAATATCTTTGTGTCAAATGATGCTCTCCTTCCTCTAGAGGTCAAGGTTTTAAGTCCATTGTGGAGCAAAATTATGTATTTATTTGTAACAGCTCAGCTCCATTGCACAATAATATTGTCCGCTTTGGCCGAGACGAATCACCATCACTCCACGGATTTGTTTTAGGTTGTTTAGGTAGAGACTTTCTAGAATGTCACAATGCATCTTAATACTACTCTCACATAAGCACACTTAATTGTGATGTTCCCATCTCATCCATTAAAGTGAGTTATAATGGGAAAAATATCCATCTCATTATAAAGAAGACTTTATTCTTTTCCTCAACCATTGGTAATTTTCTTTATTTTTGAAAAAAGTAAGTTTTTCACATTTGTATTTCATTCTTTCATATTTACTTTCTACATATTAAAGTGACCACCCTTATAATGCTAAAAAGGACGGCTAGCGTTTCAGTTTAATAGGTTGGTACGGCACCAAGTGAATCAATCTTGTTTTAACCTATAAACACGAATCTAAAAAGAATATTAAATTGTTTTGGAATATATCAATCATATCCATGATTTATTTTTAAATAAATGTCTATAGTTACACCCAAAAGTACGGATGATTGTTACATGGTTGTATGGAAAACGCGTGGCATATATAGTTACAACTCACATGTATATGTTTTTTCGGGTTGAAGCAGAGAAGTGGAAGAAACGTGGGGCCGGGTTGGATTGAGTTGGAATTACAATTACACGGAAACTTCAAAAACCATAGTATGTCACTCCTGAAGCGAATTATGCACAAAATAAAAGAAAGATTATGGCTATACGACTTTTCTAGGAAGAAAAAAACGGCATTCAAATGGTCGGCTATTTGAAAGTACTAATAAGATATATATTCAAAGTCTTCTTTTTCTGCTAGCTAGTTACGATGGACAAGTTTAACTAACATATAAAGAATACACATACGGCAAGGAGTGTTATGAACTGTTACGTGTTCCATAAGTTTCCATTTCATTCCATGCATCGAAACTCTTAAAAATAGTTTAATTTGGTATGCATTACGTAGTTTATAGGTTCATCAATCGATCAAACTTTTGGAGTTTTACATTGTATCAAACTATGAAGCATGTTTATTATTAATATTAAATGCCTAAAGCTAAAGCATATATAAAACTAGTATATTAATTAGCGTATGAAAGTCAAGAGTTGAGCCAACAATTCAAAGTGTCCTCATGCATGCACAGGTGCCACATGATGGTTGGGTGTTGACATGAAACTTCTCTAAGACTAGACCCCGCTCGACTGCTCGTGGTCGATGAAGACAAAGAAGGATGGAGTGGTGCGCAGCGGGATGGGATAGCTGATGTAGTACCTGCGGCAACACCAAGCTGGGGCCGTGCAACAGGTGGGATGACCATAACTCATAATATAAGGATACCGAGAAATGCTTAAGACGTTGTTGTAGCTATCGAGACCACTAAGTATTTGAATTCAGCTAGTCAATTACCTGCATGTACTTCAATGCCAAGCGACAAGATGTTAAACGCTTAGAAACACTTAGCAACAATTTTGCCGACCAATTAGGTCTGTTTTAATTAAGAGAAAACCCTCTAAATAAGCAAGTGCACCAAAAATAAAAATAAAAACTTCAAAATAGGCAAACCAAAATCAGTTTTTCTTTTTTAATTAAGCACCTCCAATGAAAAACTGAAACCTAACTTCACGCAACTAGACAAAGACTAAGCCTAGCATTAACTTTAATGAAAAAAAAAAAAGGCGTTGCACCACCACAAACTGACATGTGTCACACAAAGGCGAAATAGGAGACCAAACAAAATGATAAGACAAAGATGGTGTCTAAACTGATAGGTAAGATTGATTCAGTGCCTACACGCTAGAAATAGACTCTTAATTTAGAGATGGACTAAGCAGGCACCATAACTGCCTATGCCCCTACACGTTGAAAAATAGACTCCTTTATATTATTGGTGTTGAAATTAAGTTCAACCTAAATGGATTTACACGATATGTTTCCTGATTTCAACATCCTCTGGTGTATGGGCGGTGGAGTGTCTCGACTCGATCGTCATTAAACGTAAAGAAAATGGCGTTCTTAGATTGTAGCTATGATAAATAATATTTCTTCACTTAATATGCTAAATTTTGAAATGTAACGCATTATATAAATATTCGATTTTCTTTCTTTTGCATTATCTAGTAATAAGATATTACAAAAACGGTTGTCTTTTATTTGAAACTAGTCAAATTTTCTTGCGCGACCAGGAAACATTATTGGAATAAAATAAAATTGTGATATTTCAAGAAAATATTAATACGTGTTTTACATCAATCGAAAACTATAAAAATGAATATCGAATATGCTATGCTATTCTACGCCCTTTTAGGTGATATTGTAGCCTTATGGTTCATTTTTTTATAATGTGTGAGTTGGATTAGGCCTAATGTGTCAGCCCTCATCTGTCCAAGCCTCACAAACATTATAACTCAATTCAAACATCATATCCCCAATAATTACGTATCAATTACAAGCTAAGCTATATAATTAAATAAATAAAAACAACTTGGCTACTAGTGTTTCATGTTTAACAGGTACGGCCGGCACCAATTGAATCAGAAAACATTGTATTTTAATATACACTTCGTTTTTGGGATACCGATCATATCCATGATATATTTTCAAATATATAGTTATACCCATAAGTACGGATGAATATTATTGTTGCGTAGTTATTAAATAAAAAAACGTGTGCCATAGTTACAGGTTTACAACTCACAAGTGTGTGTTTTATTTTGGGTTAAAGCAGAGAAGTGGATGAAACATGGGCCCACACGCCTTTCTGTTTCTGATGGTCAAATCATAGAAAACTTTGCGCACGTGAAACATATTTTTATTATTATTGAAGCCATGTTTCAAAGTTCAAAACTGTTGTATTATTATGTCACTCTTGAAGCAAATGAACAAAATCAAAGAAAGATTTTAGTTATACGACTTTTCTAGAAAGAAAAAACAGTATACGTTTGTCAATCGTCAACCATTTTTGAAACTAATAAGATATATACATTCAAAGCCATCTTTTACAGCTAGTTATGATGGACAAGTTTAACTAATATATGAAGAATACACATACGGCAAGGAGTATTATGTGTTTTTACGTGTACCTCAAGTTACCATTTCATTACATATTTACATGTATCTAAACTCTATCTACATGTTAATACTTTTATTTGATTTGTATGTATAACATAATAACATTATAGGTTCAACTATATATATATTGACTTAAACTCCTTAAGGCCATGTGTAGTGGAGAGGCTACAAAATGAGACGTTTTGCGTCATGTGGCGCAGTCAGCAAATGATAGGTTTATATTTTTGGGGTGTAACGGTGTAGGACAACAAATAGTAATATATATATATATATATATATATATATATATATATATATATATAGGGTGGGGTTAGAATAAAAAGTGAGTTATTTGTAAGAAGTGCGAAAGTAATATCGGGCGTTGGATGTGATCATCTGATGGTGGATATTGTTAGTGTATTTTTTAGTTCGGTGTGTTTTTTGTTCCGTGTGTTTTATTTTTTAAGGGTAAAAAACACTTTTTACACTTCTTAAGATAATTTTACTTCTTATTTTAACATTGCTCTATATAGGGGTAGGGTTGTAATAAGAAGTGAGTTATTTTTAATGAACATGTTTCATAGTTTGATACAATTTAAACTGTTATAATTAGGTTTTGTATAGTGGGCGAAATGTGGAAGGTGATTGGGGCGATTTTGGGGGAGGGGGGGGGGGGCACCGCCCCCCGGGCGATTTTAGGGCGATAAGGGGCGGGGGGGGGGGGGGGGGTTGTCGCCTGGAAGAAGGAAAAGAATTAATATTATTATTATATTATTATGTGTGTATGTAATATATATATAGGGTGGGGTTAGAATAAGAAGTGAGTTATTTGTAAGAAGTGTGAGAAGTAATATCGGGCGTTGGATGTGATCATCTGATGGTGGATATTGTTAGTGCGTTTTTTGTTCGGTGTGTTTTAACCTTGCTCTCTCTCTCTATATATATATGTATATATATATATATAGGGGAGAGTTATCGTAAAAATACATAGTTTCCTAGGAAGATTAGGAATAAATCATAGCCATTGAATCATGCTAATCAATGGCTGAGATTTAAAATTATCAATAACCGACATAGTTTCCTAGAATTCTTCTTCCATCATCATTTGTAACGCAAAATGTCAAAATTTCGTTGGTTCTTACCATTCCTATGAAATTCTTTATTCTTATTTGAACCCCTATATATATATATATATATATATATATATATATATATATATATATATATATATATCAAACCGATAAGTTAAGTAGTTTGGTTTTGGAAAGTCAAGGTTTGAGCCAACCATGCAAAATGTCGGCATGCATGCATGCACGCACCGGAATCGGCACCAGCCACATGTACATGTTGGTACAAAATTATAGTCATTGTTTCTAATAATGTTTTCTTATAAGTTACGTACGTAGACATAATAATGTTTTCTTATAAGTTACGTACGTAGACAGTAGACCAATGCATTTATCCCCTTAAAAGTAAACGGACAGTTGATCGAACAGATATTCATGATTTGGTTTACATATATCCAATTCTTGTACGTTAAATCTTGAACAACCAAAGAATTATCGTAACAATAAAAAAAACTTTTGTAAGTTGATATGCATATTGATTTAATACTTTTCATGTATAAATAAATTTTCATTTTTACAAATTGTACTTTATATATATTTATATTTTCTTTCCTTACACCTTTATTTATATACATTAAATGAACATACATGCACTGGCGAAGGATAGTTGGGGCCGGGCACTCCGTTTTTTTTGCGTAATAGTATAAATTTACCCGTTTTCGCCCAACATTTTTTATACGTAGTGTAAATTTTTTCAACCGAAAGTTTGATTTCAGCCAGTGGCAAAGTTTGGAAATACACGTCGAGGGGGCCAGTTTCAGTATGTATAAAAAAATTCATATACTAGAGGGGGGCCGGCTCAAAATTTCGGTCGGAAACGGGTGAATTCATACTATATATAAAATTTTCGACTATGAAAAATTTACACTGCCAAGCAAGAAAAAGAAGGCCGGGCTCAAAATTTTCGATCGTAAACTGGTAAATTTACACTATGTATAATGGACAAAAAGTGGATAAATTTACACTACAGCGCAAAAAACCGAGGGGCCGCACTCAAAATTTCGGTCGAAAACGGGTAACTTTACACTATTTATAAAAAAATCGTTTGAAAAATGATAACTTTACACTACCGAGAGCGAAAAAAACGGAGGTGGCCGGGGCCACCCCTGGCCCAAACTAAAGTCGTGCCCCTGATCCCAGCTTCTCTGTTTACGGTTTTTTTAATGCGTATTTTCGTCCGGGCCCCTTGACATCTTCGTCCAAGCTTCGCCACTGCATACATGAACAACATATTTTTTTAACGTAAAAAAAAAAAAGCTTGGTTTCGGTATTCGTATATTTTCATTTACTTAATTTGTTATGATTTATATGGTTAATAAGAAAAACTAATTTAATGATTTATTAAGTACGTAAATATGTTTATAAAAAATAATAATTTTGGTGCCTTCTTTTACTTTTATGCAGACAAGCTAAGACGAGGAAGGCGACTCATAACGTAATAGCAATTAAAAGAAGATACCGATGATGAACATGGTTGAAATGGCATTTGGTATTGGAATTAAGGTTGGTTACTATAGTTTTGTGTCAACAGATTTTGACGTAAATTGGGCTAAAATAAAAATATGATGTTCGGGCTTAAATGAATAGTGTTAGGCCAATGTGTTGGACTGTTATTTGACTTGAGAAAAGAATTAGAGAAAACGCAAGAGCTACGCTAAGAATTTCAAACACCCACAAATGTCACCTCAACTTTCACATCGAATTTTAAAGATTCATAAAAAACAAGAATCACTCTCACAAAACTATAAATTCAAGCCCCATTGAAATTATTCAAATAATCTATACTTAATAAATTATTACATTTTAAGACAATTGTCATCACAATACCTCCTCACAACAATTTTCCATCCCAAACTATGTGTGACCCCTCTCTAAAACATCAACCTCTACTTTCTCAATCGATTTTTCAATCGCCAATTACTTCAATTGACCATGATCGTCGTCTCTAATTTGTTTATGCTAAATCAGGACTTCAATCTCTTGACCGTAAATCGGTGTCTCTAATATGTTTCTCTAACTCCCCGGGCCTCCATTCAAACCACCACCATGATTAATTGTTGTGAACCGCCCTCATATTTCCTCCACTGTGCAAGGGATTTGATGCAATTGGAAGCACCGAATCACAGTGCACGCATCGGCCTATACAAGACTTCAAGCTAATCAACATTAATTCTAGCCACCACAATCTTCTTTTCTCTATTGCAAAAACCTTAAAAATGTTCAGATGTGCCTTTTTTTCATAAAGGTACACACCATAATTTCATGTTGTAATTTTGTGTGAAATCTTTTTATAATATGTTTCCAAAACTAAAATCGCGGCCTGGTTTGTGAATTACCTACGCCATAATTAAGAACAATATAAATAAATAAAACATATATGGAAACAATACAAGTTTTGTTTTTTGAAAATTTCCTATTGTAGTTTTTTGTTTCAAATTTTATTTTTCTTATTCTGTTTTGGTTTCGGTTTGTATTTTCTTTCTTCTTGTTTGTTCGGGCTTCTAGCTTCTGGCCAGGAGGTTTCCTTTGTTTTCTTTATATACAAGCCTTTCAAAAAAAAAAAAGAAACAAACAAATAAGTTTTAATATAATCAATAAAAATATATCGACAATACAAATCGATAACATTTTTGGGATCCTTCGAGATATCAACCCAGGCGCATGCTAAAGCATCCTCCTTGACCAAGGGCCATGATATACTAGGAGTCTTACCGAACATTTCATCGGCTTCTTTTTGTACCCGCTTTCTTGTCTTATTTTTCTTCAAAGGTTTCAGTTGGGTTTCGGGAACTACCTCATGTTCAACTCTTTATGTTTTGGGTTTGATTTGTTAGTGTTGTGATTGTTGTAATTCTTGGAGCATATTGACGTGTTGGTTGTGACCGACAAGCAATAAAGGATTTGGGGGACAAAGTGTAGGAACGGATTTCGGTGTATAAACGGGTGATGAAAAGGAGAATTTTGGATTGAAAACACAAACTTTCACCGTTTTGTTTTCTCAAAATACAGCATGAAAGATCCAACACATACAAAAATCCATTAAAAAATGTTATACAACTTAGAAATGCAACAACTTAGGAATAGAGGTACGATTTACACACGTCACACTCTTCCCATATCCTACTAATAACATTGCTATTATAAGTGTAAAAAAATTGTGGGGAATTTGAAAATGCCAATAAAAATGACTATTTATAAAATACTTCGGTTTTACAAAAAAAAAAATTCATACACTTTAATTTCAACAACTGACAAACATCTCTTAGCCATATTAAACTGCATCCACTGCTGAAAGGGGTCCTTCTTCCCTAGACAACGCCGCATCGACTTGCCCCATCTTCCAACCAACACTCTACAACAAGTAGAGCAGCCACCCCTTCTAATCACAATCTCAAATGATATATTATCTAGACACAATTGGCTACATGAAAGAGATTGATCTCTCTCATCCAACCCATCATCAACAACAATAATGAAGAGCACGTGTGATGCTACGACATGGTTTACTTGGATTCGGGCCGGGTGATCAACGCCCCTGATTTGATCACCCCGCTAGTCCCGAATTTTTCAAATTTTCTTTTTATATACTTTCATGAAAAATACATGTATTTTTAATGTTTAAATCCAATTAATCAACTCATTTAAGCTTATTTTTATAAATAATTTTTTTTGCACAACCCAAATTATAAACAAGTAATTACATTTAAAAGTTTGATTGTTTAAACCCAACGACAAACTCTTTTAGTTAAGGCCTAATCTTCTTTTTTACATTCGCCCAATTTTCGACGACCCTATGTCATGGCCTCTGTGATGTCAGCATAGGGCCGGCCATAAGATGTGGCGGGGTGGTCGACGATCACACGCCCGACACTCCGCTAGGCCCGAAATTTTTTTAAACAAATTATATGTATATATTTTTATTTAAACAGTATTTATATTTAGTGTTTAAACTCAATTACATAACCACTAGCCTGGCTTGATGGCAAAAGATATTAGGCTATGCGTAGTGTAGGGGCTACAAATTGGGACGTTTTGCGCCGTGTGGCGCCCAGTTAGCAAGGGGCGAGAATTTGTTTTTGTGGAGTAATGGTCTGAGAGCTACAATAATAATATAATGGTACATATATATATATATATATAACACATATTAATAAAATAATAATATTTTTTTCTTCTTCCACAGCGACAATTAGCCCCCGCCCCTTATCGCCGCAAAATCGTCTCCGGGGGGGGGGGGGGGGTGTTCCTCCTCAAATTCGCCCCATTACACTTGGCCTTACTCTCAACCCAAATTTTATGGGTTCTACTCTCATAGTCTCATTTGAGGCATGTTTAATAATATTTTTATACAAAAAAAATTTACACAACCCAATTAAAATCAAGTAAGTCCATATAAAAATTAAATTGTTTAAACCCAATAAAATACTTCTTTTACTTGAGGCCCAAAAAAAATTTCGTCTTCAACCTTAATTTTTATTTGCTTTCTCGGAGCCGGCCCTATATGAGCAATTTAACGTTTTAGATAAAACACAACTTTTTATTTGGTACTTCCTCCCATATACATAGTAAACTTTCAATATAACTATAAACTTATAGCATAAACTATAAAAATAAACTACTAATAACAAAAGGAGTAGGTCGTTTTCGCACCTCATAATACTTTAAGACTGAGGGTAGTGGGGGTGAGCGGTGGGCGCAGCCGCCTACGTGGCTCGTGAACACCGCTACACCCCTCAGGTGAAGGCGGGCGCGGTTGGGCGGCGTGGCTGTGACCGCGGGACAGAAACTAACCGTTGGGCTGTGGGTTTCAAAAAACTAGCCGTTGGCTAGTTAATTTCTTTTTTTTAATAAATAACAAGTTATAAATAATTACCCAATTTTATAACAATAACACACCATTCTTACTACATTTCTCTCTAATAATTTTAATAATTTTAGAATCTATCAAGTTACAAACCATGTCGGGTTAGGGCAACATCAACGGCACTCAATTTCCCGAGGAATGTAACTACATGGACGACGATTCGTTTCAAGAGTTCATTGGGATGTCACAACCTGATTTTTCGGTCTCGGAAACACAACCGGAGCCGGCAAAACGATCCCACAAAAAGAAGGGAAAGAAGACCGATGAAGCGGATGGTCCTTCGGCACCGGAGAAGCGGAAGACTACTACGTGGTCTAAAAAAGAGAAGCTTGCGTTGGCGAAAGTATGGATTGAAATATCCCAAGATCGGAACGCGGGTAAATTATTTCGTAAATTTTATTGTTTAATAAATCTTTTAAGTTTTATGTGTACTTATTACATTTTTTGTTATTTATTTTTGTAGCCGACTTTCAAAAAGCTCGAGTTTTTTGGGCCAAGGTTCGGGAATGTTTTTATGAACAAGTGGGGAGTAGGGCTCGTACCGATAATATGATATCGGGTCGGTGGACCGATACTCGTAAATATGTAGGATTGTTTACCAGCATACATAACCGCAATGCTAACCGAATGCGGTCGAGTGGGTTCGATGATCTCGCGGTTTACCAATTCACTTGTGATGAATGGAAACAAGAGGTGTTGAGGAGGTATGGGGTGATGAAGATGTTTGACGATGGCTACTTGTGGGAGGTGTTAAGAAAGTGCTCGAAATGGATTGAACTATGTGCGGAGGACATGGGCGATGGGGCAAAACGTACAAAAACTAGTGCGTCCAGCACATACGTCTCTTCGAGCGGGTCGGAGAATCATATTGACTTCGACCTAAACTTGTCCGAAGGTCATTTGAAAGACCAAGGTTGTAGCCGCCCTCCAGGTAGGGATCGTGGGAAAAAACGGTTGTTGATGGCGACTATAAAAAAAATTAAGGAATTGTCAAGTGGCCTCCAATAGATTGGTGAAGCTCGACACAAAAGAAACCGTTTCAAGAGTTTGGCTTTTCTAGCCAAAGACTTTAGCCGCCTACTGCTATACGACCAAGCGCTAATGGAGGAAGAAAAATAACGTATTCGGAAGGAATTGGCAACACAAAAATAAAAGCGCTATTTATATGTATTTTTTTATTTTCCTTTTTATTTTCATATTTATTTATGTTTTAATGAAGTATTTTAATTTATATTTGTGTATATAACAAAAAAAAATAATAAATAAATAAAATCAATCAAGCCCCTGATCACCTGGACCACTACACCCTCTGGGGTTTAGTTGAGGGGCTTGTTCCTGTGCCACATCAACGCCTACATGTCAGATTTTGCTTGGCTCACTTGGGCTCAACCAAGCCCCATTACCCTTAGACTAACAAGTCTCTCTTAATTCCATTCTTAAACTTTTTAAAGTTATAAATACATGGATATTTTGATTTTAATCAATAATTAAAAGCTAATCATCTCCTTAAAAAATGAAAGCGGGCAAAACAATTTAAAACAAATATTAAAACTCAAATTCTGAAATCAGTCAGACAGCGCGGCAATTTATCCATTTTCAAACTCTATATTATTCCTACACATATCCCGCTCTATGTCTCACCTTCATTTCCATCTTCATCTTCATCTTCTCCGCCAAAACCTGCAACTTCAATGGAGGCTCAAGGTAATTGCATCCACGTCATCAACCGTGCTTCCAGAAAGCGTCACTTTCCAATCGCCAATCTCCACGGCTTGAAACAAACGTCTTCTACCAAGAAGCGAGTCGTTTTGAGTGACCTCACTAATTCAGCAACCGTATGCTCGATCCGGAGCTCCGATACCGGAATTGATTTGAATCGGACGAAGAATCAAGAGTGCGTGAAACCTGATGTTTCGGTCCCGTTCGAACCGGTTAATTATAAGTTGTTGCACGCTCCGCTTATTTATCAGCATCTTCACTCATTAGAGGTATTCGTTTCGTTTCGATTCGATTCAATTATCCGATTGTTAATTGTGTGATTTTATATGTGAATTCAAATCTGAGCAACTGTAATATTTAGGTCTTGAGATGTTAAAGCTTTTAGGTTAATCAGTTCTAAAATTAATCCAATTCAGTTAATTTGTTATTAATTAGTTATAATTTATAAACACATAAGTCGAATTCTGAAAAGCTTGAAGCTCAAGAATCTTCAATTATTCATTAATTATAATAATCTGTTTGGTAATTGTTATTATTAAAGTATGCTAATACAAAATTTGTGATATAGATTGGAGAAAAGAGAAGGCCACTGCCTGATTACATGAAACAGATTCAAAAAGATATTACACCGGGGATGCGAGAGATATTAGTGGATTGGTTGGTTGAGGTTGCGGAGGAGTATAAGCTTGTATCGGATACGTTATTTCTTACGGTTTCTTACATTGATAGGTTCCTATCTTCGCATTGTTTAAGCAGGAACAAGCTCCAGCTTCTTGGTGTATCTAGCATGCTTGTCGCCTCGTATGCTCTTAATTCTGATTGAATATGTTGCTTTTATTATAAATGTTTTGTGAATATATTGTTATTGACTCTCTTGGTTATGGATCTTAGGAAATTTGAAGAGGTTAGCCCTCCACAAGTTGAAGATTACTGTTATGTAACTGACAATACTTATACTAAAGAAGAGGTTTGATTATATTAATTATTTTAATTGCCTTGTTCATACACATCATATTTGATATATGAATATGTATTAACTATTGTTATTGTTTAAATTTAATAGGTTGTGCAAATGGAGAAAGACTTGGGCAAACTTTTGGAACATGAACCGAGTAATCCAACACCAAAAACTTTTGTTAGGTATGTTTGTGTAGCGAACTAGCGATGTTTATGACTAACGGTTGTATGATATTAAATTTAACTAGTGTTGATTAATTGTTACATATTTGGTTGCAGAATCTTCATAAGAGCAGCTCAAGGCGATACAATGGTATGCTTACTTAAGTACATTAGATCAATATATAATAACTTTGTTTGGTTTGTTATTGATGTTAGAATATCCAAAATGCAGCCATCATGTACAATGCTTGAGTTTTTGAGTTGGTTTCTTGTGGAGCTAAGTTTGTTAGATTATGGCTGTTTAAAATTCTTGCCATCGATGGTTGCAGCTTCAGCCATTTTTATTGCAAGATTTACAATTCAACGTGAAAAGCATCCTTGGGTGAGAAAATAGCTAATCTTTTGATTTTATGCAGTATGTTTGACTTTGAAAAGTCAAGATTCATGTTTTGACTTGCAGGATTTGAAAATGAAACGTTATACGGGTTATAAACCGTGTGAGTTAAAAGATTGTGTGCTTGCGATTCACGATTTACAGTTGAGAATAACATCATCGTCTTCTCATGCAATAAGAGAAAAATACTCGCAACAAAAGGTACTAAAAGTTTCATATATGATTTACATGTGTATCACTTGTAGTATGATTTTTATGTTTCAAAATGTTTATTTATTTTTTGTGAATACAGTTCAAGTGTGTTGCGGTGTTGTTTTCTCCTTCAATAATTCCAGCTTCTTACTTTGAAGATGTTGATGAATAAAGTCATAAAAGCATTCATAATTGTTGTAGAGCAATTTATTGATGTGAAAGTTTTGGTGTTTTTAGTGCATATTTGAGATCCAGTTGGTTATTCATGTGGATAATTCTTAATTTGATCAAGAGATTTTAGCCTTTTAAGTATGGTTTTGTTTTTGATTTGCACATTGTGCGTAAGTTATGTAACGTGGTTTAAATGTTGCAAAATGCGCGGCAAGAAATTCATGAATCTGTATGATTTAATAATATATTCTGCAATATCAAAAGTTACCTTAAGAAGTAAAAGAAAGAAAGGTGAGGTGGTGTAGAATGTTAGTGCAATCCATGGGTGGCAATATTACCTATTTTTAGAAAAATGGGTTGATATGGGCAAAAGTTAAATTGTACATGTGATCACTTACCCATGACTATTGTTTGTCTTTACAACCCACTCGTTGTCGCCGACACCACCACCACATTGAATTTTTTACAAGATAACTATTCTAGTGTTTTTTGCTTTATGTTAATTCATCAATATCAACTTTTGGAAGATTGTGTACCTAATATGATATGATACTTCAAATTGATGTTATCTGAAAGTGGCATGCCTTCACTCTGATTAATATTTTCTGTAGCTACTGTTTCAAAACATTAATAATTGTGATTAACAATGTCGGATGATGTAAATGCAGTTACCTTTACTTGGTCTGATATGTGCATTTGCCTGAATGTCAGTAACTATAGCTTGTGGTTTGTGTTGTTTACATGTTCTTGGATTACAGTTAGTTAATTATTCCTTTTCCAACCCAAATTTGACCTTTATTAGGCTTAAAGTACTAATAATTATACTTCTTGTGGATACATACAAGATAATTAGGATTCTACAACTTTATTACAATCAATTATACAAGATTCATCTTTTCTTTGTAATTAGGAAAAGATGCCGATTATAGACATAAGCAATCTAGAGGACATTCTTAAACTTAAACCCTTAAAACTCTTTTCGGGTATGGCGGTTAATCTTAGTTTGCAGCATCTCTTCAGAGTTCAGATGACTGGCCCGCCTAACGAAACTGATGACGTGGCAAAAGAGAAGCCAATCAACATGCCCCTCCTAAAAAATACTTGTACAGTTTTGCGCAAGTGGAATTACAGCTTGAGATTTAAGTCAAGTGTAAGTTGTTCCGAATCTGGTTCGGGTTCCGATGGCATAGAATAAGCAATTTGTGGATCATAATAATAGCTTCCACGCCACATTCCTTCTTGACCATGCGCATGGGCCCAAGTGCCTGCATAGTTATTATTACTAGCACTGGCTGCTGCTAGTGTTGTCCCAGTCATTGGCCTGTGTACAAGTGAGTGAGCTTGTACTTGCACACCGAGTATCGGATCAAACGACCGTGCGTTGAGTGAATGGGATCTTCTAGCTGCATCTCTCTCCCGCTTGTGCGCGTTTTGGTGACCCCCGAGTGCTTGTGCACTGTAAAATTTCCTCTTGCAGAACTGACATACCTTCACTAGGACCGGCCTCGATTGTGAACTAGAAGAATCATTTGTAGCTTGCCTCAAACTAAGATCCAACCACTTGTTGTGATTTTCTTCATCTTTACCTTCTCTGATATTCATCAAGACCACTGAATATTATTGTTAACACAATATGTTTTGTTTTTTTTGAGATAAGCTATGTGTAGAGTAGGCCTTAAAAATGGGAACAAAGAAACACATGATTATTAACAGATTTAACTGGTGATGGCTTGTCAAACTGTAGGTTTATGACAAGCCCTTGAATTATTTCCCACTTGTTACTCAAAGCTTAGTAAAAAATGTATACAACAGATATTTCCAATTAAAGTCCTGTCAGAAATCTTCATATTTATTTGGACTGTCTGCCATTATTTAATTATGCAGATGCTACATATGACATGGACTATGGGATTAATGTTATATGCAGTAATGAAAATATTCTGTAATACATTTTGTATTTCTAGTTATTTATTATGTAGCAAATGAAATAATATAACATATATTTTTATTGGGTTATTAGTAGCTATGGCTTTATGCATATTTTGATGGTATATACTTTCTCGACCTATCGTGTGTCGACAGATCTAATTAACCAACTACCGAATGATTCAACATATTACCTTGTATCGATAATGTTGAAGGACGGACCCATCGATACAAAAAATTGTTGGTGGTGGAAGATGATGTGAAAGAGGTTTGGTGTGACATGAAGAAGTGAATTTAAGATGAATGGGGAACATGTTGGGTGGAAAATATATGAAAGACATATTGAAGAGATTTGTGGGGACCTTTGAAGATCTAGTGGCACTTAAACAGGAAGTCCCAGTACAAGATATGAGACCTCCAATCTTATTAATTACTGAGATCATTAAATTTCAAGACAGAAAACTGAAGTTATGTCCTCGAGAGCGACTGTGCCCTGACTTATGATCTTGTGAACAGGAAGTAGGGATGCCGATGGGTTGGGTATGACACGGTAATCCCAGTCCCATACTCGGTCTTGTGGCCGTTACTCAACACCTAACGAGTTTACGTATATATCTATGCCTGGTCTTATACTCAACTACATTTCCAACAATTATATAATTTCAACAAAATTAATGTTTCTATTTTTTCCTATTATTCATTGTTTTTGTTTAAGATTATATAGGGGAAAGTTAACGTACAAATGAAATTAACGTGCTAATTGTGAGAATCAAGTATTCTCACAATTAGCACGTTAATTTCATTTGTATTTGATCCAAACCTAGATTATATAATTTATTTGTTGCATTGCCAGTTTGTCGTTATGGCGACAAAGTGCAAATTAAATGTTTGGCTGTCAATCCACTATGTCTCAGCTCTATGACGCAGGAGGTGAAGATGCAGTCAGAGGCTTTAGAAAACTATACTAAACTTGCATTATACAAAGAAGTATCAGAGTTGTATTACAAAAAAAGGCAAGGAAGCTCAACAATTTGCAAATAATCACCAAACACCAATGTAGATGAAGATCCCGCCTTTTCCCGTTGGGTGTTGTGAACTTTTGGATCTACTACGGCACAATAGCTTTAATATCAATTGAAAACGTTATATAAAATTACTCACATGATTGATCTTATGAACAAATCAAAAGCATCAATTTTCTTGTGATTTTAAATATATACAATATGTTTAAAGCACTTATATTAGTAAATAACACAATTTATGTGTAAATAACACAACTGCATAATAATATCTCACTATGTACTTGATTTATAAAGATGGGCTTTGAATTAATGTGTTACTCATTAAACTCCAACTTATGCGTTACATAACCAAACCAAATACACGAATAAAACAGGATCTAAACAATTATCTCACTGTGTATTGAATTTTGCTAGCTGAATGTATGTTTTGCTAATAATATGTGAGCAAATGGTGATTTGTGCGTGATTATATATTCACGCAAGGTGTGATTTTAGATGACGATGAAATAAGATAGGACACACCAGCAATTTCATGACTTCACGTATCTCGTAACTATAGACGTGATTATTCCTCACATCGTCACATGACTAACATTGTTACATGTTTAAACGCATTAATAAAAAAGTTGCCAATTCCATAACTTTCTCTGAAGTATCTCTTTCAGCCTTTTCATTTACTCCTGCACTTTTCCAATTAATTATTACAAACCAAACATACCCTACACCTTTTATAAACTTAATTCAGCACAGCCACATAAAAAATAAAATGAATAGAAGCAAATTTGTTATTATTGAAAAATTATTAAAGGATTCAATTATTATAGACATATAGACTACAATACATATGGTAATTCAGTTTTTTATTAACGGTAATGAAATCCAAACTAGCAAGAAGCTAACATGCGGTATACAACTCCAAATATTGCAAATTTGATCTATTTTTTATCCATAGAAACCCGGTGTTCTTGATATCCTCGAGCAATCTAAAGATAGACACCCTATTTTAGAACACCACATTGCTTCTTGTTTTCCACATGCATCAATATGATAATAACATTACCAACTACAGTCCATACCTCCGTAGAGTAGGTTTTACTAACATGATTACGACATCAATTTTATAAAAAGTAGTATTATACAAACTGTAATATATATATACAGGAACATGATCCGATTTATTGATGGAAAATTTATTTTAATTTTAAATTTACAGTTTTTTAATTAAAAATTGACACTTGAACACAACTTCTGTCAAAATGAATTATTAAACGCATATTATGTATTATTTGACGATAATACGTTATATAGAAAATCATAACCCAACAAACCCACAATCACCATCATCACCTTCTTCGGTCTTTCTTGATATATTCTTCAACAATAATCTGATGGCTACATTGCTAAAAGAAATTTGATAGCTGAGAGAAAGAACATGCAGTAGTACACTTTCACAAAAGAGTCACAATTGGTCTTTTAAAGCTTGGGATCTTACGGTCTCAGGTTCGAAATCTAACTCAAGAAGACTTTTCCATAACCAGTTGTATGAGTTTTCTATTGCTATAATTGGTTAATTAATTTTCCATGACCAGGTGTAGGATTTGATTATGCATATGTATTCACTTTAACTTTAAACTTGTGCTAGACATGAATTTACTTTAATTGTTTGAGCTTGTTGATGGTTTGAGTGAATTTTATTGTATCAGTCTAGAACTGTTAAACATCATGATGTTATGTTGTGGTTAATTTCTAGTAGTGTGTTGAAAATTGTTTTAACTTCATCTTAGCATATGCCCTTTATTGGTCTCGAATCGTTAAATATATAACAATGTGCCATATTACTAAATTTCACAACTGTCATTTAGTTGTGTTAAACAGGACTATGTTTATGCAGCTTACTGTCGTAGCTAATCAAGTTGAATTATACACAGTGCTATCAAATCCGAACATGGATGTGATTGCGTATTTCTTCTCTTGTATTTTGCGTGTCTTTTGTTTGTCTTTTCACAATCAAACTAAACATGTAATACTAACCACATGCTTCTCTCAGCAGAGGTATTGACTGAGTCTGTGTCAACCGCTATCTACCACTGTATCTGGGGAAACAACTTTCTCAAAGGATCCACTATGTATGAGAGCACAATCGATGCATTCTGGTATCTTGCCTTAACACGTACAGATATTTATTTTGCGGCCAGTAAGGCTTCAGAGTTCTTTTACTAACTGTCATTAGATAATGGTCAAGTGCGTTCTTGAATATCTCGAGGGGACCATCACTCATGGTCTTACTATTCACTTGTTTGCTCACTCTACAATTCATGCATATGTTGATGTTGATGTACCGACTTGGTGTGTAGATGATTACCGTTCTACTACATGATATTGTATGTTTCTTTGACACAATCCTATTACCTGGAGTTTCAAGAAACCACACCCTATAGCCCGGATGACCAGCCTGGATGCCTAGATGATCATCGCTATACTATGCATGCACAACACCGAGGTCGGGTATTAGGCTCTCGCTCACACTGCAGCTGAGATTTGTTGTATTTGTTGGATTATGTCTTCAAATTATATTACCAAATCCACCAGCTTTATGTTGTGATAATCAAGGTGCCAAGTATTTATTATCGCCTGTGTTTCACCAACGCACCAAAACACTTGAAGATTGATCTACATTTCATACGTGACACAGTGCTCTCCCATAGTTTATGGGTCCATGGCATATCCAATGCCTTATCGATGGTTAATTTATTAACTAAATAACCGTGCACAACATGATTTTATTCACTAAAATCGAAGCTTCATCTTGACCACCTTGTTGATTATTATTTTGTTCATCTTGATATCGTATGTAAGTTTAAATATGATTAGAAAGGTATTCTACTGTATAATATTCATGTGATGGATAAAAGTAATTAGCTAGTAAACTGTGTATAATATAACATTTGACGTCATTTATGAGTAAAAGATGTTGACGCTTGAATCTGACCTTGTTGTTAGTTTATGAAAGGAAGGCTTTTGGCATCCCACATCGGCTAAGGTACCTAACAGGCAAGGGGCGAGATCTGTATAAAAACAAGGGCCCCGGTACGGAAGAAGCATACCTTTCTTGGTCTTTTGTCTATGATCAAATGTAGTATATGTTCTTATCAGTTTAATATCTAATATGTGAGCCATTGGCTCAATTAATATTAATCTTATTTTTTATGGGGGAAGTTCTGTAAACGTAGATTGCTGCTTGGGTTGTTATGCGGTGCACCTCTCCAATTTCAAGTTAAAATTTTTTAAATGGACTTTGTAATGTGAGTTTATAACTGTGTTAAATGAATGATTTGTAATTTGAGTTTATAACTGTGTCAATTGAATGTAGAGCATAAAAAACGATGATCAGTAACTTATTTAAATCACATCTAAATGACACTGATTCAATGTGTATTGGCATTTTCTTTTCAATGGCAATGTCACATCTAAAATTCAAAGCGTGATTGTAAAAATGACTAGCGATTGCTACACGATATCACTGAATCATTCAATTTTGAATATTGGAATTCTTCATTCAATCCTGAAAAATTCGAATGAGCCTGTGACTCAAGTGAGGGCTTTAAAATGGGATGCACTGTGCTTGTGGCTTGACCGTTTGGGCCAAGTTGTTGCAAAATCTGGCCTGGCCTTTTCAAGTTTGAATATGGGTCATGTGGTTCTAGACTTATAACAATGGAAGGATAATGGCTGAGTGCATCCTTGGCCCAGACAGCCATCCATAATAGGTGCAAATTTTAGTTCACAATTTAATTGGTTACAGTTTAATCCTTAAAATGCATAGTAACCTGAATTCTGAATTCCATACAAATGAATTCGAATTCGGTTTGTTTTGAAATTTGGTACAATCCGAAGCTTTAGAATATAATTAGTTACTCACAAAATGCTGCCTCTAAAGTACAATATTGAGTAGCATCCTGAAGTGTAAAACTTGTTAATATTATCAAAGAAACGTATATAATCTTCATGTGATGGATAAAAGTAATTAATAAACTGTGTTTAAAACTATTCACGTCATTAGCACTAGTAATCTAGCCTAAAAATCATGCTTGTTAACTTCATTATCGAGTTCTTAGCTATATCTATAAGATCCAAGCACCATCATTCTCTCTTGGGCCATATTATCAAGATGAGCAGATGAAAATTTACGTTGGTTGAGAGTTTTGCTGGTTGGAGTTCTTGTTTTATGGAGGAACGTTGGGATTTATGCAACCCACACCGGCTGAGTGAAGTAACAGAAAAGGAGGAGTTCACTACAAAAACAAAGGCCCAATAAAGGAATAAGCATACCTTTCTTGACCTTTTGGCTAAGATCAAGTGTAGTATCTGTTCTTATCAGTTTAATATCTGATATGTGAGCCAAGGCTCACTCGATATTAATCTTATTTTTTATGGGGGAAGACCTGTCAAAGTAGCTTGCTGTTTGGGACTTCGTGCGTCGCCTTCGTCTTACACTACCACCAAAGCCTGGCGCACCCCTCCAATTTTCAACTAAAAAGTTTTCATATGTAGTTTGTTGCCTTGGTCTTACACTACCACCAAGGCCTGGCGCACCCCTCCAATTTTCAACTAAAAAGTTTTCAAATGTAGTTTGTCGTAGGAGCTTACTGCTAATACACTAAATGAAAATTCATTAAACATTTTAACATAATGCAAAGTGAAAATTAAAGTTAAGTACAAATATGTGTAGATACATTTATTTTAAAAATTCTGAATGTCATTCATTCATTGTTATCAATATCTTTATAACACCTTATTCAAGGTGACAATACACCACCTGTCGACAACTCACATGTCGGAGGAGACTTGCCACACAAATACAACCATCTAAAAGATACAAATATCAGATCAACCAACATCAATTTCCATCACTGAAAGAAAGAAGATTTAGACCCGTGAAGAATCTGACAATGGGACCGCCTTTTTGGTTCTTAGTTTCCCATCAAATGTATATGCTTTCCCTGTCTCCATTGTCACAACAACACTCATTTTTTCATAATGTATTGTTTTTGTGAAACTTTGATTCTCCGTGTCCTGTGACCAAATAATCAACTCATTTAGATCTCCATCACTCCATGAGATACTCACACTTACATTACCACGCGCCTTTAATCCCTTCACCGATCCACTCCTCCATTTATCACGAGGAAGTGCAGGCAACAAGTAAAACTCGGTCACACTGCTTTGAATCAACATCTCGGCTATGGCTGCACTGAATCTACATACCAACACTCACACATTATCAACTTTTATAATTTATATATTATCTCAATTTATTAATAAACATGTAAAAAATGCATGTTGACTAGTTAACTACCCAAAATTGGCATCAATCTGGAAAGGAGGGTGTGCGGTGAACAGATTACTGTAAAGTCCACCTTCGTAATTACTTTCGTTTTCAGGGTCAACCAAGTCAAACAAATGTTTAACCATCTGGTACGCGTGCTCGCTGTTGTGAAGTCTTGCCCATGATGCCGCTTTCCATGTAGTTGACCAGCCAGGACCTTCCACTCCTATTTAAAGACATCAAATCAGATATTAATTTGAATATTTATCTATTTTAACATAAGGTTTAAACTAGTTCACCTCTTTTTATAAGAGTGTTCTCTGCAGCTTTACATAGGTCTGGAGTTTCCTCCAGTGTTATTGTGTGCCCAGGAAATAGTCCGAATAGATGTGAAATATGTCGGTGATGCACGTCGGGGTCCACAAAATCTTGGGCCTGTTATCATTAAGAACCTTTAAAAGAACTTTATAAACAGTTAAAGTGTTAAATACTGTTACATTCATACCCATTCCAAAATGGAACCATCCGCCGCAATTTGTGTTGGATGAAGTTTTGATTGAGATTCAACAACTTTCTTGATCAGATTATCTTCACTCTTTCCTAAAACCTGCATGCACCCATCTTTTTTAGTATTAGAAAGTTGATATTGTTGGCTGTGGGATCGTTTATTTTCAACCGTCGGAGAAGGTACCTTCTATGAGAGAAGGTAGAAGTACGAACTAATCGAGAGAACGTGGAAGGCGTAAACATGGAGTAATGTTGTTACCTGAGCAGCAGAGACAATGGCAGAAAAAACTTCTTTAATAATGGACATATCCATGGTGGTTGAATAACTGACACTAGCAGGTTGACCATCAGGAGCAGTGAACATGTGTTCTGGAGAAGTTGATGGATTTGTTTGAAGATATCCATCTTTACCTTCAATCAACCAGTCCAAAAGGAACATAACACATCCTTCTAGTAACGGATACGCCTTCGTCGCTAAGAATTCCTGTTTTTTGTACAACAAACTTTATCTTTAACAATCATATATTAGAATGGAAAATATAATCAGGGTCTTACTTTGTTCAATGTGTACGTATAATGCTCCCATAAATGTGTACAAAGCCATGCTCCACCCATGGGCCATAAAGCCCACACAGCCTCTCCACGGTCAGGTGATGTTTTAGCCCATATATCAGACACCTGATGTGCAACCCATCCGTTCGCCTCATAGTTCACTTTTGCGGTTTTACTTCCATTGACAGAAAGGTGGTTTATGAAGTCAAACAAAGGTTCTTGGCACTCATGAAGGTTGCAAGCCAGCGCATGCCAATAGTTCATTTGAAGATTGATGTTCAAGTGAGGTGCACCGCTGCAAAATTAATCAACAAACATAATAATAATAATAATAATAATAATAATAATAATAATAATAATAATAATAATAATAATAATAATAATAATACAGTTACAATTTTAACTCAAAATGATGCTAAAAATAGATCTTACTCCCATGGTGGTGTGACTTTATCATTCCATATACCCTGCAGATTTGCAGGCTGAGTTCCAGGCCTAGAACAAGAAATAAGCAAGTACCGACCGTATTGAAACAAAAGCTCGATCAACGACGGGTCTTCATCAGTTTTAAAAGACTTAATCCTCTCTGAAGTTGCCACATAATCATCTGTCAATTTGGAGCCTTTCGAAAGGTTAATAGAGACGCGATGAAAAAGATTCTGATAATCATGCAAGTGACGAGAATAAAGTTGTTCATATGAATATCTCTTCAAAGATTCCAACTTATTCAAACAATCAGTTGTAGGATTTTTCTTAGAATCTGAAGGCTTAGTGAATGGGCCTTCAAATGAAGAAGATGCCGCTAGAAGTATGACAGCCCAGTCACATCCATCAACCTTAATCTTATTATCTTCGAACACGCTTATGGTCCCAATACCATCACTAATTCTCAGATCAAGAACAGCAGAAAACTTTATTCCATCATCTGTTCTTTCCATAATAATCTGATTCTGAGCATTCAGTGACGTACGATGAGGTATCTTGCTATCAAGAAACATAGTAAAAGACAAAGAACCAGACTTGTTTCCAGAAATCTTGGAGACGATAACTTGATCAGGGTGTGAAGCAAAATGTTGTCTAGTGAATTCCACTTCACCGATCGAGTACATAACTTTTACCGTTGCGGTATCCAAATCCAGCTCTCTTCGATATGTTGTCTGGTTATATTTAGCATCACTTTTGTGGAAATTTAGGTTGATGTCACCCAAAAGCTGGTATGCCTTCACCATTACAAGAAATTTATGGAAAATGATGATTAAATATGTATGCATAACTAGTAATTAAACAAAAGTAATAGATAAGTTATTAATAGATGTATATACACTGGAGCCTTCTCCGGATAATTTGACGGCAGAAGTTGTAGCTTCTGCATACTTTCCATCGTTGACTAGTTTTCGAACCTCAGTAAGTGCTTTTAGTGCATCAGGATTTGTGTAGTTCCCCGGGCTACCTGTCCACAAGGTGTCATCTGTAGCAAACTTAACTCATTAGTTATGGGGTCACATAAGTTTCAATCCCTGAGTATCAAGAAGTTGTTAATTTGATTTTTTGATTATTTATGTTGCATTCTCATCCTTACTAAAACTAGACTATGTTTTTAGTTTGCATTATTATTATTAAGTTATCTTCACTTGATATAAATCATGGAAATATTGACAAAGATGACACTTTATGCAAAGATTTTTTACAAAGCCGCGTCATGGCTCTTAAAACCTTCTCTCAAAAATAACCTGTTTGAATTGTACCGATGTGTATAAGGGGAAGGAGTACTCGTTTGTTATTAAATATAACATTTAGATTGTGATTACAAAAAAGCTTTGGTATGAATGATTGGTAGATTTCGGCCGATATAAGGGATTATCTTTCTTTTTTTGTAAGGCGGATTTCTTGTACTTCCTGGAACTCGAAACCAGAACCGTTGGGTGCTTAAGAGATAATCTCTGTTAAGTAATTTTATGTGTTGAAAGTGGTTCTACAAAGTTTTGAAAGATGAAGATACAATTGTTAGTCAACAAGTTCTAGGAGCATGAAATTGAAGAAAGGGACCTCAAGAAGACAGTTAAATTCAAGATCTGAAATTTGAATTTAAGAATCTCAACAATACTTTCCAACAAAGTCATGTGAAGTAGGATTACAAGTTAATACAAATTCTTAAAAAGCTAGAACATAGACACAATTATAAAGTTATAAAGTTAGTTGCTGACGTCTCTTAAAGTAACAAGATTGGGTATTACGGTGAAGAAACACTAAGTGACCCCGGGCAGATTACGGATAATCTGGGGGTTAAGTAATGTTTCCCACGAGGATGAGGTCCAGCAAAGAAAGTTGTTCTTCAGGTGACCTGCAAAACAGACACCGTAAGCTCGTCACTGAGAAGGGGGGGTTCCTCCTTGTGACCACCCTCCGGCGTGAGAATCAGACTAGATTGCTCTGAATATAAGTGTATATTAAGAGATTGCTAGAGAAGATAAGATAATGAGATATCAGATGATGTCTTTACCATTCCAAGGTGTTGGAATATTTATAGCCGAAGGTAGGTTTCCAAGAAGGTACAGCCGGCTGAATAGTATTCCTGTTCTACCAACAGTGGGCTACGCACAAGCCATGCTGGTTGGTGGATAGGCTGCGGCCGATAGTGACAAGGCCGGCTGTATACTGTTCCTTTACTGCCGGCTATGCACTGTTCCACCAACTGTAGGCTACGCACGTCCCATAGTAAGGGTTGGTGAGTAGGCAGCGGCTAATAGTGACAAAACAGTACTAGAGGGTGCTCCTCCTCGTACTGTTGTCGGTGAGCTGTCACCCTGTGATTGGTTCATGGGCTGTCTTGGTCAGATCGTCTGTTTTGCCCATACCTTGGCAGGTATAGCACAAAAGATCTTCCAGAAGCATATGGACTGGCTCATTTGGGCGGGAGTATTCCCGCCTTGCTCATTCCTTCAGGTGACATTACTGAAGTATCGAGTTAGTGCCTTGTGCGTGTAGCCTTGCTATCAGTGCGGGTAGCCTTCCCTGATGGCTTGTATCCGCAACTGCGGGAACAAGCGGGGTACTTTACCATTGGGAGGCTTTCCCTGCGGGAACAGCTGGCGTACTGCGCGTAAGGTCTTCTCTGAGCATGGTGGGTCCTGCGGAAGCAGTTGGTCATTGCGCAGACGTCCCTCTTCAAGGTGAGTCTTGCGGGTCCAACTGGGCTCTACTGGGACCTACCTCTTCAAGTCCCCCCAGTCCAATGTTCTTCTCATGAATTATTAATAAGTGAGGTGAACTTTTGGACTTTAGCAAGGGGTTTTGAAAAGGGGGTTTTTAGTTTTAAGGTTTTCTGTGGGGATTCTTCCCGCGGTTTTCCTAATGTCACGCAGAAATTCCCGACTTTTCTGCTTGATCTTTGGGTATGAAGCGGGTAGGTCTGTAACCTCTTCGCAAGTCAGGAGCGTTGAGTCCCTCTTGTGTGGATTCTCCATGGGGTTTTGGTAGTTTTGAACATAGTGATCAATTATGTTAAAACCACCAATTCCATCTTGGAGTTTCAAACAATATAGTTCTCGACGTTCCCGCTATGCGGGGATGTTATTCCCGTTTCCGCAAGCATGGCCCAGAAGATCCTTCTTGGTTTGAATTCCCTGCGGAGCGCTAAGTATGTGAAGGGTTTTGCCTTGACACTGTACCCGCACTCGTCTTACGGTTACTTTACTTCCAAGGTATTCCTGGCATCAATTCCTTGCGGGTGCTAAGTATGTGAAGGGTTTTGCCTTAACACTTTACTCGCACCTGTCTTATAGTTACTTGGTTGCCAAGGTAAGGGGTATTTTCCCGCTTTTGAATCTTTTTGAAATTTTGAAATTCGAAGAGTTGGTGAAAGGATAAGAACAGTCCAAACTATTGAAACGTCGTCCGACGGTTTCTTCTGACAGTGTCAGAACGTGCAGGAAGTTATGGCGACGTGACAGTATATGGTCATTCCAGGCGCTTTTTCAGGCGCGTGGGCGCGAATTTTCGGGCGCGTGGCCGCGAAATTACTGGCACGCGTCCTTTCAACAGCTGTTTCCAGCTTGCTTATTGCCACGTGTCATAGTTTCATTGCACCTGCGATTTCTCTCTCTTCCGCATTAAATTCATCGCATTAATTGCGATTAGTATATAAAGGGGGAGAGGGTCCTTTGTAATCCACACTTTCACTTTTCTCTTCATCTTCAAAACGATTTCCGGCGAATACTCACCTTTTCAGTCGAGCATTCTCTTGAAATCGTTCTCTTTTTCATACCTGCAAGATGTCTTCTGCTTACGATCTTGAGGCTACAGCCCAGGAGGCTGGGGTGTACGCCGAGAACCCGTCATCCACGTCCTACAAGGATGACAAGAGTACTGCTGGCGAGTGCCAGTGTGCTCTGCCTGTCGATCTATATCAGTACATCGTCAGGAAGTTCATGCTCGAGTCTCTCGAGCCTGAGTTTCCTGAACCTCACCAGACGGTGTATGATGCCCCCAGAGGCAAGATCGGGGTATATGCCGCATTCTTTGTCTATGGGAATCTTAGGTTCCCCTTGACGAAGTTTGTGTACCGTGTTCTGGAGAGGCACGGTGTACACCTGACCAAGGTACACCCGATGGCGATCGCGAAGATTCGCCACTTCGAGTGGGTGTGCCGGATTCTGGGCGTTGAGCCCTTCGTCGACCGCCTGATGACCTTCTACTCTTGGAGGTGCATCCAGGGGTGGTATACTCTGATAACCCGGATCAAGGGTTTGAAGATTTGCGCAACCGAGCGCAGTCTTCGTTCATGGAAGCGGGAGTTCTTTTATATCTCCGCTCGCGCCATCCCCCTTGCCATGAAGTTCAAGAATGGGCAAGCACTCCCCAGCCTTCACGCCTCCAACTACCAGGAGGCGGAATGGTTTTCAAAGATTTCCCGAGTCCAATCTCCGGTTTACCGCTTTGCGGAGTCCGGGATGGTGATGCTCGGGATGAGCCGGGTGTGGAAGGATGCGGATGCGCAAAAGATCCCGATCGTCCTTGAATACGGTTTGAACTCTGTCCCTTACGGTACGCTCTGTCTTCTTTGTTTATATAGGTTTGTCTTCTAACTGTTTTTCTTTTATTTCAGAGGGGAACGACTTGCTGTCGCTCCTGTATCCGCGGGAGGCTGATAGTCCCGCTCGGATGGGTACTCGTACTCTAGATGAGAACGAGTTGCCCATCCTTGAACAGACGGCGGATCGGTTCGTGGAGGTCTACCCGTCAGGCCACGAGATCCTGAGCGCCAGGCGGCCAGGTAAGGCGTTATTCAACCCTCGACCCCTCAATGCTGAAACCTCTGCTGGAATTCCTCTAATCTTGTGTTCTGATGAGGAATCCGCAGATGGTCCTCCGTTGGTGCGGAAGAAGAAGGCTGCCGGCGGGAAGGGGAAGGCGAAGATGGCCTCCACTGCCGATCCGGTGCCTCGGTCTGATTCAGAGACCGAGAGCGAGGAGGTGGCGGGGAACCCCGGTGGTGATAAGACCACTGCTCCGGAGGCTGCGACGACTGTCACCTCCGGAGAGCCCAGGATGACAACGGTGAGCGGCGTGAAGAGGCCGGCTCCATCGGGTTCATCCCCGCCTGTCCGCACTTTTAGGCTCAAGAAAACCCGTAAGTACAAACTTTATTTTTAACTTCATAGCTTTCCATCATTAATACTTATCTTCCTTGTGCAGGCGTGGATGCTACCGCATTCCAGGGTGGAGCGGGGAGGAGTACCTCCGGACCCATGACGGTTGGCTTGGTCAGCCTACCTGAGGCGACGACTCAGGCGGCTGCGCCTGTTTCAGTTGGTTCAGTTGCTCACCCAGTTGAGCCAACTGTTCCAACTGTGATGACATCACCGCCGGCTGTCAGTGCCATATTTACCGCATCTTTCACTGAGCCGGCGGTTACTTTTTCTGCGAACTCCGCAGCGGCGACCACGGTTGTGAGTTCACCTACGGTGAGTTCACCTCCGTTGCTTTCTACCACCGCGGCGGCCTTCACCATGCCTCCTCCGTCATCGGCAACGACGGCCGATCCTTCAGGTATGCATGGGGCTTCTCGCCAACCTCTGCCTCCTTCCCATCTACCTGACCTCTTGGATGGATTTCCTTTGGGTTCAGGTGATGGGTTTGGCGGCTATCGGCCTGTTGTTGACCCTACAGGTGCGTAGGGTTCTTTTGGCCTCTTTTTTTTTTTTTTTTTTTTTTTTTTTTTTTTTTTTATATCATCTTTTCCTAACTGCTTTTTGTTTTTTGCAGTGTCGGATTCCAATGAAGTGTATGTTCCACGATGGAACATCCGCCGAGGAACAACCCTTCGCACACCTGTGGAGTGCGTGGAGTGGGCTCGTCACGCAGCTCCCAGTGGTGCGTTGGGGGAAGCCATGGCTAGCTACCAGGAGGGTAGGCTAACCAATGAGCTTCGGGTTCTCCTGGCCCGGATGCAGCCGCGCGTCGAGTTGCTTTGTCGTGAAAACGACAAGTTAAAAGCAGCTCGTATCCAAGAAGTAGCTCAGGCGCGGGCTGTCCGGGAGGAGAATAGGAGGCTCTCCACGGCTGCTGCGGAGAAGGAGAAGGCGTTCAAGGCCCTTGAAGTTGAAGTTCAGACCCGTCTCGAGGCCCGTTCCAAGGCTGCCCAAGCTGTTAACGAACAGCTTCGGCTGGCTAAGGAAACTGCTCGGAACGCAACTGAAAGGGCCACCAAGGCTGAAGCTGTTGCTGAGCCTCTACGCCTCGAGAATGAGGAACTTAAAGCTAAACTAGAGGCGCTCCAACAGGCTCATGACGCCTTGGCGATGGAAGACGCGAAGAAGCTCCAAGAGATCCTGGACCAGAGGGGGGTGCTTGACCAGACTGAGCGGAAGCTAAAGGGCGTTGAAGAGGCTGCGGCTAAAGAAGTGTTGCTTGCCAACCTCAACAAAAGTGAAGCCGAACGCGCCCGTAACCAAGCTTAAGCCGCCCTCCAAGAAGCTCTGGTTGCCAAGGAATGGCTTCTTCGAGAAGCGTTGTCTCAGGTAAGCTTAACTTCATAATGTCTTTACGCTTCTTTGTGAATAGAAAAGGTTTTGATACTTGTATTTTTTCTTTTTGTAGGTTGTGCATCGGGTCTTCACGGATACGTCTTATGACGATGCTATGAGCGCAGCCCTCAACGCTTCTCATGAGGATGGGGAAAAGGCCGGCTTCCTGCTTGGTCTAGGGTTTGTTGAGAAAGGCATCCCGCCTTCCAACTTCCCTTTGTATGATGTGGATACTGAAGCTGTTTATGACCAAGCAGTGAATCAGTATGCCGCCTTCCCGCATCCGGTGGTGGAGAAGGTGAACGAAGTCACTGCTGCTGATGATGGGCTAGCTATCCTTAAAGCTTTTCTTGAACCACCACGCTCTACTGATGGTGCGGGTCCAAGTGGAAGTGGTCCTGAAGCTTGATCCTGAAGATCCCTTTCCACCATTAGAGTAGATTTTTATTTTTGTATAGCTTCTTTTGTATGCGGGTATGCACCCAGCAATCTTTGTAATATTTGAATTTGATGGAATAAAGATTGTGTTAATTCTTTGCCTTGTTTATTTTACGCATGTTTTGATTTAACTTAGTAATTTCTTTAGTACTTAGATAAGTTAACTTTTTAACGTGGCAAATTATAAGTTTGTTTCGCTTCCTCTTTCATGGTTGTGCGGGTATGACCGTCACTTACACTGTAGGATGGCTTAACTTTACTTATATCTGACCTGCGTGGAAGTTTTCCTCATCTTTTCCTTTGAAATTTTCAAAGTGTTTAGAATAAGTTAACCTTTGAACGTGGTAGATAATAGGTTGAAGTTTTGCCTCCTTTTTCGTGATTGTGCGGGTAAGACCGTCACTTGCACTTAGTAGGATGGCTAAACTTTGCCTACATCTGACCTGCGTGGAGGTTTTCCTTAAACTTTTGAAATTTTTACCGTTTTGTGTTTATGCGGGTTTTGCCGCCTTCCACACGTAACGACTTACTTCTTCCCATTTTTATGCGGTGAATACCGGCACATCAGTGTGGGAAGTTCATAAGTATAAAGGTAAGGCTATCAACACATTGTGAAAGGAGAATCATTTCCATTAGAAGTGGCTCTAGGCCTTTTCTTTACAAGTTTGGAATTGATCTACATGTAACATTTGCGTAATTGAGCTCCATTCCATGTTCTTGGGATGGGAGTGCCATCGAGCCTTTCGAGCCGGTATGCGCCCTTTCCCAGAACTTCTTTGATAATGTATGGCCCTTCCCAGACCGGGGCCAATTTTCCTGGGCGTTGTTGGTTCGAAGCCTCGTTGTTACGCAGTATGTAGTCTCCTAAATTGAAGTTGCAGAGTTTTACCCGCGTGTTGTAGTACTTTTGCATTTGTCGCTTGTAGTTCTCTTCACGCACTGCGGCTAAGTCTCTGCGTTCCTCGGTTAGCATAAGGTCTAACCGTCTTTCCGCATCATTGTCTTCTGGCTGAATCAAGACCCTTGGTGAGGGTAAACCAATTTCGACAGGGACCATGGCTTCAGTGCCATAAGTGAGACTGAACGGGGTTTCTCCCGTACTGGCCTTTTTCAGCGTTCTGTTTGCCCAAAGGACGTGCGGAAGCTCGTCCACCCAGCCTGATCTGTGTTCCAAGAGTCTTTTCTTTATGCCTTCGACGATGCTCTTATTTGCTCTTTTTACCTCACCATTACCCTGCGGGTGCGCCACTGAGGTAAAAGTGTGGGTGATTTGAAGTTCTTCCAGCCACTTTTGTAGCTTCTTGTCAGCAAAGTTGGTGCCGTTATCGCTCACCAAATTCTGTGGAAGTCCAAAACGACAAATAATAAATTCCCAAATAATTTTTTTGATATGTTTCGCGGTTGTTTGGGCTAAGGGTTTTGCTTCTATCCACTTGGTGAAGTAGTCGATGGCTACCACTAGGAACTGAACATTTCCTGCTGCTGGAGGAAATGGGCCTGTCACATCGATGGCCCACTTCTGAAATGGCCATGAAGAGGTGACTGGAACAAGTTCATTCTTCGGGCGATGCGTGTTGGGTGCGTAGAGCTGACAAGACCTGCATTTTCTGATGTATGCCAGCGCATCCGTATGCATCCCCGGCCAAAAGTATCCCGCGTTGTTTAGCTTAGCTACAACAGCGCGTGGACCTGCGTGTACTCCACAGATGCCTTCGTGTACTTCCCTTAGGAGGTAGTCAGCATCTTGGTTGTCCACACATCTTAAGAGTGGGCCAAGAAAGTTACGTCTGTAAAGGATGTCATCGATGAGTTGATAATTCAGTGCTTTACAGCGTAGTTTTCTTGCCTGTGTTTTTGACTCTGGTAGTGTACCTGCCGCAAGGTATTTTATTATTGGTGTCATCCACGTTTCTGTGCCGGTTTGGATGACACAAATTTCCTTGTGCGGGACCGAAGGTGTCTCGAGGAGTTCAATGCGGATGTCCTTTCCCAAGTGGGTGAAGGCTAATGATGCAAGCTTGCTTAACGCATCCGCAGATTTGTTTTCACTACGCTTGACGTGTATGACTTTGCAATCGTTAAAATCGCGCATAAGGGTTTTTGCTTGTGCAAGGTACAGGGCCATTGTGTCGTTCACGGCCGTGTACGTCTCGTTGATTTGGTTGGCTACTAACATGGAATCCACGTGGGCTTCCAAGTGTTTCACTCCCATCTTACGCGCAATTCTCAGCCCGGCCAAGAATGCTTCATACTCGGCTTCGTTATTCGTACTTGGAAAATCCAGTCGAATAGCGTAAGTGTATTCTTGGCCTGCTGGGTTGGTTAGTTTCAGCCCTGCGCCTGAACCCTCGTTACTTGCTGCTCCATCAGTGTAGAGTCGCCAGACATCATTGATGTCCTGTGCCGGAGAGGGTTGAGCCTCTTCCTGGCACTCTTTTTCCCGCGATGCAGGCACTTCCGCAATAAAGTCGGCCAAAACCTGGCCTTTTATGGCTGGTCTTGGCTTATACTTTATCGCGTATTCCCCCAACTCAATTGCCCATTTGGCTAGGCGTCCCGATAACTCGGGTTTGCGTAGAACGTTTGCAAGTTTGAAGTTGGAGAGAATGGTGATTGGGTGACCCTGGAAATATCGTCTTAACCTGCGTGAAGCGTGTATAAGTGCTAAGACTAACTTTTCGAGGGTAGAGTACCGGGTTTCTACGTCTGTTAGGATACGGCTGACATAATAGATTGGCATCTGGATGCTTTTCCGTTCAACTAGCAGGACCGCCCCGGTTGCTCTATCTGTTGCGGAAAGGTATAGGATTAACTCCTCCCCTGCTTTTGGTGCTGTGAGTGTTGGTAGTTCGATCAAGCGTGACCGAATCTCCTGAAAAGCTGCTTCCGCTTCTGGTGTCCAGCGGAAGTGCGTTTTCTTTAAACAGTTTCTCAAAGTTGACACGAAAGGAAACGACCTATCCGCGTGGTTTGCCAAAAAGCGATTAAGTGCGACTAGTCGTCCATTCAGTGTCTGAGCCTGTTTGATTGTAGTAGGTGATTCCATTTTGATAATGGCTTCGACCTTTTCAGGGTTCGCTCTGAAGCCATCTTTAGTGACGATGACCCCCAAGAACTTCCCTTCTTCCATTCCAAAGGCACACTTGCTTGGGTTGGGCTTCATGTTTATCTTCCTAAGCGTGTTGAAAGTTTCTTCGATGTCTTTCAACATCGCTTCTGCGTCAGGGCTTTTGATGACCAAGTCATCCATGTAGACTTCCAAGTTCCTCCCAATTTGGGCATGAAACTGGTTGTCCATCAGGCGTTGGTATGTGGACTCGGCATTCTTAAGTCCAAATGGCATCATTTGATAACAAAATGTACCATCGGGCGTCCGAAAAGCGGTTTTGTCCTGATCATCAACGGCCATGTGGATTTGATGGTACCCCTTATACGCATCCAGGAAGCATTTAAGGCGAAACGGTGCTAACGAATCCACCTTAAGATCAATTTCGGGTAACGGATAACAATCTTTGGGGCATGCTTTGTTTAAGTCCTTGAAATCTATGCACATGCGCCATTGTTTGTTATTCTTCGGTACCATAACGGGATTTGCAACCCATGTTTGATATCTGCTAACGCGTACGATGCCTGCGTCAAGGAGTTCCTTGACTTGGGTTCTACACGCGTTAGTTTGTTCTGGCCCCATTACTCTGCGCTTTTGTACGACTGGCGTAACAGCCGGATCGCATTTGAGCTTATGCTCTGCCTTACTTCGGGGTACACCAGTCATGTCAGCTGGTGTCCACGCGAAGATGTCAGCGTTTTTCTGTAGTAAGCGTTTGAGTAAGGTGCGTGTGGGATCAACAACTGTTGGGCCAATGGTAACGGCCTGGTCAGGGTATTTGCCGTTGAAGGCCCATCTTTCCGGTTCGGTGATGGTTGGTTTAGCCATCTTTGGTTTGGGTTTAGATGAGACAGATGCGATGCATACCTGAGGAATGCCGGTGATCATCGCTACACCCTCAGCTGTTGGCCATCCCATCATGCCGTGGACTGAAGATACCACGGCGTTGAATCTTGCCATCCCGTCTCTTCCGAAGAGAATGTCGTATGTGTGATGTGGCTTCCTCATCACGACAAAATCCACGTCTTCTGTGCGTGAGTGATTCCCGTCCGTAAGAGTGACGGGGAAAGATAGGATACCCAGGGGGGTGTTTGTGCTGCCGTCGAACCCTTCCATCGAGGCGTAGATCGTTTCCAGGCGTTCCTTGTCTTCGTCATCTAGCTTGTCGAAGAACTGCCTGTACATCACCGTTGACGAGGCGCCGTTGTCAGCAAGAGTGCGAGAAGTGATGTAGTGCCCCAGCTGGCTTTTGATGACGATAGGGCCTTCTTTGCTGGGTCCTCCTGGCACTCGCGGGAAGCGCACCTCAGCTTCCTTCCACGCGCATGGTTCTGTCGCTCGCCTTTTTCTTCCTCTGATGTTACCATGAACCATGTTGATGCTGATGTCAACGGGCTTTCGTCCGTTGCCTCTGTACCGGTTATCATTCCTTCCTCCCTTCTTGATTGATGCCACAAGGTGTGCAAGTCTTCCATCCTTGACGAATGTTTCAACAATATCCTTCAAGGATGTACACTCCTCCGTACTATGACCTTTTGTCCCGTGGAAGTCACAGGATTTGCTTTGATCCGCATTAGGTCGCTGCCGGATCATTGGAGCTTTTGGCCATGGTAGTTTTTCGGTGGCAAATATCTCCGTGACGCTTTTGGTGAGTGGCGTCCACCGGTGTTTTCGGCTTGAAGGGTGTGTGTTATCCCTTCCGCCAACAAGAGGGCGAGAGCTGGATGAGGTGTCAAAGTTTACCCTTGACTGCCAAATACCTAGCTTCCTCTTTTTGTTCTGCCGGGCGATCCGAACATTGTTTTCTCTAGTCCTTTGCGTGTAGAGGTGTGTACTCTGGGGGAGATCCCTTCCCAGTTGCTTCTCCGTCTCGGCAAAGCGCTTGGCCGCCGTCATGATGGCATCCCATGTGGATGGCATGCCGTCCTTACCCGTCAATGTGCGGATAAGCTCTGGGTATTCGGCGCCCTGGATGAAAGCGGCGCGAACAAGATCTTCACTTATGTTACCCAGACTCAGCTTTTTGGAGTTGAAGCGAGTGATGAAGTCTAGTAAAGATTCATCCTCCTCTCTAACGCAGTTGAGGATCGTCCACTGTTCTTCAGTATATTTCCTCTGTTGGCTGAAGTGTTGGCTGAACTTGTTCTGAAAGTCCGCCCAATCATAGATGTAGTGGACCGGTAAACGATCGAACCATGCCCTGGCCGCTCCAACCAGAGTCATCTGGAACATATAACACCACGTGGGTTCCGTCCAGTTACTGACGGTTGCCCCCGCAATGAATCTGTTCAAGTGGTCGTCTGGGTCGGATAGACCATCATAAGTGCCGATGTTGGACATTTGTTTGGCACTTCTCGGGGCGATTGCTTCCGCAATGTCCCTTGCAAACTTGGACTTTCCTGCATTTGCAGCAGTTGGTCTAAAGGTTTTGGAGAAGTCACGTGGGTTTCTCCCCGCGTTCGTTGGTTTAAAGGTTTCTCCAAAATTCCTTGCCGGTTGGAAGTCCGTTTCCTTACGCTTCCCTTTTGCCTTATGGCGAGGGTTTGCGTCGGTATCGGATTCTTCCCGCTCATCGTCCGAGTACTCGCACTCACTGTTCATGTTGAGATGTTGGCGAGTACTGCCGAATTCGTCATCCTGTTGAAGTGAACGCAAGCGTTCATCCAACTCAACTTGGAACTCTTTCTGCCGTGCTTCGGCCCACGCCTTAACTTGATCGAGTGTTTGGCGAGGGACCCTCGTCCGTTTCTCCAACTGGGCATCAGTGAACCCCAGTGAAATATTGTTTACTGCACTTGTCCCGACTTGGGTAACCGGGGTAGTGTTCGTAAAATTTGTATAACCGCCGGTGTTCCCCCCAGTTGCTGGGGTTGTGGTCACCGGGGTTTCTTGGTCACTTACTGGCCTTGGGACCGGAGTAACGTTAACCATTTCTTCAGAAATTTTGAAAAAACTAAGAATTAGTTCTAGCTTTTATGCACGGATGGCGCCAATGAAGAAACACTAAGTGACCCCGGGCAGATTACGGATAATCTGGGGGTTAAGTAATGTTTCCCACGAGGATGAGGTCCAGCAAAGAAAGTTGTTCTTCAGGTGACCTGCAAAACAGACACCGTAAGCTCGTCACTGAGAAGGGGGGGTTCCTCCTTGTGACCACCCTCCGGCGTGAGAATCAGACTAGATTGCTCTGAATATAAGTGTATATTAAGAGATTGCTAGAGAAGATAAGATAATGAGATATCAGATGATGTCCTTACCATTCCAAGGTGTTGGAGTATTTATAGCCGAAGGTAGGTTTCCAAGAAGGTACAGCCAGCTGAATAGTATTCCTGTTCTACCAACAGTGGGCTACGCACAAGCCATGCTGGTTGGTGGATAGGCTGCGGCCGATAGTGACAAGGCCGGCTGTATACTGTTCCTTTACTGCCGGCTATGCACTGTTCCACCAACTGTATGCTACGCACGTCCCATAGTAAGGGTTGGTGAGTAGGCAGCGGCTAATAGTGACAAAACAGTACTAGAGGGTGCTCCTCCTCGTACTGTTGTCGGTGAGCTGTCACCCTGTGATTGGTTTATGGGCTGTCTTGGTCAGATCGTCTGTTTTGCCCATACCTTGGCAGGTATAGCACAAAAGATCTTCCAGAAGCATATGGACTGGCTCATTTGGGCGGGAGTATTCCCGCCTTGCTCATTCCTTCAGGTGACATTACTGAAGTATCGAGTTAGTGCCTTGTGCGTGTAGCCTTGCTATCAGTGCGGGTAGCCTTCCCTGATGGCTTGTATCCGCAACTGCGGGAACAAGCGGGGTACTTTACCATTGGGAGGCTTTCCCTACGGGAACAGCTGGCGTACTGCGCGTAAGGTCTTCTCTGAGCATGGTGGGTCCTGCGGAAGCAGTTGGTCATTGCACAGACGTCCCTTTTCAAGGTGAGTCTTGCGGGTCCAACTGGGCTCTGCTGGGACCTACCTCTTCATACGGTTTAAAAGTTGAAGGTATGGATGCTAATGTTTTAAGTTTATAACAGTGTTAGACACTAACTTTAACTATTTGTGGTTTTTTATACGTTAATGAAATTAGAACTTCGTTTTTTTTTACAAATAAAATAGTATAGTTCTAGTAAAATTTTATGCATGTCATATATGGTTATCGATTTCGTAAAATCAACATGAACTACTTTAATAGTGTGACGAGTCAAAAACTGGTCGAGGTTATAAGAGGTAATACAACTTAAAGATTATATAAGCATGCTGAAACCTTAATCAGTAGCGCCGATTGTTGGCGTGCTCAACTTATTTCTTCAAACTCAGCTTACAAATCTCATCCACAAACTCTTGTATATTCCGATCAGAGGTTCCACCTTCTGCCACCGCCTCCTCAGCCGCTTTGTTCCATTTCATCACATTTGCTTTCATCTCCATCACCTTTACGCCACTTGTAGCCTCCCTTATGCACTCCTCCACCTCCTCTCTTCCAATCACCCTATGCTCAGCCTCACCCCTACACATCCTGATCCCAACTTTCCATTCATCAGCCAAGTATTTAGCGTCAGTCACTTGATCCCCCCATTGCGGGAAAGCCACCACCGGAACACCACTTGACAAGGCCTCCATCGTCGAGTTCCATCCACAATGAGTCACAAAACACGACACCGCGGGGTGAGTCAACACCTGTGCTTGTGGGCTCCATTGGACTACCATCCCCCTCTCACCCGCCTTCTCCAAGAATCCCTCAGGCAACTTGCCAGATTCCCCGGTAGAAGTCACATTCGTCCTCATGACCCACAGAAACGACACGCCAAAATTTAATACACCATAAGCAAACTCAGTCACCTGTTCTTGGCTCAAGCTCACAACGCTTCCAAATGATATATAAACCACGGAAGATTGCGGCTTTGAGTCGAGCCAATCACGACACTCATCAGCTTTTATCAGGTCTCCCGAGATATTTGAGCTGGTTTCGAGTAGTGGGTTTTTGAACAACGGACCCACAGATCGAATAGGGCATACTTGAGACATGTACTTGATCAAATCGCCCTCTAGTTCTTCAAAGGTTTCCATTAACACACAAAAGTTCTTTGACAGGTTCTTGAATTGCCCTAAAATGGCTCTTCTTAAAACCGGGGTAGGGCGTTGAAGGATGAAGAAAGCTGGGAATCTCATCGGATTTGAGTAGCGGCATGTTTGGCCATCAACATCAATGTCTGGCTGATCTTCACTCGGAAAAGGAACTAACGAGTTCTCGTAATGATAATACGATGAAAAGCAAGCACATGACTGCACCCAAAGCATTGCACATGGAATGTTTAACTCTTCCGCTAAGTCTGAAACCCATGGCGCAAACGGGTTGTTGATTAGACACTTGACTGGAAGACCGTTTTCTGCATGGTGGTTAATGATACTAGTGAGTTCTTTCTTTCCGTAAGCCTCAAGCTTAGGCAAGTACGTATCAAGGTCATAGCGTTCATCATCGTTGTCTTCAGAGCATCCGTCATCAAAGAATTCAAACCGGATCATGCCACCACAGTTGCCTACAGGAGTTGGATCACCAGAGACCACGGCTCCGGCTTTCTTCATTTTCTTTCCAATAGATTTGCTTGCGGAAAAGGTGACGAGAACCTTTCCCTTGGAAGCTAGGAGTTTGCTTAATCTGAGAAAGGGATTAACGTGACCTTGTGCCCGAAACGTAACGAGGAAAACATGCACGAGATCTTGTTTAGTAGCCATTGATGGATATTAGAAGTTACTATAAAGTTGTGAAAAGTTGATTTATTTTGGTTTATGAGATGGTGCATGTTATTGGCAATTGCGGATATTTATACAGATGGAAAGATGACGTTGGAAAATTGACGTGGCGGATGTTTGTTTGTATTAACTGAAAATGAAGAAAGATTAGGGGACCAAGCACGTCAATTTGAGGAAAAAAATGCTAAAAAGACCAAGATGTGTATATATAACTACTTAAGTTTAGCTAACTATATATATATTACTAGTGAAGTAGTGCCCGACAAGTAACTATTACATTTTTCAAACATATGATATAATAGAGACTACTCATTTAACAATTAATATGATCTAACCTCTTTTCGAACAGTGGTTCTCACACAGACATATATATCAATATATTACCTAACAAACTAAGTATAATAACTTTGTAGCTTGAGAAGTTTAATGCAAAGCTTTCACTGCACTTTTTTTAATTTAATTTATAGCAACAATGTATTCGCGAAAGTGCTGGCACTTACATGCAAATCGATATTAATAACAAGAAAACTAGTTCATCTATACTCAATATAAACATTTTATTTCTATTGCAATTCTCTATGTGCATGTGTTATGGAGCCTTATGAGAGGGCACCATGGACCAGACGGCAGGGGCGTGGAGGATGGTGCGGGGCGGCTGCGTGAAAATCCAGTGGGCGTGGAGGCGAATTTCATCAAAATTTCAAAAACAAAATCATTTATTAGTAATTAAACCAATAAATTATATCCATCTCACCCATTTTAACATATATTCTTGAATTTGACACCCTTTTTTATCAATTAAACACTTACATATCACAAAATACTCCATTCACACAACTCAACTCATACATCCCTTAATATATCTATACTATATATAGTACAGATGACATGCAATCTTAATTTTTAGAGAGAATTGTCATGTCCATCCCCATGGTTTGCTCTTTTTGTCATTTTCATCCCCAAATTTTTTTAGCCATTTTCGTGTTTCATTTTCTTGTCATTTTAGTTCAAATCATTAACTCCGTTAGTTTTAGTATGTCAAGTTAGTATGAAATGATAAAAATACCCTTAGATTTAAATAGAGTAAATAGTCATTTCGTCCTTTTGGTTTGCTCAAATTTTGTCATATCCGTAAAAAATAAACTTATATTTAGCCATTTCTGTCATCATGGTTTCTAAAAGTAATTTCCATCTACCTTACTAAAACTTGCATAAAATCACAACAAAGTTGCAGATTTGGATCGATATGTACGTTTATTTATTTCCATGACATTAATTAATTTTGTTAGAACACGCATACGAATCCAAACAATATATATAATTTATTAAAATGGTGTTAGTGTAAATTGTCAAATTGCACTATCGTAATTGACAAGGGCTAATGGTTTTAGTAAATTGGATGAAAATTACAACTTTTAGAAACCATGAGTACGAAAATGGCTAAATAAGTTTATCTTGGACGGGCATGGCAAAAAAAATGAGCAAACATCAATGACGAAAATCACAGTTCACTCTATTTAATTAAAAAGGTATTCTAGTCATTTCATACCAACTTAACAGACTAAAACCAATGGAGTTAGTGATTTGGATTGAAATAGCAGGAAAATAAAACAACAAACACGAAAATGACTGGTTTTTTTTTATGTGAAGAAAATGGCAAAATGAGCAAACCATACAGATAGAAATGATACTTTTCTCTATGTTTTATTAGTTTGTGGCCCATAGGCCCGATATAGGCTTCTCTAGAGTTTGCTTTTTTGTATATATTGAGGGTTTCCCCTTGTTTTAATCATTCATATATTTTATATTTTTCGTTAATGGTCTTTCATACCCAATACCCCATGGTAATTAACCAAAAAAATATCAAACAAGTATTGGGTTGAGTATGAGACATGATTTTATATATATATATAGATTATAATCATGTTCATGTGTAATTAAACGAGTTAAGCTGCATGTAAGGCTGTAAGCTACTCGGAATTTACTTGTTAAAAACTTAAATTAAGCCTAAACGCAAACTCAAGCATAAACGAAGCTAGTTTAATAAATAAGTTTAAAGTCCAGGAAATAAATCATGAGAGGAGGGGTATCCTAATTCATAACACATGTCACACCTACTTGTACCTGTTAGATCACTAACTGATGACGACGCCACATGTCACACCTTTGTAAATCTAAGATTCTTTTTCTAGTTTCTCTTATTCACTTTATTGTATTTTATTTCTTAATTTAAACAAGTTAATAAGAAATGAAAATGTGATAGTAATCCCTCATGTCTAGCTCATCTCAAACTATCGTTTATAAGTAATAAATTCTTGTTACTAACTATTTAAATATTTTCTTTATGAGAAAATTCTCAAAAGAAGCGTTTATGAAAACGTTTTTCAGGTTTTAGGTGTCATTTGCAAAAAAATCCCAAATTAGGTATTATAATCTAGTCGTGACGAGTAGTTTGTATAACCAATTAAAATTTGACACGTGTCTTTAAACTAACCGTAACGAGACGATTTACTAACCATTTGCTCGTCACGACTAAATAAATTTTATGTCTTGTAATCAACGCCCACGAGTAATTCATAAGTTCTTTAGTCGCGATGAGTAGATTGTAAGGTTAAACTAGTCGCGGCGAGTTAACTACTGATAAACTACTCGTGTGAGGAATTTAAACCAGGTAAACTAGTCGTCGCGACTAAATGACTTATGAATTACTCGTGGGCGTTGATTACGAGGCATGAAACTTCTTTAGTTGTGACGAGCAAATGATTAGTGAACCTACTCGTTACGGTTAGTTTAAGTGCACGTGGCAAATTTTAACTGGTTCTACAAACTACTCATGTGCAATCATAAACTACTCGTCACGACTAGTTTATAATACCTATTTTGGTATTTTTTTTTGCAAATGACACCTAAAACCTAATAAAAATTTTCATAAATGCTTATTTTGGGAATTTTCCCTTTCTTTATTAATACGTCTAGTGTATGGTTTCTGACCTCTAGGTTACTCCTATTAAACAATCTTTAATGTCATCTTACTTTTATATTTTAACGATGAGTGCAGATCAAGTATTGAAAGTGAAGGAGATAGCTAGCATACCATTGAGGTTGATAGTTTCAGACAATACACCACCCCACACCATGCCGCCGAGACGGCCATTGCCGATGGGAAGAGCATCCGTCCAGTGCTTAGCTTCCTCACTGAACCTAACTTTCATCTTACCTTCTTCAACCAAAACTGCTTCCATTTCACAATGCTAACAAGTGTGGTAAGGGTGGTTTCAAACTAATGGGTGTGGTGGAGAAGATAAAATTGGCTATTTAATGGTGATAATGATGTATTCAGTGACGTTTGTCGCGTGGCCGTGGGATCAGTGTTATGATTTCGAATGCTATCTTATCCTTGTATCCCACGCTTAATGATGCCTAACGTGTTATTTAATAAACTCAGACTTAAGCAGGTGCATTTATAGCATGTGCAGTGCATTTGTAGCAATATCTGTGAAATGAAGGTCTGTATTGTGGGGTTTTGTCTATGTTGACAGTTATTGGTTTCAGGGTTGTTTTACTTGTTTTGTGTAGGGATTACCATGAAACCCGAATTTAATAAGAAAACTTGAAACCTGACACAAATGGGACGGGTGATTCCCGACCCATTAGAATTTGGAAACGGGTTTGAAATTAGTTTTGAAATTTTTGTAGGTTTGGGATTTGTAATACGCCCGATTACCCGACAACACTTACCCATTTGCACAATTATATACCCGTTATTCCCGATCATACTTTTTTTTATATATTTGTATAAATACATTATCAATCAATTATTCTATGTGAAATTTTGTATAATTTGTTTTGAACATCAAGTGTTAGATGCCTTGATGGAATGCTTGATGCTCATTACATTGTACACTTTCCTGAACGATTTGAGTTTATTTAATATGCTACCAAACATGCATAACTTAGTCAGTTTTATTTAATTTTCTATATAGCTCTCTTTTTGAAGGTTGCATATACATAATTGATGTCAACTAGTTGCAGTTCGTTTTTTTTTTTTGCTAGGTAGTAACTTACATTATGTTATATTTAGTCAAAACCCGATAGAACCCCGACGGGTTTGGGCCGAGTATACCCGATGGGTATTTTGTCAAAACCCGATAGAAAACCCGAAGCCAGATGGGTGTCCCCAAAACTCGGCGGATAATTACCTGATAAATACTCGACGAGTTTGGGACAATCTTTAATAATCGAGTATGGGTTTGGGAATACTTAAACCCTTCTCAAACCCAACCCATTGTCGTCCCTAGTTTTGTGCAATAAAAATATAGCACTTAAAGAAAAAAAAAACTCAAAAGATTTAGAAATAGAGTAGATAGATTAGACGGGTGTGTGTTGCATTGTCGCTGGGGGTGTAAAAAAATTCGAATCCGAATGATCTGAAATTTAGGATTCAAATTTGGATAGTTATTTTGAACATTTCCAGATATTCAAGACATTTGATATCAAATTTTTATTTTTTTTATATTTGTTAACTATAAAGTCCAATTGTCAAGTCAACGGTAGTCAATAGGGTACAGGGGGTGATGTTGTCATTTCTAAAAGATGGTTTAAGTGATTATAGTACTTTCTTTAGTATTAGACAATTAGTCAACTTGTTGAAAACTTTAGGGGGCTGGTTGTGTCAAGATTAAAAGTTGGGTTGTTATCTATTGGGATTAGAGGGCATATCTATGTATACGAGACCAGGCTCATGGTAATTCACTTAATTTCGAATTTTATATAAAGCGTTTAAACAAAATATGAGATTGAACCCACATATATTTTCTGAATGAATCGTACATAAAATGGAACCTTGATCTAATGGTAAACATCACTTATTATTTTGTGGAAATTGGATAAAACCAATGTGCAGTTATAAAATATGTAATAGAAAATGGTTCAAATAAAAATAAAGAGTTTCCTAAGAATGCTAAGAACCAATAGATTTTTGACATATGACATTACAACATATGGTGTGTGACAATCGTCAATTTCAGGTTAACTCCGTTAACTCAACTCCGTCAATTCAAACTTAAGATCACTGAATCTATAACGCATACTTCATTACATTTAAACTAGGGTTTAAATGACGCTTAACACTTACTACATGTGTAGTCTTTCGGGAATTGCACCGAAACGCAAACGAGTTAACGCAAACGATTGATGAATAAACGAAAAACGTCAAAACAGTAATTATGTGATAATTATGTGTTAGACTTATGTGTTGTGTGATAACATGGTTATAAACGTTAACTCAAGACGTAAACTAGTTATTTAAGTTAGAAATAAACAACAATTGAAAGTGGAGGGGCCAAAGTGTAACATAGTATTCTATAAATGCTATGTTATAATAAACCCTAACTATTATTCTTCTTTCCCCAAGTTCCGATCGCAAACCCCACCCCCTTGCTCCTTGGCTGCCGTCGACTATACACACACATACATCCATCAAATCAAGCCCTTGATTGAAGAATTAGGTGCTAGGAAGGTATAATCGATTATCCTATACATCCTTATTACTTGATTTTGATGTTTAATGGGTTAATTGAAAACCCTAATGAGCCGATTTTGTGTGTGTGTATAGTTAATATGATTGTTGTTGAATTGTTAATGATATGATAACTAGAATTGTTATTGTTACATGCTAATTACTTGTGTCCTTGATTTGAGTTCAAACAAAAACCCTAATCATGTATGTAATGTGTAATTGATGTGCATGGATGGTGTTTATGGAGTCTAGAGTATTATATGAATGCATGATAGTTCATAGATTGTTAATATGTTGAGTTTGGATGCAAACAGTTTCTGGACATAATGTGTTATTGATGTTTAAGTGACTGTAACGAAGTGTAAATGTGAAAATTGGTTGAGATTATTGATACTACAGTAAACTAGGTTGAGTCTAGTTTCTAAAGAATATAAACTTGTAATTTTTGGACAAGTAGAAGTTAACTTTTATGATTTTACAAAAACGTTATGCAAAGCTGAGCTGTTAGACCTGCTGTTAGGTTGTTTTGTAAATGTTATATCTCATGAACTACGAGACCAATTGGGTTGGTTCCACTTCTGGAAGTTGACTCATTGAGTTAGGAACCTAACCCAAGTGGTCTTGCATTTATTGGATTTTTCTTTTAACGGGAATTGCAAATAACATTATGTTGCGCATGAATTTGACTGTTATGAGTTTGCTGTAATGATTTGATGATTGTGAGAAAACTATGTGGAATAAAAATATAATAAAATATGTTCTGGAAACCTAAGACATATATGCTTCTGTGATGATTTTTGGTAAATTAATTGAGATGCTATGATCGGTGGAATAGTACAATCTTTCAAGTAGAATTTCTGTCTCGGTGAAACTAGCCGCTAAGTTTTGTGAAATTGCATGAAACATGATACTTGCTATATAATTGTTATGTTTTGACCAAATTACCCTTACGGGGAGTAATTGCTAGTGATGTGCTTTATGAATACATGACACGTATATGATTGCTTACACATGTAATGTATCACAAAATACATTTGTTAAAGTCACACACGATTCACAAACGAAACGCGAAACATGTTATGTGCATAGGTATTATGTGCCGGGTCTAGAGACTCGATAATATTCCGACACTTAGAAAAATCTCTTTGTTGTTTTAGAACGCTAGAGAGAGTTTTTCTGTGACGCGCATCTTGGTGATTTAATTTGGGAATTTCTTCGCAAACAGTGAGTTTCACTTTCCCCTTTTAAACTTTTTAAACGCTTTTCTCTTGGGGGAGATAACATACTCCGAAACGCATTTGAGATTTTGTTAATATAGATTATATATCACTTGTAAAGACTAAGTGGCAAACGCAATAACAAAAGTCCTTCATAACATCGAACCGGTTAATATTTGGAATAGCGAGTCATTGTTGAGTAGTACTACTGGGTTTGACAAACCCCACCCAACGCTAAACTCGACTGGATGTCGAGCGAGTGTAATCTTGGCTAAACACATACCATGGTCTGGATGACCTGGTGGCAAGGCAAATTGATAAACAGTCAGCTTCGGTGTCGAACACTTAGTAATACTTGCTTTATAGGCTAGCTACCTATAGATATATAATTGACATAACACTATCTGGTAACGCAAAACGCTGTAACGCAAAACGCTTAACGCAACACGCTGAACGCAAACGCTAAACATTTACTTTTATTTAAACTTGTGAACTCACCAACCTTGTGTTGACACTTTTAGTATGTTATTCTCAGGTAGCCGAGGCGGGCGCGCGGTTTAGGAACATGCATTGCTTGAAAACGCTTTTGTTATGCAAACTTATTTTTAACAGTTTTCATTGGTTTTAAGTCGTCCTGCGTGACGCAACTTTTGGTTAAAGGTTTTTACGCTTCCGCATTTAATTACTCGTAAACGTTTTCATGGTTTTGAAACTTTGTTTTATGGTTTGGTTATAACTAATGATTCCGATCCTGTTAGTTCACACCCTCTGACGGTAAAACTCCGTTAGTGGATTTTGAGGGTGTGACATGGTGAAAGAACAAATCTAGGAAACTATGACGGTTTTTGATAATTTTAAATCTCAACCATTGATTAACATGATCCAATGGCTATGATTTATTCTTAGTCTTTCTAGAAAACTGCTTGGTTTTAGGATAACCTTCCCCATATACATATCACAATTATTTGTAATAGAATATTTGTTAAACATTACAAATAGAGTAACAATTTATCCTTATCTGTAATATGTAGTTAGAACCACATATCGCTAATTCGTTAGACCCCGTTAAACTTAACTCGTTAAAACTGAATAGTTATATCGTTTTTGTTAAATAAGTTATTAGGTTCCGGTATTAACCCGTTTGGCTGACCCATGAGAACCAATAGTAGGCTTCTTAAAAAACATAAAAAAGGCACATGATTCGATTTGTAATGTTTTAATTTTTTGATGGGTGCAAGTATGAATATGTAACTTATATATCTTTGTCATTTATGTATTCTTGAGAAAAATCTTACCAACACAAATTAAACATTTAGTAATAGTATCATAGGATTAATTATATGGTAACATTAGTTTAACATTACTAATTAACAATTGAAAAGTCTTAGATTCTGCACTATTTATTAATCATACCAGATTTGTTAAAACAAACAGTGAATGTGAATCGTATATGATATGGGTTAATGTTATCATAAACTAATAAATTTGATTGTAGTTATGTTTCACGCTTCGATGTGAATTTTTCTCGCGATATTATTATAAATAATGTAAATACATCCATGTTGTTACTTTCACTGCAAAGCGCATGCTATATTTAACAGGTCATTATCATCATCATCGTACTCAATAAATTTCACCAATAACAAAGCTATGGCAGAGTCTGAGGAGGGTAAGATGTAGAAAGTATTACCTCTACCCCGTAAGAATAAAGAAGCTGCTTCCGATGAGACCCCCCCCGACTCGATAGTAGTTTGCATCAAGCCTTGGATATAAGGCACATAACACTCAACCATCGGCCGATTAGTGTATGCACCCCTGTCTTTCGGCTATCAACGTCACAACATGATGCCTTATTAACCTTCCACCACTTTTAACGTTATTTTCATGAAATTAGTAAAAATAACGTCAAAATTAGTGCAAGTTAACTTTTGCGCCCCGAGGTTCCACACATATATACATTATATGTGCACACCGCAAACAGGGCGTTACGATTGATATGTAGGCATTATGACATTAAGAGATATTATTGTGCTTTTTAATTTCTAATGACGATGTTAGCGTTTTGTATTGTATCATATTATTATTAATAGGATAAACCTTAACTGACTCGAACCGATGAATTAAACCAACCATCACACCGACCCGAACAATGAACTCACTGAGAAAAATTCTTGGATCCGCCACTATAATTATAAATTTATAAGTAGCTATATTTCAATTCCTTTTGTACTTGTTTCTATTCTCAATCGTTAATAGTAATAATTGGTTTTTCAATCCCTTTTGTAACTTGTTTCTATTCTCAATCGTTAATGGTAATAATTGGTTTGATCGTTTTAATTTCGCGTTTCTTGATATTAATTCGTAAAGGCCACTTCATAAGCTTCTCATAAAAGTTGATTTAATTTGAAAATTTTTGTTAAACTACATTTAAGAGAAAAAAATATATATCAACATTTACATCCGATTTACCTTTTGATTTTTCAACTAATGACTTAAGTTTAACATCAAATGCCAATTCATGAGCTTCTCATAAAAGTTCCTTTTATTTGAAAAGAAATACATAACTTTAAATGTTTTCAATGCCCATGTCACTATGGACAACCCACACAAAAACGTAATAATATGAGGTAAATGCAACATGCATTGGGTTGGTGTCGAAGCTATATAGGTTAACATGGACAACTAAACTATCGGTGTATCATAAATGTGGGTTTTGAGAGAAACCATCATGGAGAAGCGGGGGAGAGAACAAAGATGGCCAAGTTCATGTACATGAACAGTCTAAATTAGAGAGAGAGGTTGCATGTGATCAGAGGGAGGAGAGAGAGGGAGGGTGACGTCTCTGGAAGGTTTTTGGTAAGAAAACTTTCAAGTGGAGGTTCGTGGACTTTGACCCACTACACATGCCCTTACACGGGTGTCCCTTCATGTCCTGGCTCTTATCTTAATAAGTTACGATCCAAAATCCTTTTAAAACTTTTTTGTATTCCATTAGATGATATCATGGAATGAAGATGACATGTTAGTTGTATTGTTTGACTAGCTAATTTATTATGTTATGCCATTTTAAAAGTCTAAAGCCATTAGATTTCCTTCCTGTTAAGGTCAGAAAGAAATAATATTAGTCATTTAGTTGGAAGTTGTGGTACGTAGCTAGACCGGGTCAAATGGTAATTTCAAACCACAATGTGTACTTGAGTTAATGTTGTGAGACCAGACTTGAGGACTACTGGATTTGGAAGACCCGGTACTCCGAGGATGCTAACCTAGCACCCTGCCATTGAATGTGCCTCCAAAAATTTCCACACAAAGGACTTCCAGGAAAAAAATTCCACAATGGAAATCCAACAAAACCTTAATATATTACTTTTTAACTTTTAAGAATAACGATATGCCGCATATTTTGAACTCTCAATTAAGTTATATAGTATGATAATTCAATTTTTAAATTGAAATCATTCAACTACTTATAAATATACAATTTCAACTAAAGTTGTGCTTCATGTTTTACAAGTGTTGTGTGCATAATCTGGTGTACTTTGTGAATGACCTTTAGTACTTTTACTTTGCCTAAGAGTTTTCTATCGTGCACCCTATTTTCTTTCTAAGAGACGCGTGTCGGTTGCCTTTCCACGTGTTCCATCCCTTTGTCAGTTTTGCTTCAGACGTTGTTGTTCTCTGTGTGTCACCGAGATATGGATTGATCAACATCACTTTCGTCACTGTCGCCGGCCTTTGTCTTCTTGGTATGAACCCTAAATCTGTTTTCCTTTTTTCTGGCCGTCTTTCGTTTTTAAATGTTGCTGCAATAGTCAATTAGATTTGTTTTTGACCTGATTTTAATTAGTGGTTGGCACTGCTTCGTTGTCGTTTAGGCTTGCTGGCTCTGATTGGGTTCGGTTCTTAGTCTATTGTGAGATAACCAGACCATATGACTTATTTTTGTACAGGGTCGGAAGTCCAGGACCGTGATATCGATTTATGCCTTGGGTTTTAAATTATGTTTTTCATTTGTAGTATAATTATTTCTGATTTGGTGTGCTTCGTCAACTTATAGTCTTGGTCTTCTTATTAGAGAGTGAATCGAGTGTTGTATTGGTGATTTGTGGTCGCATTTGTTTTCGAATTCTCTTACGTAGACCTGTCCCTTGCCAGTCACGATTTTGCATGTCGATGACTTTATCATTGCATCTCGATTATTGACCCAAATACTAATAGAGGGACGTTTATTAGTGATTTTGCAGCTGGCCGTCAAAGGAAAGGAGGTGGAGTCTTAGTTGATTTCGTCATTTAGGTAATCTACTCTTTTGTTATTTTATTTTTGCTTTATAAGAACTAGCATATATACTATATCATATTGATAATGCTTCACAAGTATTTGATTATTCAGATTCCAAAATAATAAGTGGATTCAGCTGTGTACACAATTTGTACATTGACTTTTGCGTTCGTACATCAGTTGGTCTTTACTTCTCTATGTTAATTGGCTTTGAGGTTAGTTTTCCTCACTATTTACTCAAGATACAAATTGCTTTGGTGTTCTTTGATTATACAAGAGGCTATGATACTGAAGTAAAGAGTTGGTTGGTGTGGAACATGGCAAGTGTGAGGGTGTTCACTTGCAAGCGATGTTGCAGTCATTGATTTTACTTTACATGGCCAGTGGGCTGTCATTTTTTTTTGGTGTTTTTTGTCAATTGTTATGTTGTGTATTATGTTCCGAAAGAAATGACATATACTTCTTACACTTTTCTTTGCATATGCATGCAGATTGCAAATTACGTCAAACTATCAAAGAAATGGCAAGCATACACCTATCTAAAATTAAGGAAAGTTAGCCAAAATTGATCACAGTCCATGTTTTGAAACAGTGGATATCAAAAGGCAAACGACATGAGTTATGCTACCTATTCGTCCGCCGCCATGTAAGTAGTTACAAATTATAATTCTATTCTGCATGTATGATGTATAGATAGCATCAACATTTTTTTTAAAGTAGCATCAGTACCTACACTAGCAGCTTTACCTTTTCAATATTTTTGATTCACACAATTAGTATTTACTCATTTATAGCCGATTTAAGTTTCTTATGTGCGCCACTTAAGATCTTACCACCACAAAATCTCTGCAATGATAGGTGTCTCAAAAACATTCATATTGACGCTAAAGAAACAAATCAGTTACCATCAACAAGATCCATGACGCACCCGTAAATGACAAAATCGATCTACCTTGGCATTCCTGACACCACCGACGCCATATCCAAAATCAAAGAGGCCCATGCACGAACAACCAGGTACACGTTACATACATCCCACTTGAAATTGTTATTTATTTTTTCAATGCAACACTTTGATAGTAATCAAACATTTTTACCCCTAAGTCCTAACAAACTAATTGTTCTTATAGGTTGCAATGTTTGTTTGGGCTCTTTTTATGATGTATATTGACTTTAGGTTTGACTTTCGGATTATGATATTTGTTACTAAAGTCTAGCTACATAATGTTTAAGTGAATAAGTGATGTGTAACATTTGAAATTGGACATCTAGGTTTCATCCTGCACTTGACTAACAAAATGGACAATCCGTATATGAAAATGCAACCCCTGCCAAACACACAAATGATGTTATAGGCTTTCTTTGACCACCTTCCAGGTGACTAGATATTCTACCTTTTAACACTTACCATACCACACAACTTATTACTTCGTGTTGTAAACTTAACAACCTATTACTTCATGCTGTAAACTTCTTACAGATCCAGCAGCAAGTAAGCAAAAGGTGTAGAACATGACACCTTGCTGAAGACTTTTTGGGAGCACCAATTAATCTTGAAAAAGTAGCACACTATCCGAATACAAAACTGGTACGAAAACATCAAAACACAACAGGTACAACACGGCGTGGCTGCAGACAATGAGCTTATATTTTTGGCAAGAATAACACGTCTCAAGGACACAACAAATGATAGTTCATAATTAGTTCCTGCTAATATTTTGTACACCCCCAAAGACCTTATTATATGATGTAAACTAGGGCTATATGTGTATTATAAATTATGCAAGACAAGCATGTGTAACTACTTATGTTAGTGATCATCTAAACCCTGCTGCAACGCGGCGGGTTAGCCTACTAGTTAAGACTATTACTATCTAATAAATAAAACTTTATCAATGTCATTACTCATTAGTTACCTTTGTATACTGTCACACCCCGCCAAGGCGGAAACGCGGGCGCGCGACCTTCATGGATAATCACAGCTATTGATTTATGTGGTGATCCTACATTCGATGCTATGCTCGTATATGCCCATAATTATCTTCCTGAATTTAATAACCTGAAAAACATACTTAAAAGTCAACATATTGTTGGTGAGTTCACAGGTTTTAAATGCATGATTAAACCCGTTGTTTTGAGAATATTGAGTTTCAAATATTTAAAATGTATAAAGCAAGTAATGATTTTTAAAATATATGCTTTCATGATTAAAACATTTATCAAAAGCTTATGTTTTCATGACAAAAACGTGCTTTAAAACTTGTTCATGTTTACGTAAATAAAACGCAGATTAAAAGTTATGTCTTTGTGATTAAAATGTACCTTAAAACTTATTTATGAAGTTGAAAACGTTGTTTGTTATGAGTGCGTTTTCCCGATGAAAACGTTGTCCAAAAAGTTTACGTTTATGAACGTAAAAGCCCTTTTAGATATATAAATGAGTGTATGCAATGCAATATGATATATACGATAACCTAAACAAGATTGATAATCCTCCGTAGACTAGTTAAGAATAAGAATTAATATATGACAATGAGCCTATAATCAAACCCAAATCCATATGTATGCCCGGTAACCGTGCCATCGCGGTGTGAATTATAGAATATATGTTCCCATTACACGTCGGTTAGAGTGACTAACCATGAGCGGGGATCAATCCCGATAGTATTACCCACATATTCCTCGGCTAAACCCATAGCTAATGATTATAGAATCTATTGATCCGAAAATCTTAAGGGCCTTGTGTAACTCATGCTCATATAAAGATTCTATGTCTTGCTTACTAATTATCGTATTAAATAATTTTATGTAAAGTTGTCAAATAAGTTTATGCAACGTTGCGAAATAAATCTGTTTAAGTTATCAAATATGTTTATGCAAAGTTACTAAATAAGTTTATGAAACGTAATCATATAAGTTTATGAAAGTTATTAAATAAGTTCATGAAACGTAACCAAACAAGTTTATGAAAAGTTACTAAATAAGTTCATGCAAATTTACTAATTCCATGCAAAGTATCAAATAAGTTTAGTATGTTTCTCCCCCTAGCTTGTAAACAGTAAAAGAGGAAAAGGGGTGGTGAAACTCACCTTAGCGTCAGTGAGTAACGTGCAAGAATTCTTGTTAGTATTCGACTTACATGTGTCCTAAGACAAGTACAAACTAACTTAGGGTCGGATCAACATATTAAGCGCGTATGTCGGTTTATGCTATGTGTTCACCCAACGACCTAGATTTACGTGTGAGACGACTCATTGGGGATACATTTATGTTTAATGTAGTTCGTTTAATGAATATATAACTCTCACTATATATTTGTCCTCGTAATTTAAATAATAGCGAAAAATATATATGACATTATATATTTACTTTAGTAGAACACTAAGTTAAAAATATATTTAACAATATATTTATAATCCATTCAAGTAATTTACTTGTAAGTTAAAATACGCTATATAACTTATTTACGTAATAAAACTCATACATCGTAAAAAGTAGCATTTTAACAAATTGCTTTAGATAGAGCTTTTGTAAACTATCTTTTATAAAAAATCTTTTTATGTATAAAAACCATTTTGAAACAACAAGGCAACTCTTTTATAAATTTAAAGATAAGTTTAACATTAACAATGATTGTTATGACCATTAAAGTTGGTTTGTTCAAGAATGACACACATCTATAGATCTATCTTTCATAACCGATTTTTAAGAGACATAACTTTATATCCATACTTTTATAATACGTTTTAAGTTACCCGTTACTAGATCTACATATTTATTAGTTAGTTAGTTAGTTTGTTTGTTTATCACTTCTACTATTGGGTGAGCACTTGTAACATAAACTCTTAAATGAAAGTATATAAATTAAAAAATATTAAGTTAGATATGTACTCACTAAGAGTAGATTATGCCTAGGATGAAAGCAAAGAAAATAAGATCTTGAGCTATAACACCAACTTGAAGTCCTCATTAACACTTGCACTTGGATCATTGAAACGATTTGAGCATAAACTGGCGTCGATGAAACCCAGACGGGAAAGGGGTAGAGTTTGGGGTGCAAATGGGTTCCAATGCTTCTGAAATTTGGATATGCTGTACTTTAATGAAGTCCTAGAGAATAGGAATAAGTATCAATGGATTTGGATTTCGTTTGATACCTCATATTGAGCTGTTAGAACAGCAGCTCCGAAATCCGCGCAGTCTGGAAACGAAGCACGTTTGGAAGTCGAATACTTGGCCAAATAAAGTGAAATGAACTGGGGATTTTAAGGATGAAGTAGGAGCTTCATCTCCAATTGGAAAATCGTGATTTGGAGTTGTAGGGAGAGAGATATCAACGTCCCAAATGGACTGTACGTTTGGACAGAACTGAAAATAGTGAGACTAAGTTGTTGCTCGCTTCCTAACTTCCCTTTGCTTGCTATTTTCTAGTTTCCAAACTCAACATATATATAATACTACTCTATACATATAATAAGTGCATGTGTATATATATGATGAATGTGTGTCTGTTGATAATCGAGTAGGGATAGGGTTAGGGAAATTGTCACGGGTTGGATAATGATAAAGGAGGGAAAGACATGAGATTAGTTTCTTATGGTTTTAACTTATACATTTGCCATTATTATGAAATAACTTATTATGGTAAAGTTTTGACCTTGTTAGTAGACTACTTTTTCTTTAAGATATTCACTATTTGATGTAACTTGTTCCTTGTACATATCATGCAATTGGTTGCATGCATGCCCACACAAAAGTAAGCAATTATCCTTGTTATTTTAACATTGCATGTATTAACCCTTTTTACACAACTTAGTGAAAACATAGGAATGAGTGTTTTGTCTTACATCCTAAATATCAACAAGAGAGTTGTAAGAAATGATTTTTCTTTATAATATGGAATTAGTTTATTTATTGTTACTCATTCATTTTATGTTATGACATTTGATTAGTTTTTAATTTAGTAGGCTTTGTGTTCCATAATGTGAAATAAAATATTAATTAGTTATCAGGTTGATGCCTTAGATGTCATATGGGTTCGTTTACACTAGTTTGTTACTGATTATAAAGTATCGTTATGCTTCGGACACGGTTCAGAGTCGCTATATATATAGTCTCACCAATATCGAGTGCTTGTGCGCGTGAAACGGTAATCCTATAAATACCTAAGGTATATGATATGAATGCATGGAGCTTACTAGACTTTAAATGAACTAATAAACATGCACACGTTTTTAAGGAGCTTGGGATCAATAATAATGTTTAATTATCACCAATAAATTGTACGGATATTGCGGGTTGTCACATATACATTCTCCCTCCCTGTGTGTGTTTTAAGGAAAAGTTTTTGAATTCTTGTATTAATTTTTGCCTTCAATATATTCATTCTTTATATTTGTTGGGAGTGGAAATTAAAAGAGAAAGTATCAAATTAAAAATAAATAAGTATTATTTAATGAGTGAGAGTGAACTTTAATGAAGATTAGAACATGTTTACCTTGATGCTAAGGATATGTTGGAACCTAATAACGACTTGGTAATAACTCCTACACCTCTAGAACTTTTGGACATAACTTCCTTATGGCTTATACACCTTCTTGATGATTAGGACTTGCTTAAGAACACCAAAGCCTCAAGAATTAAATGTTTGGAGCTTTAAGGTGATTACGGAGTGAATGAAGGTGTTTGGAATGAGTTTGCACATTCACATGCATGTTATATATAGGTACAAGGCTCTGGATCATGATCAATTCGCGTTTGACACGTTATGGCATGTGTTTGTCGAATTCATTGCTAACTCAACATTGTGACATACCGTCGCATGATGAGACAGTCCGTCTCATATGTTATCTTTACGGATAAGTTAGCCCCGAGACGGGTCTGTAACAACCCAGCTACCACCGCACCATAATATTGTCCGCTTTGGCCGGGACGTACCACCATCGCCTCACGGATTTGCTTTTGGTTGCCCAGGTGGTCACCCATCCTCATACTTCTCCCACCTGAGCACGCTTAACTGTGGAATTCTCCTCTCATCCACTACCATTAAGCGCCCAAAACACGTTATGATGGGGAAGGTATCCACCTTCTTATAAAGAAGGCTTAGTTCTCCTTCCCAACTGATGTGGGATGTCACAATCCACCCCCCTTAGGGGTCCAGCGTCCTCGCGGGACCTGGCACCACCGGCCCGGCCCTGGCTCTGATACCAACTTGTAAGGCCCCGTTACTGGTAGCCCTACTTTCGTGTTGGATTTACTCATAAACGCAGTTCTAAATATCAGAGTTAATTAAAACATTCGCGGAACATTAAAACTTTCATAAAACATTTCCTAACAATCCAAAACTTGTCTTAAACAAACAACTTGTCTTTCAAAAACAAAGTAATTAAAACATATCACGTCTTGAGCCTTCTGATGCCAGCCTCTTATTCAATGCCACGTGTCTCCTCAAGCGAGCTGCCTCATCCTACTCACCTGCGTGCATACTAAAAGTCAGCTACGCTGAGTGAGTTCTAGTTAATCATACATTATACAATACACACAAACTTATATTCTTTCATTCATACTTTCATACTTTCTCTTGTATTAACTTGCTTTCATATCTTACGTTATAAAGAGCATTACGCCCTACATTCCTCGAGTATTATTACGGCTCGGTACCCTCCTTCCTCGAGTATTATTAGGGCTCGGTACCCTATTTCCTCGAATATTAGTAGGGTTCGGTTCCCTAGTTCTCGAATATTAGTAGGGTTCGATTCCCTCTTCGTTACCATACAACCATACATCATACCTCGAGTATTATTAGGGCTCGGTACCCTTTTCGTAACCATACAATCATTCTTTCCTTCTTTTATTAACTTTATCACGTTCATACACATAAGCATACATATCATACTTACCTTATACATAGCGTTACAACCTGACAGTACGTGCAATATCCGAAGATCGTTCATGTACCATCAAGCATTCATTCATACATTTCACATTATTCACATAAGGCATACACTTAACTCTTAGGATAAGCGTATTAACAAACATATTGAGTATGCACACAGCCCCGAAAACATAACACATAAATGGGGCTAGAAACTCACCTGAATGCGGTTACGTTCACCGTTAATCGTAATCCCTTTCTTCAGTTGTGCACGACTGACTGTATAATAAGTACACGTATCAATTAACTATCACTACTCATATCATCTTTCTAGTCTTAGCTACTACCCAAAACAAACGGGGGTCCGGGGGCAGCACCCCTGGAAGCGGGGTCTAGGGGCGGCAGCCCCTAGCAGGGTCCAAGGGGCAGAGCCCCTGGCTGGGGTCGAGCTGCATCTCAGTTCGCCAGCCAAGTTTGCCCCTGACAACTTCGCCTGGCATATGTTCGCTTAAGGTTAACTTCGCCAAACCTAACTTCGCTTGATGTTAAGTTCGCTACAAGCAAGTTCGCCTACCTTATCAACTTCGCTGAACCATATGTTCGCTGGGCTCTAAGTTCGCCGAGTCTTAAGTTCGCCGAACCTTAAGTTCGCTTAAGTTAAGTTCGCTTAACATGCATTTTAAGGTACCGAATTGGGCTAACGAATGAGTAGGTGAATAAAATAGTAAGGGGCGAACTTGGCTGGCGAACTTGCTTGCAAGCGAACTTGCTTGAAGGCGAAGTTGGCTTGTAGGCGAAGTTATTAAGCATTCGCCTCTGTTCATTCGTAATCACCAGAATCACCCTCGTTTCATCGAGAAATTCTTGGATATGACGTTAACAAGTCCCGCGATCAATCCCATGGCCTTGTTCGAGTAAAACTTAGCCCCAGAATGACGTAAAGTTTGGACCTTTATGGTAAAAACGTTCAATACAAGATTTACGGTTTATCCTATACGAACCGTATCTGTTTATGGGTTCATTGGATTCGTCCTAACATCAAGTTCGTTACTTTACGTTTCGTTTAGAGCCGATCTATTATAGTTTCAAGTTTCATGGCTAACCGTCTATTAAAATATGAACTTTAAGATCGAAATCATACCTTTATGTTTTCGTTTTGGTTTCGGTTAGCTAGCTTATGAACTTTGGATCTTGTTTAACTCTTGAATCACGTTTTCTTGCTCAGATTTCACCTCTCTCCCGCTCGGCCGCGTATGGTGTGTGTGTTTGGAGTGTGTAGAGATTAAGATGGAATGAAATGAGATTTAGGGTTTTATGGTGGTTTAGGAGGATATTTATATTCCCCAAGGCCCATGGACCTAAAGCCCATTACCCTTTAATCCATCTTATTTAATCCCAATCCATGATCTTTTCTTTATTTAGCATAAATTAATTATTAACACTCAATAACTAAACGCAACTTTCTTTATTTAATACTAGAATCATTTTAGGATGTTACAAGTCTTCCCTCCTTAAAGAGGTTTCGTCCCCGAAACCTAACTATTACATAAACAGACTAGGGTAGAACTTGCGCATCTCATCCTTAGCTTCCCAAGTAGCATCTGATCCTTTGCGATGTTTCCATATCACTTTTACCAAAGGTATAACCTTGTGACGAAGCTGCTTCTCCTTGCGATCAACGATCTCTATCGGTTGCTCGATGTAGTTCAATTGTTCATCAACCTCAATGTCCATCAACGGCACGTGAGACGTGTCATCAGCTAGACGCTTCCTCAGATGAGAAACATGGAAGGTTGAATGAATTCCTTCTTACTCATCGGGTAAATCCAGCTTATAAGCTACTTCCCCCACACGATCTAAAATTTTAAACGGTCCAATGTACCTTGGACTCAACTTCCCCCTCTTTCTAAAACGGATAATTCCTTTCCAAGGTAAGACCTTAAACATCACATTGTCATCAATGTTAAACTCAATCGGTCGTCGCCGCTTATCCGCATACGACTTCTGTCTGTCTTGAGCGGCTTTCATTCTTGCTTTGATCTGATCGAACCTTGAAGACGTTTCTTGAACCACTTCTAGGCTTCCCATTTCCTTCTGACCAATCTCACCCCAACACACCGGGGTTCTACATCGTCTACCGTAAAGCATCTCAAACGGTGGCATACCAATACTTGAATGGTAACTGTTGTTATAGGAGAACTCTGCCAGATGCAGATGATCATCCCAACTTCCACCAAAATCTAAAACACAAGCACGCAGCATATCCTCAAGGGTTTGGATCGTCCTTTCAGACTGTCCATCGGTTTGAGGATGATACGCCGTACTGATGTTCAACATCATCCCCATAGCTTCATGGAATTTCTTCCAGAACCTCGAAGTAAACCGTGTATCTCTATCAGACACGATCGATAATGGTAATCCATGCTTGGTTACAACTTCTTTAATGAACAAGCTTTCTAACGTTTCTGACGAGATGGCCTCTCGTATGGGCAGAAAGTGAGCATCTTGGTCAAACGGTCCACAATCACCCCGATAGTATCATGATGCTTAGCTGTATGAGGTAGCTTAGTTATGAAATCCATGGTGATGTGTTCCCATTTCCACTCAGGTATCTCTAGCGGCTGCATCTTTCCATAAGCCTTTTGATGTTCGGCTTTGACTTGTAAGCAAGTTAAGCACTTACTAACATAATCCACTACATCATTCTTCATCCCAGGCCACCAATAGTCTCTTTTCAAATCTTGATTCATCTTTGTAGCTCTGGATGAATCGAATATCTTGACTTATGAGCCTCATCTAAGATTCGGCCTCTGAGATCCCCATGGCGTGGAATCCACATACGATCAAATCTAGTCTTAATACCATGAGTGTTTTCCATCAACTTTTCTTGTTGGCCATAAATCCTTTCTTTCTTAACTAATCCTTCATCTACTAGCACCTCTGACTGTACCTTGACAATCTCTTCAAAAAGACTTGAGTTCATAATCAGCTGGTATGACTTCACTATTTCAAGGACTTCCTCGTTCTTACGGATTAGCGCGTCGGCGACCACAATAGCTTTACCGGGATAGTACTTAATGTCGCAGTCATAATCCTTAATCAACTCCAACCATCTTCTCTGCCTCATGTTCAATTCTTTCTGCTCAAAGAAATACTTTAAACTTTTATGATCTGTATAAATAGTACACTTAGTACCGTACAGATAATGCCTCCATATCTTATGAGCATGCACTACAGCTGCTAACTCTAAGTCATGCGTCGGATAAGTACTCTCATGGACTTTCAACTGTCTAGACGCCTAAGCTATCACCTTTCCTCGTTGCATTAACACGCAACCTAGCCCTTGATGCGAGGCATCAGCACAAACAACTAAATCCTCGTCACCGTCGGGTAGAGCAAGGATTGGAGCTTGTGTGAGTCTTTTATTTAATTCCTCAAAGGCTTCTTCTTGAAACTTTCCCCAACTGAATACTACCGACTTTCGGGTCATACCGGTCAACGGTGCGGCTATCTTGGAGAAACCCTCGATGAATCTCCTATAGTAGCCAGCTAACCCTAAGAAGCTTCGTATATCAGTCGGATTCTGTGGAGTCTTCCAATTCGTTATCGCTTCAATCTTAGCTGGGTCCACGGTAATCCCTTCCGGATTAATCACGTGACCTAAAAATTGCACTTCTCTTAACCAGAACGCGCACTTCGAAAACTTAGCATACAACTTCTCTTTCTTCAGAGTCTCCAATACCTCTCTCAGATGCTCAGCATGGTCAGACTCGCTCTTTGAATAAATCAATATATCATCAATGAAGACGATAACCGACTTATCCAACATCGGCCGACACACCCTATTCATCATGTCCATAAATGCTGCAGGAGCATTTGTTAGACCGAATGACATTACGAGGAACTCGTAGTGTCCATACCGCGTTCGGAACGCTGTCTTAGGGATGTCTTCCAACTTCACCTTCAGCTGATGATAGCCTGATCTGAGATCTATTCGTGAGAACCAACTTGAACCTTGCAGTTGGTCAAACAGATCATCAATTCTTGGCAAAGGATATCTATTCTTTACCGTAAGCTTATTCAACTCACGATAGTCTATGCACATTCTCATACTTCCATCCTTCTTCTTCACGAACAACACTGGTGCGCCCCATGGGGAAACACTTGGTCTTATGAAACCTTTGTCGAGGAGTTCTTGCAGTTGGGACATCAATTCTTTCATTTCGGACGGCGCTAGACGGTAAGGCGCTTTCGCGACAGGTTGGGCTCCTGGTACTAAATCTATATGAAATTCTATCTCTCGCTCTGGTGGCAACCCCAGAAGATCCTCAGGGAATACTTCTGGGTAGTCGCGCACAATAGGAACATCTTTAATTTCTTTCGTCTCGGCCGTAGCATTGACAACATACGCCAGGTAGGCACCGCACCTTCGCCTTAACAAACCCTCGGCTTTTATCATCGAAATGACATTAAGCCCATAACTTTCCTTATCACCATAAACCGTCACCGCACTACCATCCATGGACTTTAACCTTATTATCCTACTCTTACATACTATCTGAGCCTCAAACTCAGACAACCAATCCATCCCAAAAACCACATCGAACCCTCCTAAGGTCATAACATACAAGGTAACAGGGAACTCATGTCCCTCCAATTCTATCTTACAGTCCTTAACCATTTTCATTATTTTAACCGAAGTGTCACTAGCGGTTTCTACTATAAGAGTTTCAGACACTCGGCAACATTTCATTTTAACTAGTTTACTGAATGGTGTGGCTACGAAACTTTTGTTTGCGCCCGAATCAAACAATACTGAAGCGAATATACTGTTTACTAGAAACGTACCTGTGACGACATCTGGGATCTGCTTAGCTTGCTCCTGGGTCAGCATGTAGGCTCTGGTTCTTGGCCTAGCTTGCTCAGTATCCTTCTTCCCACTCCCTCCAGCTTCACCCTCGGTACACTCCCTAGCAAAGTGACCTGTCTTACCACACTTGTAGCATGCAGGCTTAGAACTGCACTCATGAGCATAATGACCTGCCTTCCCACACTTGTAACAAACATTCGACCCAACTCTACACTCTCCAGCATGCATCTTTCTACACTTATGACATGTATCCGAACCCTTTCCCCACCTACACTCACCACTATGTGCCTTGCCACAAGTCTTGCACGACCTGTTCTCCCAAACTCTCGGCTGCTTGTTCTTAGGGTTCCACATCTGGGTACCGGGTCGTTTAGCAGGAGCGACCCATTTCTTCTCCTTCTTCTCGTCTCCCACCACCACATCATCCGCAGCCAGGTCTGCATAGACCATCTCTGCGAGTTCGACAGCAGAATCGAAAGTAGTAGGTTTACTTGTCCTGACTAACATGCGGACTCTCTGTGGTAATCCCCTCACATAACACTTGATTCTCTTAGCCTCAGTGTTGACCATATCGGGCACCAACCTAGACATTCGGTTGAACTCAGTGGTGTACTCACGATGTGTCATCGTCCCAGCTTTCAAGTTCCGGAACTTCATCCGCCCTTTCAACTTCTGCATCAGCACAGAACCTCTTCATCACTAACTCCTTCAGATCCTCCCACTTCATGGCCTTGATTTCCTCTCGACTCCTTCTTTGCTCAATCGATTCCCACCAATACATTGCCTCATCTTCAAACGATTGGGTGGCATAACCGACAGCTTGATCAGGACGACATTCGCTGATTCAGATAATTTTATCCATGGCGGTTATCCACTGAAGAGTGGCGATGGCATCACCCAAACCAGTCAGCTTCGGCGGGTCACATCCTTTGAAGGACTTATAGTTGCACCCGCCTCGGCCTCTTTTCCTGTCACCGGCTTTCACAGACCTAACTCTACTCGAGGCCTCCCTCTCTTCTTCTTCATTTCTCACACCATCACCCCCTGCCCCTCCAGCAGTCCCTTCCCGACTTCCAGCAGACCCTCCCGGAGTAATATTCTTCACAGCAGTGGCTACAGCTTGAACAATAGCTGCTTGAATTGCGGGATCCAGTTGAACCCCTTCGTTGTTGACCGGACTTCCTCCAGCTGCACTCCCCTCATCTCCGGTGTTGGAAGCTTTCTCAACCGAAGGTTGCTGGACACGACGAGGCCTGCCGCGTCGTCCAGTGCGACCGCCAGCTCCAGCAATGTCTCCAGCTCCAGCCATCGTATTCTAAAAGGGAAAACACAAACATCATCACTCAAGGAACTATTTAGTACAAGGATAGTAAGGCTAACAGGTAATAACTGTGGCCAGCTGTGATTAGCTGATCACGTTACTTTCCGTGTCCTATACACTTCCCTTTATGAGTCTATTTGTGCTGGTTCAACTTAAGCAGTTAGTCAAATCAAACAATCAATTATTCCTATCCCTGTTGTTCACATATCTTTTCTTTCTCATTAACATATATCATTTAATCATACACTTTACCTTTACTGATCTTGCTTGAGCGACACATGGCATTCTTGAACTGGCATCTTCTTTCTTTTCTTTCTTAAATCCCATTCTCTGTTCGAGTCTAAACATGTAGGATGCTTAAATCTCTCGAACTTTGCTCTGATACCAACTTGTAACAACCCAGCTACCACCGCACCATAATATTGTCCGCTTTGGCCGGGACGTACTACCATCGCCTCACCGATTTGCTTTTGGTTGCCCAGGTGGTCACCCATCCTCATACTTCTCCCACCTGAGCATGCTTAACTGTAAAATTCTCCTCTCATCCACTACCATTAAGCGCCCAAAACGCGTTATGATGGGGAAGGTATCCACCTCCTTATAAAGAAGGCTTAGTTCTCCTTCCCAACCGATGTGGGATGTCACAGGGTCCGACTTAAAAAGTAGGTGGGTTTAAAAGTATCTTTTACGGATAACCTTTATTTGATATAGACCTCTAATGGATGAGACGGTCCGTCTCATCTAAGTTTTACATATTTATAGTTTACACCATGTACTTTAAGTTTGGCTTAATGACCAAATGGTCCCTCAGCTTTTACAGTTGACAAAATTGGGTCAAAAGTTTTCAGGGTGTTACACGTGTTGTATTTGATATTGACAACTTGAACACACCATTTTAATTGGTTTAAACAAACACCATTTTACAGTTAACGTCCTGCTTGCGGTGCACGCATTTAACGTATATATGTGTGAACCCTCGGGTAGGCTAAAGTGAAAATGCACTAATTTTGACGTCATTTTACTAATCTTGTGAAAATAACGTTAAAAGTGTCGGAAGGTTAATCAAGCATCATGTGGTGGCGTTGATAGCCGAAAGACAAGGGTGCATGCGCTAATCGGCCGATGTCCCGATGGTTGAGTGTTATGTGCCTTATGTCCAAGGCTTGATGCAAAACTACTATCGAGCCGGGGGTCTCACTGGAAGCAGCCTCTCTATCCCTATGGGATAGAGGTAAGGCGGCCTACATCTTACCCTCCTCAGACCCTACCATAGCTTTGCTATTTGTTGGATTTACTGAGTACGATGATGATGATGATGATGATGATGATGATGATGACCATATTGTAACAAGTATAGATGCACTTTCGTAATTTGATAATTTACACACGTCGCTTTAATAAATTATCTTATCACCCTTTTAATTGGTATGATATTTAGATTGATCACTTTTCTTTATCCTCTTAAGTTCTCTAACTAGTTATTCAACCTAGAGTTGCAAAGAGAATATTTAATCTCTAACATGTGGCAAAATGGAGTTTAGGAGTGGCACTGGTGTAAGACCGGTTAGAAGAAGGGTTGAGGAAGCTCGGTTTTAGGATCTCGTGCATCCTTTAGATAATTGTTTGTTCTACTAGCCGGGTAAATGGCTTTTGGGATCTTAATTTGGAAGATGATTTCTTGGTGAATTCTGTTAGAACAAATATTGATAGGTCCATGCTCCCCGATGGTAGATTAAACATAATGTTGGTCGTTCCTAAAAAGGTTGATATTTTGTGTCCTTTTTGTCTCTAAAAGGTGATGTACACATAATTATACATATTTTATATATCAAAGACGCTCCAATTTGTGGTATTTCTTGGGAATTTTAGTTAGAATTGATACTTAACTTGTTTAATTTGAATTTCCAGGGATAAACGAGCAAATAAAAGAGAAACGAGCAATTTTCTAGAAGAAATGGCGATGAAATGAACTTCCAGCGCAAAGCATGCCCCATGCCCAGAAAGACACAGCCCAATGCATATGCTCATTCAAGCACAACCTGATGTCTACCTTAACAAATAGAAAAGTACAATTTGTCATCTAGCAAGGTCAAGCACAGCCATGTGCCCACATTGGCACAGCCCGATGCCTAACATAATGGAAGCAAAAAGGACTGTTGTCGGCCAACAAGGGTTCACACAACCCATGCTTGAATTGGCACACCCGATGGTCAAATGTGTGCACATGCTTCAAGTACAAGAGATATTCTGTCAGAGATTTGGGGACCAGCATGGGCTGTGACGAATTTGGCATACCCTGTGCCTCCTGCAGTAGTTTGCCTATAAATTGGCCTTTTGTGTTCTCTTCTTCACACACCGAATTACATACACAAAAACACTCCCTTATCACCATAATTCCAAAAGATTGAAGGCAAGAAGAAGCTCTTGAAGATCCATACAACATCAAGAAGAGGTTCTAAGCATTCACATAATCATTTAGCTTGGTTCTTGGGTTAGATTATCTTAAAGTTAATTATGAATGCTATGTTCTTTTAATTTGATGTATATTTCATTATTATCATGAGCTAAACTCTTTATATCACCTTAACTTATGATGAAACTTGATAACTTTTGATGGTTTGAAATAATATATGGTAATTTTATGTTGAAATAATGATTAAAAATTCTTGGTTATCCTTTGATGAAATGTTGTGTTTAAACAATTGAAATTAATATACAAGAATTATAAATGGTATGTCTTGTTATGTTGAAAGGCTCTTGTTTTTATCATTTATTTATAAATGTTGTTTTTGCAACTTTATAACTTTTAATCTAGAAATAGTTAAAATAATTTTTGCATATTAACATGAAAATTGGTTAAACACATATCCTCATGTTTAGATTTGAAAAGATTGAACATTTGTTATGAGTTGATATTCTTGTTAAGTAATATTATAAGTATTTTGTTAACACAACTATTTTGATATTACACTAGGGTTGAAAATTCATAAATTAAAGGAATACTTGAACTTTTTCTAATTTAATCAACCATAGGTGGATTAGGTGTTTTTCATGTAATCTTTCCAAACGGTTGTTAGATTTGAGTTTCGTAATTGAATTATAATCTATATCCTTAAATTTCAACATAAAAGTTCACTTACAATTATGATTTGAGGTGATTAGTTTGTATAATTCATACTAGTTTTTCAAAAAATCAAATGAATAGTTATCTATAACTAGTGACTACTCTTTTCCATAAACAAATTAAAATAGTGAATTTGTCATATATTTGAGTTTACCATCATAAGAAGTCAAGTGGATTCTAAAGTTAAGGTGATAGCTTTTAAATCTTGAATCTTTCCATTATCATATTTTTGTTTGCTTTATATTATTGTTATAAGTCACTTTAAAAGATTACTTTTAAAACAAAAACTCTTAAGATATTTCTTACGGTTATTTTAAAATGCAAGGATTTAATATTGAAATTTACGTGTCCACGGATTGATACTCGGTTTTTACCGTGACTATATTACTTACACGATTGGTACACTTGCCATTTGTGTGTGTTTTCTTAAGTTTAAGTGAAAACCCATTTTTAAAACCCAACAAAGTGTGAAAAATATTTAATAAAAACATACATATATCACACACATCAAGTTTTTGCCGCCGTTGCCTGGGACACGGTAAAATTTTAATACTAATCTAAGTTTTTATTTTAACCGTTTTTTATAATTGTAAAAAAAAATAATTTTGTTCATTTTAGTTTATTTAGTTTTAGTCTAAAAAAAATTAGTTTATTTAGTTTTAGTCTAATCTTAGTTTACTTAAAAAAAAGTCTATTTATTTCCGCTTTACTTGTAGTTCACTCTTAGGTGTTTAGTTTTCTTTATATATTTTCTTAAGTAATGAATGTCCACCACGCCCGCACCTGAGCTTGTTTCACCACTTTCGGAACCCAAACGTCACCTTCACCAAAGGTTACGCAACCGTTCACGTGTAGTAGCAGAGACAATCGAAAACGAGGCGTTTGCGGACGTACCTACCGAACAAAACATGGCGGGGCCCAATAACTCAGAAAACGAACCTAACATGAACCAATACGGCAAGCCGACCCTCGAAGGTTATGGAAGTGGCGTGGCACCACCAGAAATTACTGAACACTTCGAAATCAAATCCAGCACCATTCATATGGTGGAAAACTCTGTTCAATTCCATGGGCTTCTGGATGAAGACCCGTTATCTCATATCTCTTGATTCTTCCGAATCCGCGGTACCTTCAAAATCCAAAACTGCCCTCCTTCTCCCTTCGAAGCCATGCCTTGGATTGGCTAGAGTCACTGCCATCTAGCACAGTTACCAATTGGGACCAGATAGTAGAGCAGTTCCCCTTGAAATACTTTCCACCAGACAAAACCGCAAAGTACCGAGCCAGCATCACCGGATTCAGAACCGACGAAGACGAGTCATTGCACGCAGCCTGGGAGAGGTACAAGAGCTTGCTAAGAAGATGTCCACATCACGGGCTGAACAAATGGCTTCAAGTCCAAACATTCTTCGACGCCCAATCAAGCCAAAACAAGCAGGCAATCGACCAAATTGCTGGTGGGGATCTCGGAACCAAATCTCCAAACGAAGCATTCGAAGTTCTAGAGAAAGCAGCCAAGAAAAGCTTCGCTTACAACCCACCAAGGTCCACACCATCACACAAGGGTATACACCAAGTTGACTCCAACACTCTTGTCATAGCGCAACTCGAAGCACTATCAAAGAAATTTGAGCAACTACAAACAGAGTTGGTGAAGGCCAAGAACAAGTGTGTCACTTGTGGGGGAGAACACAAAACGAACTATTGCCAGCAGAGCATGATGGTTGAAGAAGTCGATTTCGTAAGCCGACAAAACAACTCCTACGGGAATTCATACAACCCAAATTGGAGGAGTCATCCTATTTCAGCTGGAAGGATGGAGCAAACAACCAAGCACCACCACCTGGGTTTGACAAACGTCCTTTCAACCAAAACCAAACCCAGGGGCGGATCTACGGTTGAAACGGGTGGTTCCTCGGAACCACCCGAGTTTCAAAATAATAGTGTAATTATATATATAAAATAATAAAGGAACCACCCTATAAATTAGAAAGAAGCCACCTAATAAATATATAAGTTCCTTGTCCAGCTGGTAAGATCCTGATTTTGTAACCTGGAGGTCGCTAGGTCGATTCCCGTTTTTTTAACTTTTTTTTACTGATTTACCCTAACTGATGTTAGGGTTTTTTACTTTTTTTTACGAACACAAACACAGCGCCTCTCTGCTCTCTTCACCCTTATCACTAGTTCAGCCCCTCACCAGTCAACACCGTCCACCACCGGCGCCGCACAGCCGCTGCCCCGCATAGCCACTCCGTCTCCGTCAGCCACTCAGCCCCTGACCAACGCCGTCCCCGTCCACCGTCCTCTATCAGCCACTCTGCAGCCCGTTTTTGATCCCCCATCCCCGTCCTCCGGAGTCCGGCCATTGCCTATTGTTACACGAAATCTCGAATCATCCCACTTTGAAGGTAATAATTGATTGTTATATGTCAATTGTTCTTAATTGTTAAGTGTTAACTACTTAATTGTTAAATTTAGTTTTAGTTTATTAGATTATTAGTTTTAAATTTGTTAGTTTGTAATTGTTGATTTGTAGGTATTTTGAATATGAAGAGATATTATCAAAGTGAACCATCGAACCTTGGATCATCATCTTCAAGTAGTAAACCTTCAAAAATAAATTTGGATGATCTACCATGGGATCCTTCCGAAAGGCAACCAATTTCATCTTATCACCCAAGTCAAAAAGACGAAATTAGACGGGCATATCTACTTAGAGGTCCATGTCAACCAACCGGGCATGATTGTCCTCTAACAAATTTTAGTGGTAAATTAAGACGCTTTAATGAGGAATGGTACACTAGTGAATTTGGAAATTGGTTGGAATATAGTGTCAAAGCGGATAAAGTGTATTGTTTGCATTGTTACTTGTTTAAGGAAAGTGAACAAAATGATGCATTTCTAAGTGAAGGATTGCGATGTTGGAATAGGTGTCGGGAGAAATTTAGCAATCATGTTGGTAAAATCAATAGTTTTCACAACAAAGCACGTAAAAAGGGGGAAAACTTACTTAACCAAGCTCAATCTATACATGTGGCCATTGATAAAGGAACAGATATACATAAAAAACAATATAGAATCCAATTACATGCTTCGGCTAGACTTACCAAAGCATTGTTGAATGGTTCATTAGCTTTTCATGGTCATGATGAGTCTGAAGAATCTCTTTACAGGGGAAATTTTATTGAGTTCTTAAAAGTGTTTGGAGAACTAAGTGAAGAAATTGATATTTTATATTAGGTAATGCTCCCGGGAATAATCAAATGACGTCTCCATCAATCCATAAAGAACTTTGTAATTGTTTTGCAGAAGAAGTATTAAAGAGGATATTTGAATCGAGAGATATTTCTAAAAAAGAACAAATGGCCGTGGTTTTAAGATATGTAGATAAATTAGGATTTGTGAATGAGCGATTTATTGGCCTTGTTCATGTTATGGAAACAACCGCGTTATCTCTTAAAGCTGCAATTGATGAATTATTTGCTCGCCACAATTTGAGTATTGGTAGGGTAATAGGCCAAGGATATGACGGTGCAAGCAACATGTCTGGTGAGTTTAATGGTTTGAAAGCTTTAATTTTGAAAGAAAATTCTTCAGCATATTATGTTCATTGCTTTGCTCACCAACTTCAACTTGTTGTTGTGGGCCTTGCAACCAAACATTATGAGATTTACAGACTTTATAAAGAATTATCAAATTTAGTAAATGTTGTTGGTGGATCTTGTAAAAGAATAGATTTGTTAAGAGAAAGTCAAAGAGAAAGTTTGGGATTGAATTCGGAAGTTGAAACCGGAAGTGAAAAGAATCAAGAATTGTCACTTGCAAGAGCTGGGGATACACGTTGGAGTTCTCATGAAAAAACAATTCTCCGTTTGCTTACTTTATATCCTAGTGTTATTGAGACGTCCTTGAATATATAGAAAAATCAGGAGAGTTTTCAAATCACCAAAATGAATCACGTGGGCTTCAAGAATTCATGAAAACTTTTAATTTTGTATTTTATTTACATTTGATGAAATACATCTTGGGTGTTACTAACACATTATGTCAAGCACTTCAAAGAAAAGATCAAGATATGTTGAATGCAGTTAAGCTAGTTAAGTTAACTGAAGAAGGCCTAAAAAGATATCGACTTGAAGGTTTTGACTCACTTTTGGAAGATGTCACATATTTTTGTGAAAAATATTAAATTGAAGTGGTCGATATGGAAGCCGAGTATGTTGACCCGATATTTAAAAGAAAGAAGACCGGTATCACCAATCGTCATCACTATGTGGTTAATAATTTCAACACGTTTCTCGATATGCAAATTTAAGAGCTTAGAAGCCGCTTTAATGAGGTCACCACTAAATTGCTTACTAATATGAGTTCTTTGAGCCCGTCTTGTAATTTTAGTGCCTTTAGTAAAGTAAACTTGTTAAACTTGGCCGAGATGTATCCATGCGATTTTGATATTGATGAAAAGGAGAAGCTTGCATATGAACTTGGCCACTACATTACTAACGTGAAAGAAGATAAGCGGTTTGCCAACTTGAGTGGCTTAGGTGATCTTGCTAAAATGATGGTGAAAACAAGATTACACATTAATTATCCGTTAGTGTATCGTTTAATAAAGTTATCATTAGTTTTGCCGGTTGCAACGACAAGTGTTGAAAGATGTTTTTATTCAATGAAGAATGTGAAAACGGATTTGCGTAATAGGATGGGTGATGAATACATGAACGATTCTTACATTTGTTACATTGAAAGGGAATTCCTCCAACAAGTTTCGGTTGAAGAAGTAATGCAACGATTTCAAAAGATGAAGATGAAGACTCGTAGGGAACAACTATAAGCATTTTTTTTAATTCGTAAAGACTATTGTATTGATATTATGTGTTTTTAATTTCTAATGACGGTGTCTCTTTTATTATTTTATCGTAATTTTATTATGTAATGAACTTTTCCCGAACCATCGAACCGATCGGACCTCAAACCAACCCGGAATTTTATATGACCGACTCGGTGAAACTGAAACATATAAAACTTGTGCACCACCCGAAAAAAATTCCTGGATCCACCTCTGACCAAACCTACCAACCCAAGCCCCAATACCATAACCAAGAGCCAAGTACCAGTCAACAAACAACCAACGAAACCACAACAAATAGTCTTCTAACACAATTGTTGGCTATCACTGAAACTGCAAACAAACTAGCTGAGCAAAGGAACCGACTAACCGAAGAGAGATTCCAAAAGAATGAGATAGAGCTAAGGAATCAGAGGGCACACTTGCAAAACATTGAGACTCAAGTGGGGCAACTTGCTCTACTATTCTCTGAAAGACAACCAGGTGGCCTTCCAAGCAACACAGTAAACAACCCGAATGCAGCTGTAAATGCAGTCACCTTGAGGAGTGGCAGAACCACTATGGTTACCGAACCAACCTCAGAACCAGTGGTCACGGAAAAGGAGACTGAGATTCCTGAAGAGGTGCAAGAGAGGCTAGTCCCAGCAAGTACCGCACGACCAAAGGAACAAGTCAGAACCTATATTCCTCCAATTCCTTATCCAACGCGTTTGAAGAAAGAAAGGTTGGAGGCTCAATACGGAAAATTCCTCGAGCTATTCAAGCAACTCCACATCAACATTCCATTCGTTGAAGCACTTTCACAAATGCCAAAATATGCCAAATTTTTGAAAGATGTTCTTTCCAAGAGGAAGTTGGAGGAGCTATCTCATGTCATGTTGAACAAAGAATGTTCAGCCATTCTGCAAAACAAGCTTCCAGAGAAAATGACTGATCCAGGGAGTTTTACTATTCCTTGCCTTATAGGAAGTTTGTCTGTTAGCAATGCCCTAGCCGACCTAGGAGCTAGTATCAATTTGATGCCTTATGCGGTTTTTGCGAAATTAGGGATAGGTGAACCAAAACCCACCCGCATGAGCATCCAGTTAGCTGATCGTTCCATAAAATACCCTCGGGGTATTGTTGAGAACATGCTAGTCAAAATTGACAAGTTCGTGTTCCCAGTAGATTTTGTGATCCTCGACATGGATGAGGACAAGAATGTTCCCCTCATATTAGGGAGACCCTTCCTAGCCACGGCTAGAGCACTCATTGATGTTTGCACGGGAAAACTAACTCTTAGAGTAAATGATAAGCAGGTCACATTCGACATAGGTAGATCCATGCAGCACCCACAACACCATGATGATTCACTTTATTGCATCGATGTTATTGATTCTGTTGTGAGTTTCCATGTGAGGAATTCCTCCATCTCGAATGCTCTTGATACACAAATTCTCAAAAAACCTATCTCTGAACCCATTCGAGAGGATCACATCGTCGAAGAAGTCATCAAATTGGAGGACCAAGAAATGTCTTCACCACAAGAAGTTTTCGAAGTTGTCGATATCAAACTTGAAAACAAAGCTAAACCATCCACTGAGGAACCACCAATCTTGGAATTAAAAGAACTACCAGATCACCTAGAATATGATTTCTTGGAAGGTGAATCTCAACTCCCTGTGATCATCTCAGCTAACTTGTCGATTGATGAAAAGAAAAAGTTGCTCGATGTTCTCAAACTTCATAAGAAAGCCATCGCATGGAAAATTATAGATAGCAAAGGCATTAGTCCTTCTTTCTGCACCCACAAAATCCTCATGGAGGAAGACTACAAACCTGTATTTCAATATCAAAGGCGTCTGAATCCCAACATGCAAGATGTCGTGAAGAAAGAAGTAATCAAACTCCTTGATATAGGGTTAATCTACCCTATCTGATTCACCTTGGGTAAGCCCGGTTCAAGTTGTACCCAAGAAGGGAGGAATGACTGTGATAATGAACGAGAAAGATGAACTTATACCTATGAGAACTGTCACAGGCTGGAGAGTATGCATTGACTACCGTAAGCTTAATGACTCCACCAGGAAGGATCATTTTCCACTTCCTTTCATTGATCAAATGCTTGAACGTTTGTCTGGGAAAATGTTCTATTGCTTCCTTGACGGTTTTTCTGGTTATTTTCAAATTCCCATTGCTCCTGAAGATCAGGAAAATACTACATTCACATGCCCTTATGGTACATTTGCCTACCGGCGAATACCCTTCGGGCTATGCAATGCACCTGCCACCTTTCAGCGTTGCATGGTAGCCATTTTCCACGAGATGATCGAGCACTCAATGGAAGTCTTTATGGACGATTTTTCTGTTTTTGGAGACTCTTTTGATCATTGTCTTAAGAATTTGGAAAAAATGTTGACAAGATGTGAAGAAGTAAATCTCGTTCTTAATTGGGAAAAATGTCATTTCATGGTTCGTGAAGGCATCATTCTTGGTCACAGGATCTCTCAAGCTGGACTTGAAGTTGACAGGGCAAAAATCAAAACAATTTCCAAACTCCCACCTCCAACATTTGTCAAAGCAATCAGGAGTTTTCTTGGTCATGCGGGTTTTTATCGCCGCTTCATAAAAGATTTTTCTAAAATCGCTCGACCAATTACCCAACTCCTTGAAAAAGATGCACCATTTATTTTCTCTGATGAATGTTTGAAAGCTTTCAACTTTTTGAAAGATAAACTTATCAATGCTCCGATTATGGTTGCTCCAGATTGGACATTACCTTTCGAAATCATGTGTGATGCAAACGATTTTGCTGTAGGAGCAGTTCTAGGCCAAAGGAAAGATAAGCATTTTCATCCAATCTACTACGCCAGCAAGACTCTCAACGATGCACAAGAAAACTACACAATCACCGAATATGAGTTGTTGGCCGTAGTGTTTGCTTTCAACAAATTCAGATCTTATCTTGTTCTTTCAAAAACCATCGTTTACACCGACCATGCAGCCATTCGCTATCTTTTCAAAAAGCAAGATGCAAAGCCTCGACTAATCCGCTGGGTCTTGCTACTTCAAGAAATTGATATCGAAATTCAAGATAAAAGGGGTGCAGAAAAATGTCGCCGCCGATCATCTTTCGCGTTTGGAGTGCTTAGCTTCACACGAACCACTGGGGTCTCACATAAATGACAATTTCCCCCATGAGGTTCTTATGCACATTCAAACGATTCTGAAAGAAAAAGAAGATGAGTGCCCTTGGTTTGCCGATTATTCAAACTATTTAGCATGTGGTATCATGCGAAAAGGTTTAACACATCAGCAGCGTAAAAAATTCTTTTCTGATCTCAAGTATTATTTTTGGGAAGATCCACTACTGTTCAGGATCGGAGCCGATCAAGTCGTTCGTCGATGTGTATTCAAAGATGAAGCAACCAAAATCCTCCAACATTGTCATGAAGGACCCACAGGAGGATATCATGGGGTCACATCCACCGCAAAGAAGGTGTTTAATGCCGGTTTCTTCTGGCCCACCATCTTTCGAGATGCTCATGACCTTGTAAAATCTTGTGATGCATGCCAACGGGCAAGCAACATTTATGCACGAGATGAAATGCCTCAAAAGGCCATACAAGTTTGTGAAGTGTTCGATGTTTGGGGGATTGACTTTATGGGACCATTCCCGACTTCATTTGGAAATCGGTATATCCTAGTTGCTGTCGATTATGTTTCAAAATGGGTAGAAGCTCAGGCTTTACCCACCAACGATGCTAGGGTAGTTGTCAAATTCCTTAAGAAGCTGTTTTCACGATTCGGTACCCCAAAAGCTTTAATTAGTGATCGAGGGACCCACTTTTGCAATGCCCAAATGGAAAAAGCCTTGTCTCGCTATGGTGTCCACCATAGATTTTCAACATCATACCACCCACAAACCAATGGGCAAGTTGAAGTTACTAACCGGGGCATTAAGCGTATTCTTGAGAAAACAGTCGGGCAAAATCGCAAGAATTGGTCTGAAAAGCTAGATGATGCATTATGGGCTTTACGAACCGCTCATAAAACTCCTATCGGTACCACACCTTTAGGTTGATTTATGGAAAAGCTTGTCATCTTCCTGTGGAATTGGAGCACCGAGCATACTGGGCGTTGAAAGCCGTTAATCTTGACTTGGTCGATGTGAGCGAGACTCGATTCATGCAAATTCATGAGCTAGAGGAATTAAGAAATCAAGCTTATGCGAATTCCACAATCTACAAGGAACGCACTAAGTTGTTACACGATAAGCGTTTGAAAGAACACAAAGATTTCAAAACGGGTGATCGTATTTTGCTTTACAACTCTAGGTTGTGTTTATTTCCTGGAAAACTTAAATCTCGATGGTCAGGCCCATACTTGGTAAAGAAGGTTTTTGATTACAGGACCGTGGAAATCGAAAATGGAGATGGTCACTTATTTAAAGTAAATGGTCATCGTTAAAAACTCTATGTCGATGGACAAACCGGAACCGTCTCGGAGGTAATGCTCCTCCATTCCAAGTACCCTTGAAAGAAAGTCTCGGGTTTAGCCAGGACCCTTAACCAAAAACTTGGCACTTGCACATAGTTTTTATTATAAAAAAAAATCTTTTTAAGGAAATGTCTAGACAATTTTCAACATATTTGGGGTACCAGTTGTTCCATGCCCAATCTAGACGTTATATATTCTTATTTTTATGACTTTTTATGTTTGTTTGGATGGTTGTTGCTTCTTTCGTTGAAACATCTACCTGGAAGAGAAGTGTGGATTTCGGACGCAACCATTGGCCACCGGCATATAGGGGAGTTACTTTTCATCTTTTTCCTACATTTTGTATTGCATTTTTATATATCTTTTCACATTGAGGGCAATGTGAGATTCAAGTGTGGTGAAGGGTTTACTTGAACTTTGTTTTGTCCAATAAAATATTTTCAAAAAATCTCTCCAAATTTTAATTTTTGTGTCAAAAAAAATTAAAAAAAAAATAATAAATAAAAGACCGTTAAGCCTTTAATAAATTTTTGACAAAACCAAGGGTTATGGTTGTTTTCCGAAAAGTGCTCGTACAAACCAACCACTGAATCAACTTTAACTTAATGTGAACACCGAAAATATGGTTTGTATTTCTTGAGAAAAACTTTATGCAAAATGTGGCGTTTAAACCCAATCCCTCCGTTTCGTGAGAAAAGCTTCAAGCCTTATTACAATTTATCATCGGTTACTTTTTGGCGGATTGAGTGAGTCATTTGTTTCGTGTGAATTAGAACTTGTTTGGGCATACCTTTCGAGATCCGAACGAAATGTATGTTTGTATAAATATGGAGGTAATATATGACCTACCCAAACATTTCCTCAAACATCATCACAAACCACATTAACCCTACTCCAAAGAAACATTTCCTTTTACCCAACACAAAATCATCCAACCACATCAACCTCTTCAATTTCAAACAATTTTACACCACTTTTATTTCAAGATCAAGTTTCAAGAAGACCAAAGAAAGTCAAGAAATATGTTTTAATTGTTGGTCACTTTTTATATATATAGTCATATAAAAAAATCAAAATCAAAAGAAGATCGCCATACACAAAAGGTGATGAAAGGAGCAAATATTGTGAACTCAAAAAGCATGGAAGATTTATCATAGCTCCTGATCAAGTTACATTTGTTTATAATTACTTTCTTTTAAACCCATGAACCTTAAACCAACAAACCTTCCACACTCTATCCCAACCAAACACCAACATATATTACCTCCCTGTTTATGCAAACATTTCAATAAGTGGGTGGAGAATGGATCCCCCGACAAGCTTATTTTTACAAGTTGCATTTTGACAAGAGTGTTCATATACATACAACATTACATGAATGATCAGATATAAAACCGAGTGTGAGTGAACATTGTGAGAACGTGTAATTGCATAAAAAGAAACTCATAAATACAAACCATGTTTTCCTATGTCACTACATATATTCATAAGATCACCGTTGGTTGGGTTGTTCGTGTATCTTTCTTCGGGGCCACCTTAACTTTTTGGGGATGTTATAGTTACGGTCTCTTTATTCTTTACCATTTGGAGAATTTTCATGTTTAGCTTGCTTGAGGACAAGCAAGGTTCAAGTATGGGGATGTTTGATGTACACATAATTATACATCTTTTATACATCAAATACGCTCCAATCTGTGGTATTTCTTGGGAATTTTAGTTAGAATTGATACTTAACTTGTTTAATTTGAATTTCCAGGGATAAACGAGCAAATAAAAGAGAAACAAGCAATTTTCTAGAAGAAATGGCGATGAAATGAACTTCCAGCGCAAAGCATGCCCCATGCCCAGAAAGACACAGCCCAATGCATAGTCAAGCACAACCATGCGCTCATTCAAGCACAATCTGATGTCTACCTTAACAAATATAAAAGTACAATTTATCATCTAGCAAGGTCAAGCACAGCCATGTGCCCACATTGGCACAGCCCGATGCCTAACATGATGGAAGCAAAAAGGACTGTTGTCGGCCAACAAGGTTCACACAACCCATGCTTGAATTGACAAACCCGATGGTCAAATGTGTGCACATGCTTCAAGTACAAGAGAGATTCTGTCAGAGATTTGGGGACCAGCATGGGCCGTGCCGAATTTGGCATACCCTGTGCCTCCTGTAGCAGTTTGCCTATAAATTGGCCTTTTATGTTCTCTTCTTCACACACCGAATTACATACACAAAAACACTCCATTATCACCATAATTCCAGAAGATTGAAGGCTAGAAGAAGCTCTTGAAGATCCATACAACATCAAGAAGGGGTTCTAAGCATTCACATAATCATCTAGCTTGGTTCTTGGGTTAGATTATCTTAAAGTTAATTATGAATGCTATGTTCTTTTACTTTGATGTATATTTCATTATTATCATGAGCTAAACTCTTCATATCACCTTAACTTATGATGAAACTTGATAAATTTTGATGGTTTGAAATAATATATGGTAATTTTATGTTGAAATAATGATTAATTCTTGGTTATCCTTTGATGAAATGTTGTGTTTAAACAATTGAAAGTAATATACAAGAATTATAAATGGTATGTCTTGTTATGTTGAAAGACTCTTGATTTTATCATTTATTTATAAATGTTGTTCTTGCAACTTTATAACTTTTAATCTAGAAATAGTTAAAATAATTTTTGCATATTAACATGAAAATTGGTTAAACACATATCGTCATGTTTAGATTTGAAAAGATTGAACATTTGTTATGAGTTGATATTCTTGTTAAGTAATATTATAAGTATTTTGTTAACACAACTATTTTGATATTACACTTGGGTTGAAAATTCATAAATTAAAGGAATACTTGAACTTTTTCTAATTTAATCAACCATAGGTGGATTAGGTGTTTTTCATGTAATCTTTCCAAACGGTTGTTAGATTTGAGTTTTGTAATTAAATGATAATCTATATCCTTAAATTTCAACATAAAGATTCACTTACAATTATAATTTGAGGTGATTAGTTTGTATAATTCATACTAGTTTTCCAAAAAAATCAAATGAATAGTTATCTATAACTAGTGACTACTCTTTTCCATAAACAAATTAAAATATGAATTTGTCATATATTTGAGTTTACCATCATAAGAAGTCAAGTGGATTCTAAAGTTAATGTGATAGCTTTTAAATCTTGAATCTTTCCATTATCATAATTTTTGCTTGCTTTATATTATTGTTATAACTTATAAGTCACTTGCCATTTGTGTGTGTTTTATTAAGTTTAAGTGAAAACCCACTTTTAAAACCTGACAAAGTGTGAAAAATATTTAATAAAAACATACATATATCACACACGTCAAAAGGCAAAAACCATACATCATTTGTTTGGACTTTGGAGAGTGTGACATAGCGATTAGAACTTGAAGTGCATTAGCTAGCTCTTCGAATTTACAGTTGCAAGATTCTAAGAAACCAACTGACCTAATCAACTTGTTACATTCTAGTCGGATGACAAACTCCTAAAAGCCTTTGGTGTGGATGTTTTGTTCTTTGTGGTGGATGTTATGGGGATTCAGGAATGATCGATCATTTTTATAACAATTCCAGGAAGAACAATGAGAACATCTTTGACACTATTGTTTCTTTTTAATTTCTTTTGACATGTAAATAGGAGTGAATATTAGCTGGATTAGGTGGTTAGAAAACCCGATTTTAGTCTTGTAATGTTTTATTCTCTCCTTCTAGTGACGTGTTTGAAGGTTTTTCATTTATAAAAGTTGTCTATTGCTCAAAAAATTATGTTATACTAAATCATCTTATTGCCCTTAGTAATAGAACTTTTTGCACGTAAAGTGAAATTAAAACTACTGAACACATAATTTCCATGGGTATGAATGTATGATTGAAGTTTTCATGTGTTAAACATAGTCTATACTCTATACTCTATATTGTCAAAAGAACATGCCCACCAAACTCATGCCAATCCTTAATATTTGACTTTGAATTATTGACTTCCAAAAGCGTGGTTTGAACCTCTTCAAACTTTCCAATTTCACAAAACCTTGTTCTTACGTAGGTGCCTTCCTTCCACTCTGCCCCCGCCCCCACATACTTATAACTTAAGTACTTATGGCTATGAATATAAATAAGAACCAAGGCTTACTCAACTCCATCAACATATTCATATATCGAGAGTTAACACCCAATTCAAGATGATAAAAACTAGTGTTATGGTTTTGAATGTGGTTTTCATCGTCCTTTTCTTTCTATGCGTCTCCAACTTGATGAGGGTCGAGGGGTTTCGGCACATCAAAAATCATCACGGCCCTTCTTCTCCTTGTCTAGTATCGGTGTTATCTCAACTTTACTCAGGCCCAAGCCATCGTGGGCGTGGTCACTAACGAGTCAAGAGTTTGTCATCTCACTTTGACGTAATTGATCATCATATATCTACAATTAACCATTAGTTTTGTACCAGGCTAATACTATATTACTTGGCATACGTATCAAGGCCGCAAAAGCTGGATGATATCAAGGAAATATTATTTTTTCTTGTTTTGTCATGTATTTATTATTATTTTTGCTTAATTTGGATTTGTTTGTTTTCAATTTTTTATGGTCACCTATACAATTTGTTTTTTATTTATTTTTCCTCGTGTGTAAAGAGTTTGTTCTTGGATAGTAGTAAATAAATTTAGTCAATAATCAATCGATAAACGCCCATGAAGAAGATCCAAAATTTCTAGGGCATGTATATGTCAGATGTAAAACAGTCATATATAAAGTGTTTATGGTACCTTTCTTCCATAATACAAATCTAGTCATTAGTCGTCCTCATCTATAATACTTTTATGCGGCACTTGGTCAATAAATTTGTGTTTAGTTTATATATATATATATATATATATATATATATATATATATGGAGAGGATCATAAGAGAACTCTATTTTATGGAGAGAACTAAAGAACTGATAATGAAATATTTTTAATTTAATTAAAAAAATATTTTTAATTTTTTTTTCTTTCATCCTTCTTATATGTTGTTATTATTCACCATAAAAAAATATAAAAACAAAAAAAATAAAAAAAATTAACGAGTAATGCATATATGCAATACACCGACTTTTTTTATAATGCATATGTGCAATAGTGTGCATTTTGATATTTTAAATAGTGTTGAATAGCATATATATAGTTGTTTGTATTGTATATTTGCAATAGTGTTATATTATATACAAAAATTAAAAAAATCGATATAGTGCATATGTGCATTAGTGTTGTATTACATATATGCGATAATGTGTTTTTTTATGAACAATATCATCTTATTAGAAGGAGGAAAGAAACAAAAATTACAAAATATTTTTTTAAAAATAGTTAAAAATAATTCTTTACTAGTTCTCTAGTTCTCTCTTTAAGAGGAGTTCTCTCTAGATCCCACCCCTACATATATATATATATATATAGGGTAAGGATCCTAAAAGAACCCTTTGCAAATTGAGAACTTTGAGAACCATTTTGGACCACTAAAAACACCTTTAAAAAAATCATAGAACAAAAAATAATAAAAATTTTAAAAAAGTAAAAAAAAACAAAAGTTTTATATTTCATTCCGGTTTCATTAAAAAAATAAAAAAAATAGAAAAAAAAACAAAAAAAACATTGTATTATACACATATGTATAATTTTTTTTAATCTTTAGTTACGTAATATACACATATGTACAGCATCATTTATCTTAAATTATACACATGTGTACAAAAAAACATGTAAATGTACATATTATACATATATGTATATAATTTAGCTAAACCAAGTTTTTTTATGAAACCAGGATGATAAAATAAGAATTTTGGTTTTTTTACTTTTTTGATTTTTATGTTTTATTTTATTTTATGATTTTTTTTTATTTTTGAGTTTTTTGTGGTCCAAAATGGTTCTCAATTTCAAAAAGGTTCTCTCATGATCCTGATCCTATATATATATATATATATATATATATATGGGTGGGATCTAGAGAGAACTCCTTTTAAAGAGAGAACTAGAGAATAGTAAAGAATTATTTTTAACTATTTTTAAAAAATATTTTGTGATTTCTTTTTCTTTTCTCTTTCTAATAAGATGATATTGTTCCTAAAAAAAACTTGTCGGTGTAGTACTGTAGTGCATATGTGCACTAATGCCTATTGCATATATACAATAGTGTTTTATTGCATATAATACAACACAATTGCATTATCCAATACACATTATTGAATATATGCAAATACGACACTAATAATTTTATGCAAAACACATTATCGCATATATGTAATACAACACTAATGCACATATGCACTATATCGATTTTTTTAAATTTTTGTATATAATATAACACTATTGCAAATATACAATACAAACAACTATATATATGCTATTCAGCACTATTTCAAATATCAAAATGCACACTATTGGACATATGCATTATAAATAAAGTCGGTGTATTGCATATATATATGCATTACTCATTAGTTTTTTTTATTTTTTTTATTTTTATATTTTTTTTTGTGGTGAAGAATAACAACATATAAGAAGGATAAAAGAAAAAAAAAATGAAAAATATTTTTTTAATTAAATTAAAAATATTTTATTATTAGTTCTCTAGTTCTCTCCATAAAATGGAGTTCTCTCATGATCCTCTCCCTATATATATATAAGATTAAGTTCAAGAAAGAAGTCAAGTTATTGAGAGAAGTGCGAGAAATTAATGCAGCCAATCAGATTTTTTTTTTCTTTTTCTATTTTAATTAAATATAGGGGTAAAATGGTAAAACTTCCTAAGTGGATTATATAGAAACTACTAATGTTATTTTTGGACATTTTAATATGTTTAAACAAATATTTTATTCATACAACAAAAGTAAGAAACCGTTAACTTACATTATTTGATCATGCATCCCAAATCTTTAAAACAAGATTATTCATATTTATCCCTTTGTTATTTTTGTTATTTAAGTTTTAAAAACAAGGCGTGTAACATTATAATTTCTTTTATCCCATTTTATTTTGATTTTAAACATGAATTATTTACTTAAATTAAAATGTATCAATATCATGTTATACTTCAGATCATTTTTCTAAATTTCTTTATGTATCAATTAATTAAGTTTAAAAACATAAATATTTTTTACTATTATTCTATTATTAACCTACACCACATATTCGCCTAAAAATTGTTTATTTTATTTTCACCTACACGTAACTAATATTAGCCAACACATACATATTCGCCTAAACAAATTGTTAGTTCATTTTATTTTCACATACACGTAACTAATTGTACCTACACATAGCTCATATTTGCCTAAACAAATTATTTGTTCATTTTATTTTCATCTACACATAACTCATATTAACCTACACAAATAAGATTGAATTAAATAATTTGAATTCATGTAAATGATTATTGATTATGTTACTTGTGTATGTGAGTTTATTACCATTCACCTACATAGTGCAAAAACCCTACACAGTAAAACAATGAAATAATCCTACACTCGTAGTATTGAAATAATCTAACAAAATCCCTACACAACGTGAAAAAACAAATGCACTTTATGTAAAATGTGGATTTTAATAGGCTTAGCTTTTTAAGGAAAAAACACATTGCCTTTATTCGTTGTTTGTTGTGAAGAATTAGTCTAGTTTTTGGAAACCCAAGTTGTAGATTAATTTGTTAGGAGTGAAATATTGCTAAAAATAGGAATACATTTAATTGGATTATAAATACTGACTTTAAGATGATCTCAATGAAAAATGTTGTCCATAATGCCCTTCTATTTATAAACCTTTTATAATTTTTTTCTTATTTATTACAAGTTTGCCATCATAAATATATGCCATTGATTAGACAAATCAATGGCTCAGATTGATTTCTCGCATTTCTCGCATTAAAACGACTTCTCTCTTGAACCATCATATATATATATATATATATATATATATATATATATATATATATATATATATATATATATATATATTGTTTCTCTTGTCCTCACGCATGCGTCTAGTGGTAGAGGCAAAACCTTTTAAACACCAAAATATGCTTACCGGGTTCAAGTCTTAAGAAGTAAAAAATTTGTCATTTAAAAAATATATTTTTATGTAGACAAATATGTACATTATGTCTTCTGTATATAGGCTAGTCCATATATATAACTACACAGGTCCGGCTTCGAGAAAAAAAAAGTTCGGGCTGAAGGCGAAATATTTTTTGGACCTTAAATAAAATAAGTGTTTTGTTATCTTTAAACAATAATTTTATATGGATTTACTTGGTTATAATTTGGGTTGTGTAAAAAGTTTTGTATAAAAATAGAATTAAACATTTCTCAAATTAGACTGAACTCATAACTTTTGGTTGGGAGTAATACACATTTGCCACTAGGCCAAACTAGTGGTTATGTAATTGTGTTTAAGCATTAAATATACATATTGTATTTAATAAAAATACATATAATATTAAAACAAAAAACATTTCGGACCTAGCGGGGTGTCGGACTTGTGGACGTCGACCACCCTACCACCCCAAGAGCCGGCATTGTAACTACAGAAACTGTCTTCAATACTAGTGTAATAACAAAAATAAAAGAATAATATTGAACCGATATATATAATATAGGCCGTATCCAATACACAAGTTTTAATCGTACACAGACAATACATACAATACGAATTGAAGAAAAAAGTTGGATTTGGTGATATTTTCATTATTACTCCACGCTATAATAAAATGAAGTTGAGTAACAATGATTACACTATTTGTAAAGTGCGGTATAATTATTATTTACATAATTAATTATATTCAGATTAATTCTGAAAATGTCACCGCATTCAATTTTATTCAATTCGTTGTGTTATCTCCCCGAATATACAGGGTGTATTTGTTTGCTATCAATTTATCATCACCATGACAAAGTAGAGGCACAACGTGTTAAACAAAGAACATTCAGAAGTGATTCACAAAACTCGATTACTAAACCATAGTCCTATTCCAATTCAAACACATTATCAGAATTCAAAAAAAAAAAGTGGCACTAAAATAAACAAGATTAGACTAGCTATTTGAATCTGAATAATAACTAAATCTCCTACAAACCATCTCATGAGATTTACAAAGTGCCTTTAATAAAGTATATTGCAACGTTTAATACAATGTTTTGTCATCAGTCCTCGTCATTTTCGCTCTATGTTCCCCATGTATGAGTGTATGATACATAGGTTAAGCCCTTTAGATGCATGTGGAAGGTACAAAAGGTAAAGAATCACACTGGTTGGTGCATGATACCCCACTTTTTTTGTTTGGTGTCATGAACACATGCATCTATAAGAGTACACATGTCGTCCTCTACCCTTCTAACAAATTGAAATCATATTGGTAGCCTCTTAATGACCATTAATAGACTAACTATTAATGGTTCATAACCTTTTAATAGTTAAGAGATAATCATAAGTGTGAATGGTTAAGAGGTACCTTTTAACCACTAAAACTTAAGGTTACCTATTAATCATTAAGTTTATCACTAGTATAAAAATATGTATAGTTAAAATATAAAATGGTCGGGCTTAAATGAATCTCAAATATGTGAGTTTTGATTTTAGAGAAAGCCCATAGGTTTTGGATCAGTCCAAATACGTAAAGGCCATAACATCTACGGACCGGTTTATTTGGTTTTGAGTATGTTCGACAGTTCGAGATCGAGATTGATAGATTCTAGTGTGTTTGAAAAGAGGTTATATGTTTTTTTAACCGTCTATTATGGTATAAGATCATACGATTCTTAAATACCCAAAAATGATCATATTGAACAGTTATTAGGTAACATAATTTTGAGAAATCCAAGTATGTTCACCAAGAGCTCTCGCCTATTAGATGGGATGTCTCGGATATACAAGTTCAGACACGAGGTATATGAGTTTGTAGTAGTGTAAGAGAATATAGGTAGATTTGCTGTTTAAAAAAAATGTTCGCCGAGAGCAAAAGTAAGTGAATCTGGAGCAATCGTTTTTATTTAAAGTAAGAAGACGGAACATAACAACATTTGTTATTGAAGTTTGTGATAAATTCGTCTTAGTTATATAATATAAACATTTTTTGAACTTTTAAAAATCCCCCATGTAAACTGCTTGAAAGTTGAAATAGTTTCTCTTAGAAAATTTAATTTGATTATAAAACTCTAAAAAAATTAATGAAAAAATTAAATGTTAAGCTGTTTTGAAGCTTTGCGTCAAGCATTTCAAATGCGTAATGAGTTAACCAAATTCGAATCTTTCCCTTTTGATTTTATTTGGCTTGCAAGTCTTAATGATAGCGATTCTAATTTTAAGATTGTGAAAAGAAGATAATGCTAATGGCTCACATTTTTAAACCTCTAGAAATATTCTTAGATATTTAATACTGTTTATATAATAATATTTATTAAGTTATAATGTTATGTACTCTACAAAATTATTATTACATTTCATCCATAGAAAATTTTGTAGCCGGAACTTGCTGTTCACCCGTTCTCCATCCGTATGATCCGACCCAAGGTTATACACGTTAACAACCCGTTACAAAATCATTTTATAGTTATATGTAAGTCAACATAATAAGTACAAAATGTATAGGAGATAGATGAATATAGAGGAACATCAAATATATCTCCTTAAAAAAATTATAAGAGGAGAAATAGCCCTTTTTCTAATGGTGTTTAATCTCCTTATAAATCCAATGTTAGCAGCTGAGTATCTTTGGCAATGAGTTTTTAGGAGCTTTTAGCTACAAGCTTTTAAGAAAAAGCTCGTACTCAATAAAAAGTTTTGTTTGGTTAAGGTAGCTTCAAGCTTTTAAGTTGATAGAAAAAACTCATATTTGAACGCTTTACTAGCGTTTGAAAAAAAGTTAGCTAGCAGCTTTTACATTTGAATTTATAAGTTTGGTACTTGAACTTCTATCAATTTTTGTTAATTTATATAATAGTTACACATTTAACCCTTATTCAAAACTAACTACCCCCATGACTTTTTAGGGGCCGTAATTTTTTCACACATTAATAATTTTTTAAACAAATTACATCATAAAAATGAACATTTTATTCTCTTTAATTTGAGTATGATATTGTTATACTTCTTTAAGTTTAAAAAAGTAACATACTACGTGATTATCGGTTAGGATCGGTAACAAGCCGAGTCAGGTGAGCTCGTGTCATGTGTAAGACCAATTAGGGTTAGAACGAGTCGATACAAAAATGGTTAAATTAGTTCGGTTCGTGTCGGTACGCTTTTGAGTCGAAAAAGGTCAGGTCAGAACATGTTTCAGATTAGAATAATGCATGTCCAGAAAGAGATTTATATCAAAATAGGTTGGTTTAAAAAATTATCTATTTGAAATTAGTGTAAATTTCAGCTTTGTTTCTTGACTTTCGACATCAGCTGCGCGTTTACTGCCTTTCCATGAATTACACGTCTACATTCGGGTTATGTATGCACTGTCATCAGGTGAATCATGTACCGACACTGATTATGCGATTGATGTTAGGTTGTGCGCCCATTCCGCCGCACCACGCGGGCACGCAACTAGTTTTATTAAAAGCTTCTAGTACTCTACCAAACACCTAAAAATATTTAAAAAGCTACAGCTAACAGCTACCAGCCTTCAGCTTCCAGTTAACAGCTAGTTTTGCCAAGCATACCCTAGATCATCAAAAGAGTAAATTATAGTAATTACTTTTTTAAAATCTAAAGTTAGATCTTAACTTGTATTTGTATTTGCAAGAATTTAAACTCATTACTGCATTTGTAAAGGCAAACACCTAGTAATTGTTAAACTCGATCTGGTGCTTTGACGTTATAGAAAGAATAACGTTATTTTTAAATGGAAATATATATTAACCTAATTTATGTGTTTTTTAGAGCATTCTCATCTCATTTCCTATAATTATATAAGAGAAGTTTGCAAATTATAAAGTGATGTTGTAAGTGACTGTGAGTGTAAATTATAAGGTGGAGGGAGAAATGTAGTGATTTTTTGTAAATTTGGAGAAACATTGTTTGTCACTATTTATTTTTTAATATTTGTTGGATTGGTTGTGAGTATATGAGAGAGAAAGCTGTAATGATAAAGGTAGAAAAAAATATTATTTAATTGAATAGGAGAGATAAATACATTGTTTTTTAGTGTAATTATAGAGATAGGGATGGTGAACCGGTTGAGAATGCTTTAGTTGTAGAGACGATATGAACTTCATATATTTTTTGGGTTAGGTTATTCTACAAATGAGGATAAAAATGTGAATGATTTATAGTCACAAAAAAACCCTATCAAAAGATGTATAAAAAGTTAATAAAAAAATCAAAACTCAAAATTATATAAGAGAACGTAAAAAAATATATTTTCCCAATCTTCCTCGATCTAAAAAAACACAATATTGAGGAAAAAAAATTATTGTGTCTTTTATTTATCATTATGTTTTTTTTTTATTTTCGTCAATATATGATTATTATTTTTTATTGATATTGTGTCTTTTTCCATTGATATTGTGTTATACAACTCAACATTGTGTTGTACTTTACGATTTATTGTATCTTTATTTATTTATTATTTGTGTTTGTTTACATTATCATTGTGTTTTTTTTCTTGTCATTATGTCTTTTTTGTGGGTTTAACTTTTTGAACGAGAAAAACGTGGAAAACATTTTAGTTTTTTTTTGTTTTTTATGTATATTTTGAGTTATGCTTTTTTTATATTTTTTTAAAAGGTTTTTTTTATGATCACAAATCTTTCTTAAACTTTTCATGTTTGTCTCTCAATGTATTCCAACTTTACCTACTTTTTTACTTATTATTAAAATATAATATTATTTAAACATAGTTTTGGTCGGACTGGGAACAACTTGCGGCCACGCGCAACGATCCGGATAGGTTTATTTAACGAATTTTCATACTTTATTTATTTGTATTTTGAACTTTTATATATGATTGCCTTGATTTTTAAATCAGTTTGACCAAATTGACCACTGAACCAGAAAAACAAGGTTTAACGACTAGTTCAGTTATGAAAACATAAATTTGTTTAAAGTACAAAAACAATTCAATAAGTATGTACTATTTTACTATTTTCTAGCCCACGTGTTAAAAGAAAAGGTTACAATAAAATGGCCTAAACTGTGTTATCGGGCTTAAAATATAAAGAAAAGAAATGTTAAGATTGGATTGGGGAAGAAAGAAAAAAAAATTATAAACTTAAAATGCATTCTCGAGTTAAAATAAAAGAAAAAAAAAATAAGTGTTAATTATATTCTCGAGTTAGATCGGAAGGAAAATATAGGGAAAAGAAATTATAACTTTACAATTATATCCTCATAACAATATGGAAAGAGAAATTTAGATAAGGTAAATTAATAATATTGTAATGAATTATAAACTTTTCATTCACAATCAAACCATATTTGACTGAAAAGTTTGAAGGAAAAAAGTCTTATTTTTTCTTTTCTTTCTCCTTTTTTTCTTTTAAAAAAAATCATGAATGAAAAAAGAAAAATTTTCTTAACTTCCCTTTTCTATCACTCATAAATGCAGCATAACATTGTTGTTTTTATAATACTTTTTCATCGTAATAGTTATCTAAATTTTAGCTAGTATTTAATGATTGATTCTTTTTAGATTTAGTAAAAAAAAAAAAAAACGTTTAGAAACATTTTAAGATAAAATTTACTAAATGTTGACAAGTTTAATAATTGTTTTTGAAAAGTTTCACATTTGTCTTTGAAAAAAGAAAGAAAAAGAAAAAAAGAAAGAGTTTAATAGGATTAATACAACAATTTGAGCCCAAAAATGTGTAAGCAAACCATTATAACGGGTGTGAACTTATAACATGCTACAAAATTTATGGGTTTGGTGTAGGCTCGGTTTTTGTTTAAACCCACAAACACGCTTGGTCTAACAGGTCATATTTGGGGAGGCTTGATAATTCGAGGGTAACTCATTCAACATATTTACTTTTATAAATTATAAAAAAGTGTGTTTGATGTCGTAAACCGAACCTATTGGATATTTATACATAATTATGATAAGTACACTTTTTTTTGTTACAAATTTGTATTTTAAGCCATTAATATACAAAAATAAAATAAAAATAATCAAATTAAATTGGTTGAGTTCACGTCAACTATCGCAAACTCATGTACTATTCACATTCATATACCAAAAGATAATTTCAACCTCCCAATATTTATGAGTTCGTTTCAGATCGTAGAGTTTTGTGTCAAGTTTAACCCACTAACAAATAAACATGATCCAATTAACAACTATCACATGTAATATCCTTTCATCCACGTTTCAAATTTAATTTTCCATTAAAAAAGGCCGATGCCTATTTCCCATTATTAATGATTTAATTTTTTTATTCAAATAGAGAATACATGATTTGGTATTAAATACTTTATAAATGGAAAATAAAACTTAAAAAAATCAATATAAATAGGTTTAGAGAGAAGGTATCCCATCTCCCCAAGAAACCTCTAATATAAATAACCCTAATTCTTAAACCATCCAACCTACCAAACTCCTACCAATGGACAGACAATCTTCGTTCATCTCAAAGCTTCCGGTGATCAACGCAACGCTTGAGAAACTGAAAGTAGAGCTTGCCTGCAAGAAGCTGCAAGTGTTGGAAGCAAAACGTGTGGGAGGAGACGTGAAGGAGCTTGAAAAGGAATGGGGGTTTCTGGAATCGGATATTGATCTGTTGGAGCACACAGCTAAGGTTATGAGAGATAGTTTGATGGCCGATGGGAACATACTGGCCGGAGTTACGCCGGAGATGGTTCTTGTCACCGGCAAAGTTTGATGAAGGAATTAATCTGTTTATGTTTTAATATGTTAACAGATTAAGCTATACTCGTGTGGGGTTGATTTAGTTTTTTTCTGGTTATGTTTGAAACATGTAATCAATTCATCAATGTTTGTTAAGTGTCTTACATTAAAAGTAGAACTGAATCATGGGAATATATGGTTTATGTTTTTTTTCTTAATAATATATTGGGCGTCATGAGTTATTTAACCAATTTGAGAAAGATAATTAAAATAAAGGAATAAAGCTATTTTTTTTCGAACAAAAACTTTCATCGAAACGGCAAGAGCCTAGCAAGACGCTATAGGCCAAAAGAGGAAACCTACGTCATTGTAGATTGTTTTGTTGCTTACAAACTTACAATACATATTGAGGAGATCTTGGAAGTTAGAACATAAAAAACGAGTTTGAAGGTCAATGTGTTCATTTAATGTAAAAAACAGGTGGTCAAAGATGTGATAATTTTTTAATGGCCAGTAAATGTTGCAAACAGGTTACTCAGTGAATTAATCACATTGAGATACAATCATATTTTGATTTTTGGAAAACTCTCATCAAAAGCCAACACCTGTTAACACTCATTCGAAGGCACGACAAATAGGTAAAACCGGTTAAGTAGAATGATCTAACCAGTGAACGCCACATACTCTCCTAGTCTTCTATCATCATATGATGCCACCAAAACTAAATAATGAAAACAGAAATCAAACCTGAGTCATATAAAACAACATGTCTCTCCTTTATCACTAGCTTATTGGCTCAAAGATTTGTCAATATTATAAAATCAGAATTAAACATGCTTTTGTTGTTTTTCACTTACAACTAATGACGGGTGCATCGGAGTATGACCTGTAAGTGAGCTTAAATGATATAAAAATCTATGTATTAAGTGTTAATTTTCATGGGAACAAGATAACTACTTTTGTGTGGTTATTTGCAGGTATGAGGAAATAGAGGATGAAATCACGAGAACGTGGGCGAAAACGGCGAAGAAAACGGAGTTGAAACCAGAAAGATATGAAGAAAACAAGAAAATTGAAAAGAGACCACCGTGGCCCACGGTGGTAACCGTGGGCCACGGTCCGAGAGCTGTAACTTCCGTTTTTCTTTGTTTTTAATACGTTTTTCTTTGTCTTTTCACATATCTATCACTTGGAGACGACCTAGAGGCGATTTTTGGGTCCAAGAACATTATTGTGAGTGTAGTAATCATTAGAGACTTGATTTTGATTCTTATGATTACTATAATCGAAGGGATGATGAACCGAATCATGCTCGGCTAATTTCTTTTGTGTTCTCTCCCGAATTGTAAGGTTTTCCACTGAATGTTTGTTAATTGTTTATGTTATTTGTGGGATAGTAACTTGATCTTTTGATTATATTGCTATGGTGATTATGAGTTTGATTAGTAATTGTTAGTATAGTGTAATTCGTGTTCTTGACTATCAGTTCTTGGTGCCATAGGCAATCGGGATTTATTGGAAGGGAATTAGGGTTGGCTATATAAAACTGATTATCGAGTGACAACCTTGTGTTTTTACAACCCAAGTACTTAGTCCTCTTTTATCACAATCAAAGGCATTTTCACGAACTATGTCTACGTAGTTCATCCCAAAAGTAAACGTTAACATTATTAACATTGGGAACCTGAAATCGGGAGAGAGCATTCTTTTATTAATTCAGTTAAAACTTGTGAAATTGTTTTTAGTTATTTTCGTTAATCAAATCAACCAACCAAATCATTGAATTTATTTTCTGCACTTAGTTTAATATAGATAAATTACATAACTACTTAGTAACACATTTTCCACAAACTCCCTGTGTTCGATACCCACTTACCGCTATCTAATTAGTTGTATTCGGTTTATTTTTGAGTGAGTCTTCGACCTCACGTCAACTAACTAATTAAATTAAATTTAATACATTTAAACAATCAAATATGCTAATGATTCCCCCCCCCCCCCCCTTTTCTAATGGCTAACAAACACACCCTCCAATTTTAGTTTGCATTCAACAAATTAGTCTACAATAAAACTTAAACCATCAACTACATAACAACCTTAACTTAAACTATCAACTACATAACAACCTTGATACCACCAGGTCATATGTCCTTTAGTTAACAACATTCTTTGGCTTAATATATATCTAGCTATGAGGAATGATAGAGCCTCTAAATATATATATAAAGACAAGTCACTAATTATGTGAGCCTCCAAATATATATAAAGACAAGTAACTTCTTTGGCTTTCTAAGGATACTGTGAATGCTCAACTTAACCATTTATGTTTTATTTTGTCAAATTTAACTCATTTGACTGTTCCTAGCTTACAAGTTTGTTTTTAAGTAGTTTGGAAGATTGAATTATTATATAGTTGATTTAAACTTAAGGAAAAATGACAAAGAAAATAAAACGTAAATAAATAAACAGAAAACACCTTTACATTTTTATTCCCCATCCCCATATTGTTATTGGGAAAGCAATTCAAACCTCCAAATTTGTTTCTTAATTAGTCATCCCTCATATCTATATTTTATATCTTTTGTGAGTGAATATGAGTGTAAGAAAGAGAAAAAATCAATAATAAAAATAAGAATAAGAAGTATTTTATAATTGATTAGAGATAAATAAAGGAATGGGATTTATGTATCTTTTAAAAAAGTGAAACAAATTTAGAAAAAAGCGATACTTATTATAAGGTTGTGGATATATGTTTTACTAGTTTGTGGTCCGTGTATTACACGGGTAATTGATGAAAAGTTTGTACTTTAACCATTAAATAAAATATAGTAAACAAAACGATCATATATTTTATACAGTTACAATTTACATTAAAATAACAAAAGTTGCATAACTAAGATTACAAAACTATGTTATAAATAAGTAAAACAGTCATTGTACACTACACGTGTAATTGTATTGGTTGTTATACATTGTTTATCACAAATCAAAATCTTTAGTTCGTGTCTGCTTGTAACTCTTGATAAGGTAACATATAGGTATGCTTATAACTTTTGATATAGCCACGTATAATTGTCCATGTGATAAATAAGATTCTTCAAGTACATACAACCATAGATGAATGAGAATATATCAATGAAACTAACAAATAAAAATATCCATACACATAAAATATCATACTTTTGAATCAATTAATATATATAATGTCATTTGAGATCATGTGGTCATTTTTATCCTAAAAACATGATTATCCAAAAAACCAGATTACCTAAACTTTGATGATATAGTCATCCTTATAATTTTTTGAATTTGAAATTGATTGATCATGATAAATTTGATGTCATTAATATTCTGTGTGACAAATTATTAATTGATATTATATTTTACAATTAACAATTGTATAATCAAGCAACGTATAAAACCGGAAATTAAAATATAACAAAATGATTTTTTTTTCATTTCATATTAATGGAAAACGACAAAGACATACTAACCTTAAAGCCATGTTCAAATAAAAGTGATTATTCTGAGTTAACATAATAATAGAAGATTTTAAGGTTACGTAAAGTGAATGTAGTGATTGTTAATTATAATAGTCGAAATGATTGAATATGGAATGCTTAAATTTTGAATAATAATCCCCTGTTATTAATTAATATTATGGGAGTTGTCAAACTATTAAATTAATCGATATATATATTTTAAAAACTTATAGAAAAAAACAAAGATTTCGGATTTGTTGGAAGCATGGTAAATGACTTTTAACCGGATGAACTATTTTTTTAAAAAAATTAATGTGAAAATATATGTTCTGAAGCATTTTGGTGACAAGTGACAAAAATAAGTGAAAAATGTGAGGAGGGCTATAAGAGTGACAAGTGACAAAAATAAGTAGTCTTTTATTAGAAGAGATAGATTTTCCTCATGCCATAACCTCTCCTACATCATCTCCATTCTATCTTTAAACTCGCTTAAAATTTATAAATATATCAACCACTCGACGTATCTCCAAAACAATGTTATACTTCTGTGATGTATTTAAAGCGACGTGTAGTAAGTTTTTTTACCGGTGTCATAATTTAAAAACATACACTGCCACTTGATTTCAGGTACAAAAATTACATATGATTTTTTTCTCCACTAGTGTCGCGTGACGTTGATATAGTAATACGTAAGGTCTGTCCGTGTATGCACACATGTATTGTTTTAAGAGTAGGCAAGGATACTAAGCCCGGATCTTACTCGTCCAAAAATTCCTAATTTACATTGTTAATATTCTTTTAGTGTCACGTATTTTTTGCCGCCCCTTCCGTTGTCATCACTGTGGTACGAGTTATGACTATATAGAAGCAAATGCGTTTTTGGTTTTGTGATTTCAGTTTAAAATATACATGGTTCAATTTGAATCTCACTCTTTTTTCCTCCTAGATTAGTTGCTCTTGACTTGAATCTCAAACTCAAGATTACATATTAATTTTTTAGAATCTCTCGATTTTTAAAAATATGGTGAATATAGTTATGGTTTTAAAATTCGTTGTCGTTAAAACAAATAAAAGTTCTCGAATTTTATGTCAAAATACATGGAAATTTTGGTTGATTTGGTCAAAGCTTTTGGTTATGACCCACATACCACATTTTTGGTTTGAAATCTAGCTATGTTTTGTGTTGATGAGAATCACCAGTTTGAGATCTTTGTAGTTTGTACATAGTTGCGCTTTCTAGACCTAACGCTTTTTTTTCCTGCCTTGTGGTAGGTAGTATAAATGGTTGGTGAAGTAGGTGATGGTGGTGGTGGTAAATGGTAGGTGGCTTTGGTAATTCATAACATCAAGTGTTTTTGAATATATTTCAAAAGAATATTTGCACACCATAATAACAAATCAATAACAAAAAGTTAATAGCTTTTTTAACGGCTTTAGTGCAATATAATTGTTGGGAGACTCCGAATTACCACCCGCATACAATTTACTTTACCTGAGTTTAAATCCTAAAACAGTAGTGTTTTTCTTTATTAATGGCGTACATCAATTGAGCTGAGACTCCCAAGAGGTTCCCTTAAAATTCTTGTCACGTGCATTATTCGAACCATGATACATCCTCATTGCCTCACAGTAACTCAGCTAGTATTTACCAATTGAGCCATCTGACCAAGGATCATTGACAATATCGGGCCAAATACCCTTTGATAATAACAATGTAATAACTGGTCCAAAAACTTTATTCATCATTAGTCAAATGTTAATTAGTAATTACCGTATGTTAATTATCAACCTAAGGAAGTTAGTTATCAATTATATGTTATCAAGTCATTTAATTGAACAATTGCGTATATTATATAAATATAAAATTTTAACTCTTTTGATTTATACATTTACCATATTTTAATTAATTTACGTATGTGTTAATTAAGCAACAAATTAAACAACCTAACTTTAATTATAAAAACTACAATTTTAAAACTCTCATGGCAGCCTTTAGAATGAGTCCAATTTGAGAAAAAGATTGTTTTAATTTTGTCTTATTCTTTTGCAATATTATTGTTAAGTAAGATTAAATAAGCTATTATTTTTAAATAATCACGTGCTTATAAACGAAAAAAAACAAAATATGAGTAAAATAAACGATAATTGACTCAAGGAATCTGACAATTAATATCATATTTTCTTTGCCAGTGACTTCTAGAAAAATACTGAAGTTATAAAGTTTGGTTGTTTATATAGCATTCCACATATAAAAGGATGATATTTATTTTCACAATATATAGTCGATTTTATATTATGAAATGATGATTTCTTATCGTCTTTATAAAACCAAGGGGGTATTTGGGTGAGTTTTTCAAACTTACTTATGCTTATTTGATTTTTTTAAAGTAAAAACACTTTTGAAAAGCTCATTTTTGAAGCTTTTTGAGACCTTTGTTAAACACATTTTGTTTTCAAAAATCAAATAAGCAAAATTTTAAATCTTACCCAAACACCCTCTAAATATGTACTAGAACTCGATTTGACAAAGACTGGAGTTACCCATTCCTGTACTCTTGAACACACCCGATGTACAAAGAGTTCATGCATCCCGATCATAATGGGTCTCGAACAAAATCAGTCATATATATAGATAGTGATGGACGTATGCGTGTGACGTAGATTGGAATCACAAAAGTACACGTAGACGTACAATTCTTAAAAGAAAATTGATATGTTAGTGAATGATGAAACGGTAAATAAGGGTGTCTTATAGATGTGCTAACTACCATTGACCTTCTGGTTCAATTGCATAGGGGTGCTGATTAACGTTTGAAATCATATAGTCTTAGGTTTGAAACTTGAATCAATGGAGGTTTTTTTATAGTGGTGGGTTTCCTTCTTGGTGGTGTTGGATGAGTCAGGATTGAAGTATTAAAATCAGTATGGACAGTTGATATCTTGTCTTACAAAGACTTACTCGAATATTAGGAGTAGTTCTAAACGTTGTTAAAGAAAGAAAAACAATAAAAAGAAAAGAAAAGGTGTGCTAAGTTTTTAATTAACTTTGTATTGATTTGACACCGAAGCTCGGATCGACCATCTAGTAACTATAAATTAAACCTTCTGGAAACAAATGTTATATTTGATATCTATCAAAATGTGGTAAAATGAATGTGAAAACATAACTAAAGTGTAACAATATAGCAAACGTCTAAATTAGTGAAAAACATAACTAACACGTTTTAAATCAAAACATAAACAATCAAATCAGAAAAAACTAAAAAAACAATTTTGAAATTAAAATCAAAGACACCCGAAGGAATCATGAACATGAGAGTAAAGAGAAAATAACCTACCGCCGTCAGTGCAAACGTACTATTTATTAAGAATTTCCGTCCATATTTAATAGGTCGTACGTCGTAGCTAATGTGAAGCTATTCCATTTACTAAAGAGGTCTGCTATAGATACACCACTTAAACCCATTAAACACCATTCCCCCATCTAATCATAGGCTTCATACGCAACGTATGCTGACATACGCAGCGTATGGAATAATAACTTAAGTTAGTCAAATCAAGGAAGACATACGATTATATGGAAAACCATACGAGTCATATGCTATAGAAACTATACGAGCCATATTCTTTTGTATACAGTTCGTATTATATGGAAGACGAGATGCATAAGATTTCATACGAAGCATGTAAATCTAACATAACCATATGAACCGTATAAGAAAGAATACAAATCGTATGCATACAGGTTTATGAAAAATCATGAAAAGTAATCTATACGATCTGTATAAAAAATAATACGAAACGTATGATGAATAATCTTTAAATTGTACAATTACTTTTGCAGGAAGCGTGAAACGTGTTTTAACATTTAATCCATCAATCTATCGCTGATATTTATGTGTAATCGATGCTAGTGGTGTTGGTGTTGGTGATGATAGAGGTGACGGTGATGATTATGATTTTGGTTATGAAGATAGTTTTGGTGATGGTAGTGACGAGGATCATGGTTTATGATGATGCCTAGTATGATAAATGCACAATTTAGCTATTATGGTTTATCTTTTAAAGTTGACGCACGTAAACGTTATCTTTTTTTGTTGTATGTGTGGATTCTACTAATTTGGATGGATGTAGTAGTATTTTCCTTTTCCAACTATGTTGGGGTTTGATGAATGTTAATGTTTATATTTTTATGTATTTGTTATACAACTACGTGAGTTTAGTACTTAGAAATGTTCATGGTTTCGTCTTTTTTAGGTCAAACCCAAAACCGACCCAAAGTCTTCACAAATCCTAAAAAATGGACGTAGTTAAAGTTTATTGATGCATATAAAAAGTTTTCAATATTATAAACATTAAACAACAACGTTGTCAACCAGTTAACGTACCCTAATATATACTTTGACGATAAATAATATTATTTGACGTTTTGCTTAAAGAATCTGTTACAATAAATGTACTAGACTTTTATATCTTTATTATTGTGTTTGTTTTAGACGGTTGTTATAAGGAAAACTTATTTTGTTATACATTCAAATACGAACTGTATACATTTTAGATGATTCGTATTTGAGCTATACGAAATGTATCCTTTTTGTACAAAGCGTTTATTAATTTTACTTAGAAGTTGTTCATATGAATCGTATGCTTTTCATATTATTTGTATTGTTTATACAAAAGCCATATGAACCGTATAACATTACATACGAAGCGTATGACGTCTAAAAAAGTATTTCAACATACGAGTCGACGGGTCGTAAAATGTATACTAAATGGTGTGTAAATAAAGCCTAGTTAATAGGCTGGATAGTGTGTGAATAGAATTTGCATTACTAAAGGTTTGTTAAAAGTCAAGAGCATAGTCAAATTTGAAGTGTTCAATCAGTCACCTACTTGTCATTACCGTCTTCAGGTTCAGGATAAAGATCACCCCACCTAATTTTCTAATAAGTATTTATCATGGAAAAATTAAGAAAAATTTTCTTTTGGTTTCTTGATATTATTGTAAAATAAGAACATCAAATTTGACTTTGAAAAGAATATATAAATTAGTGGCCACTTGGTAGGGCTGTACTTAACTATAAATCAAGCCGGATCCGGCTCGGCCGAAGGTAAACATGCCAAGCTGACAAATATGTTGGAAAATATATGAAAGAAAAATAAAACATATACATTTAATTTGAGTTTTAAGTTTCAACTCATTAAGTTAAATTTATTTTAAGTTTCAACTTATTAAGACTATTAAAAGAGTTTCAACTCATATATTCAAAGAAGAATAAATTTGGAAAAGTTATTTATTAATTTTATTTAGTTTATTAAAACATGTTTCGACTTTGAGTTAATTTTTTTTAAATTTTGTTTCCTATAAATAGTAAATACTAGGTCTTACATAGCAGAAAATCACACAAAAAACAACTAGTTTTTTAGAGACTTCGTATACTCTAAAGAACACTTCAAAAAGAAGCTAAAGAACAATCCAAAAAGACGACATTCTCCAACATTATTATTTTTTCTCTTCATTCAAGGTTTAACTTCGAATGCTTGAGCTCTCCGCAGCACATATACTGTTCTGTTTGTTATACTTTGTGAGACAGACATTCATCGAAGAAGAGACGCATAATCTGTTTTAAGGGGTTTGTATTGAACAAGAATCCTCAACCAATACTAACGACTTCAATTGTTTAAGTGAAGAGTCAAAAACAAATTCAAAGACACTTTTCATTGAGAGAGCATCTTTGAATATTTTTACATTCAAGTAAGTTTATTTATTATTCGTTGAATATCTTTAAACACAACAAAGTAAAAGATACTTCACGAAGCATAACCAAAATCTATGAAAGTTGAATCGAAACTCCGTTCTTGTAATACGCTATTGATTTAATATAATACTCCAATAAAATCGACTTGTACTCAATATTTTAACTTTTTGTGAACCCAAAAACCTTGATTATAATACTCCAATAAAAACCTTTACACAAAAATATGCTTTTATGATTATAGGAAGTTCGTTCACATTTTTATCAAAATATACAATATAATTAATAAAGGTACTCTCTTTATACATAAACGAATAAAATTAACTAAATAAAATTATTTGAATGTAAAGATATTCAACGATGCTCTTTCAATGAAACGTGTCTTCGATTTTGCTCTTGACTTTTTATTTAAACAATTAAAGTCGTTATCGTTGGCTGATGATTTGTGTTCGACACAGGTCTCTTAAAACAGATATTGCGCGTCTTCTAGCACTCGAAGTTAAACCATGCATGAATTAAGAGAAGAAAGTTTAATGTTGGAGAATGCTTTGTGTTCTTAGATTGTTCTTGAGAGTATAAAATTCTCTCAAAATATAGATGTTTTTGGTGTGATTTTCTACCATGTAACACTCGGTATTTATGTGAAAACAAAATTCAAACACCTTTTAAGAATAATTTACCTGAAAGATGTAGCATTAATGGTTTCGAACAAAATTTATTCATGGTTTGAGTAGTTGAGTTGAAACTCTTTTTAAATGCTTAATAAGTTGAAACTCAACAAAAATAATTTAACTTAATGAGTCTTTTTTTTTTTACATCAAAAATTCACCTTTATATTGTATTTATAAGGATTTGAACTCACAACCTTACATTTGTAAGGAGACACCTTAATTTAATGAGTTAAAACTAATTAAAGTTAAATTAAATTATTTATTTTTTTCACATGTTTTCCAACAAAATAAGCTTGACCTATTGGGCTTAAACTAAAAATAAAAATATTATATTTGAGTAAACTGATATAATAAATTTAAGGTGGTCTCTAGTGGATATATGAATCATATTTTTTTTAAACAACGCTTCCAATGTTTGAACTATTATTATTATGGCTTAAGTTAAACAAGTCAAACGAAGCAAACCAATGAGCGAGCTTACCTTGTCTTGTTTGAATTCAAACGAATCACGTGTTATAGAATAAGTGTCTGGTTAGAATCTTGTTTAACCGTTGTACTCAAGTATAATGCACACATCAAAAGTTGCTTTTTATCAATCTTTATCGTTTGATTTTAAGCTTTAGCACTTGGATAGGCTCGGGTTCTGCTCTTCTACTTCCTTTGTGTGGAATTTATGAGGCATGATGGGACACGAGTTGGTTGTTTTGGACTAACATTCTTGTTTGGGTCTTGGTGAGCAAACGGCTGTTACCTGCACACTCAACCTGGACTCGAATAATGGTATTCTCAACCAGGTTTGGAGGTTCGGGTCGCGCGGGTTTTATACTCACCCCTATAGGAGCAAATGAGTGTTACTTGCAATATCCGACCAGACCCCACCCGGTTTGGGTATTCTCAGGATCCGAGGACCGACTCTAATGTAATATAACTGGGTCTGACCTGTTCAGGTCTCACGGGTCTCACCTTATGTATGCTCACCCCTAGATAGGTTATCAAACATGGGATTGAAGTCTTTGGAGATTGCCAACTCATTTGTTGAATTGTTGGTTTCACATGAAGTTTGGTTGCTTAAGTATTAATCTTGTACCCTTGCTCATTTTGATACTTGTTTGGGCCCAACTTGGTTGGATTCACATTATTATGTATATCGTCTTATATTATGTTTGGGCCCAACAAGTTTACATCTATACTATATTACTATATACCCACAGTATGAACCTTCAATTCAAACATTGAAATGATCGAATAGCCGTGAGAAATCCGGCTCGCTCCATTTCCCGATTTTAATCCTTTTTCCTTTCCGGCAAAATACCTTATTAGCTTAGGGTCGCTTACAACATCTAATTGGGGGTATGAAAGTGATTTCTGGTAATCAAAGACTCTTTTGAAAAATTTCAACTTCACAACTTCATTTGAATTTCTGAACATTCTTTTCTATTTTAGAATTCATTTATTGGTGTCAAAATAAGATATGTGATATAAAAATGGAGGATCTATTATCTTTTCTTTTCTCTCGTTTTTCTTTTTCAAAAAATGATCTTGGAGGTTGTGTAATGCTTACTCTCAAACTTTTCGTTTACACAGTAGTAATATTCTTTGTTTCTCTCTTCATCTTTGGATTCCTATCCAATGATCCAGGACGTAAATCTTTTTTTTTAATTGCTGTACCCTTTTAATCTTAATATTTAGATTTTAGACTAGTGAAACTTTTTTATATTACAATAAATAAAAGATTAAAATTTAATTTCTTGTTAGACATGTGGCCAGCCGGCCCCTCTAGTCTTAATAAGGTTTGACCATTCTTGATTAAATATGCAGGCTGAACCTTATTTTACATGTAACTATTGATCCAAACATAATCAAAGAAACAAATGTTGCCTGTGTGGTTCTACCAATATTTTATGGCCATGAAAGTAACAAGTGAGTTACCACAGCCTCACTATATATACACACAAGAAACTACAAATGCATCAACATGCAACACATACTTGTGCATAAGAAAACGTCGAAACACGCGAAAATGATAACGGTTATGCCATCCATCCTAGTTCTAGCAGTCTTACCAGCAACTTTTGCAACAGTAAGCTACAACATCACCAACACCACTGCACAAACTCCAGGTGGGGTCCGGTATGAGAACCAAATCGGGTACAAGTTCTCCAAACACACCTTAAAGTCCGCAAACTTATTCATATGGAGAATCTTTCAACAAAGAAACAAGGCCGACCGTGCAAACGTGACAAATGTCCATCTATTCCTTGATGACATGGACGGCGTTGCTTATTGTGAGAATAACGAGATCCACTTCAGCACAAACTATATTGCGGGTTATCAAGGTGATCTCATGAAAGAATTTAGTGGTGTTATTTATCATGAAATGACACATGTGTGGCAGTGGTCGGGTAACGGGTCCACCCCCTCGGGATTGATTGAAGGGGTTGCTGATTTTGTGAGACTAAAGGCCAGGTACATACCGAGCCATTGGGTCCAGCCAGGGCAAGGTGACAAGTGGGACCATGGGTATGACGTAACTGCTCGGTTTCTTGATTATTGTGAGGGTCTTAGATACGGGTTTGTGGCTGAACTTAATAAGAAGATGAAGTATGCTTATAGTGTTGACTATTTTGTTGACTTAGTTGGGAAGACTGCTGATCAGCTGTGGAGTGACTACAAGGCTGCTTATAATCATAGTTAATACATGAACAAGAATATTTTATTATGTTACATTCTTATTTAAAAGAAATGGTATAGTTTGACTTTTATGGTCAAACTAGAAATATCTAAACTTTACTTAAACATCATCATCATCATCGTACTCAGTATATCCCACCAATAGCAATGCTATGGTAGGGTCTGAGGAGGGTAAGATGTAGACAGCCTTACCTCTATCCCATAGGGATAGAGAGGCTGCTTCCGGTGAGACCCCCGGCTCGATAGTAGTTTTGCATCAAGCCTTGGACATAAGGCACATAGCACTCAATCATCGGGACACCGGCTGATCGGTGCATGTGCCCTTGTCTTTCGGCTATCAACGCCACCACATGATGCCTGATTAACCTTCCGCCACTTTTAACGTTATTTTCACGAGATTAGTAAAATAACGTCAAAATTAGTGCAATTTTACTTTTGCCCACCCGAGGGTTCACACATATATACATTATATGCGCGCACCGCAAGCAGGGCGTAACTTTACTTAAACATATGCTTCTGTAATTTTTATTGACATACTATATATATATTTATGTGAAAGTTCCTAAACAACAGAAATAACATCAGTAATGTTGTTGAAATTTCTCCGCTTCTTCATAAGCATCTTGGCAAAATCAAGAGCGCGACGTTCACAGTCGGATCGTTTGGCCGGATTAACGATCGACTCAAAGTCCTCGACATGAGCCACCCCAACAATTCGCCTGTTACATAAGTTATGAATAAATAAAATATAATATCAGAATAAACTTAAGAGCTGCATCAGTTATGAATCACCTTATCATTTTGGCAGCCGCAAATCCCAGCAAATCATGGAATACACCGATCATATATTTTTGTTTTACAAGCTCCCAAAGCTCGGTATCTTTATAAATTTCATGAAGATATGCCTCCCCAGGCCCGTCTTTGTGTTTATCCCAAAGTGATGTAAACTTTTTGTGAAAAAGATTCCAAGTTTCGGATATGGTATTGATGATCCATTCTTTATATGTCTGCATTCATAATTCACAATACAGCAATACTTAACTTATGGAACCAGAAATAGACACTAGTAACAATTTAATATGTTAAACTAGACATACTTTTCGGTCATCTGCATATCCATCTTGTGCAAAATAAGCCAAAAACAGGTTTCCAATGAAAGCGCCGATGTCAAACCCCATTGGCCCATAGAAAGAAAACTCTGGATCAATGACTTGAGTTGAATCTTGAGTAACCATGACTGAACTTGTATGGAGATCACCATGTATTAGAGCTTGTGTTCTCTCACAAAACTTTAAGAGTTTTAAAATAATAGAATGAGAAATATAAAAAATATTAAAAAAAAAAAAGAAAATAAAGCATGGTTGATTGAGTATGTACATAGACTTGAGCTCAGCAACTTCAACTTTCAACTCTTTGTCATTCCGAATAGCCTCGGCATCACCATCAAGATAAGGTGAAGTCCAACGGTTATGTTCAGAAATCTTGTAAGGATCTGAAAACACCACTTGCTCGGTCAGCCTGCATATCTCCACGTTTCCACAGAATTCGGCCACTGCACTAGGTAAAATCACATGTCATGTGCCTTAAAGCATACATAAACATAAATGTAACATCCGGCCAATATTGTCCACTTTTTGCACAAGAGCGAATGCATCATGGATTGCTCTGACTCAGTCACGATTAACCATGGATATCTCCACTTATCCACATCAAATGCACACCCACTGACAAGCTGCTCCAAGAGTTAGCACACTTTTGCATGGACCAGCTGGACACAGAGAAACATGCCACAAAGTACCAAAAACTTTAAAAAATCGTAACATGGGCTACAAGCAGTGTTGCAAAAATCCCGACCAATCATTGATTAATCCCTGATTAATCGCTACTCCCCACTTCACTGATTAATTTTGGGCTAGTCGACCAATTAATCGGTCAATGGTCAAATCAGGCCAAAATCGACGGTTTCCGGCAAGATTCCGACCAAAATCAGTGGTTTCCAGCAAGATTCCGACCAAAATCGGCGGTTCCAGGTGTGATTCCAGCAAAAACCAGTGGTTTCATGCGAGATTTCAGCCAAAATATGTTTGTGTATGTATAAAACTGAAAATTACAAATAAAAATGTGTGCGTTTATATATAAAACTGAAAATTATACATTAAAGTCCGATCCGATTAACCCCGATTAATCGCAAGTCCCCACAACCACCCGACTAACTAGCGATTTTTACAGCACTGACTACAGGCGGTCAAGTGGGGTTACGGACCTCATAAGTAGCGGACGAAATTGGCCTATATCCAACACGAAATCTACCGAAGATTTTCTCTAAATTTTAGCAATTTATAGTTATGTCCTTTTTAGTCTACGTAAATCACTAAATTGACATACTTTACAGTTTACACACTCATTAAAGTCCTTAACTTCAATATTTAATTGCCATATTTTGTATTTGTGTCAAAATAAAAGTTACCAATACTTCCAAAAAGACAAGAAAACATAAAAAAAGCAAGTGTTCACCTGCACTCTTATGTTGTGTAGTTGTAAGATAAAGAAGAGACGTGTAAAACAAAGTATTCGCCATAAACTCCGACATGTGTTCAGCTAACAACGGATACTTCTCTCCAGAAACCAAGCCTTTCTTCAATATTATATGCGGCGGTTCGATACACCGCATGCCAATTAACGACAAAGTTCTATCAAAGTGATAAACTTCTGGAACATGTTTTGGACACAACTCATGCTGACGTTTAAGAGCTGTAGCTTCAAAGTACGATCGTTCCTTGGCCAACGGCCAAGTCTCACCGATCAAACGGACATATGGTACGGCCTGTTTAATGACAACTGAACCGGATGGAGAGATGACGATGTAGACGAAGTTGAGGTTGCCGTCACCTACTTCTTTTATTTTGAGGTTGATGAGTTCGTGCCCGAGATTGGAGGCTAAGGATGGTGTGGATTTGATGTATTCGATTAGCGATTTCTCGTCGAGTACTCGGAATCCATCCGTTGTCATGTTTACCGGTTGGGTTGGTGTTGATGGCTGAGAGATGTTTTGAAGAGCAAAAGCTTGACTTGTTTTAAAGACGAATAAAAATGGAAAGTTATACAATGAACCAGGACCACAACCTTTTTCAAAACGAATGTAACACAGATGCTTGAAAATTAGTTGATTTCATTATTTATTTTATATATATAAAAAAATAAAAACTGATTGTTTGTTAAAAGTTTTAATTTTTTTAAAGTTTTTAAAAGAACCCAACCCATAATATAATATTCATAAAAAAAGACTAATGATTTGTATTAGAGAAACACACGTGGTTTGTCCATATTTCACGTATAGTCATTAGTCTCCACTTTTAAAAAAAATTCTAGCTATTCACTTAGTTGCAACACTCATGGTAAGGCCACCCGTAGTGGGCGGCGAATTCCGGCGATGATGGGCGAGCACACCCCATACACCCCCCCGGTGTGTGTGGGGGGGGGGGGGAGGCGATTAGGGGATGGGGGACTATTTATTGCCTGCTTTCCTTTTGATTTTATTATTATTATAATTGATTGTGTGTGGTATATATATATATATATATATATATATATATATATATATATATATATATATGGTAAGGATCCTAAGAGAACCCTTTGTAAATTGAGAACTTTGAGAACTATTTTGGACAACTAAAAACACCTTTAAAAAAATATTTAAAAAAATCATAAAACAAAAAATAATAAAAATTTTAAAAAAGTAAAAAAACCAAAATTCTTATATTTCATTCCGGTTTCATTAAAAAAAATTAAAAAAAACGTCGTATTATACACATATGTATAATTTTATATAATCTTTAGTTACGTAATATACACATATGTACAATATCATTTATCTTAAATTATACAAATATGTACAAAAAAACATGTAAATGTATATATATGTATATATTATACATATGTGTATATAATTTAGCTAAACCGAATTTTTTTTAATTATGAAAACGGGATGATAAAATAAGAATTTGGTTTTTTTACTTTTTTGATTTTTGTGTTTTTTTTTATTTTATGATTTTTTTAATTTTTGGGTTTTTTGTGGTCTAAAATGGTTCTCATAGTTCTCAATTTCAAAAAGGTTCTCTCATGATCCTGATCCTGTATATATATATATATATATATATATATATATATATATATATATATATATATATATATATTGGGCTACAACGTCATTACACCCCAAAAACAAAAACCCACAATTTGCTAACTGGGCACCACATGACGCAAAGCGTCTCATTTTATAGCTCATCCACTACACATAGCCTATGAATGTCTCTTAAATTTTAAAATAGACTACATCTCTTAAACGTCGATAAAACTATGTCGTGAATGTCTCATCCAGTCCTTTAGGCACATCGATTTTTCTCAAACAAACCCATGTTCTAAACCATGTAATCTATTTCTCTATAAACTTTGCGTGTTTCACTCCTGCATCGATTATGGCATCTCTAACAATGTCTAAACACATGATAATGTTCGTGTCATCCCAACCAATTCTAGCAATCCCATAACGAACCTATGGTTTTACATATGCAGGTAAGTTGGGTATGGTTTGGTTTAGAAAACTTTTAAAGAGAATTATTTTTTTCATACCCATTAATTGCTTCCAATTTCCAAAAACCTTCGAAATCACATGTATACTTATTTCTCACACGTATTATCATGCATTACACACATATATTATCCAGCCAACAAATAGAACCACCAGATTTTGATTACAACATGAATACCGATTTTGACCCGCAATGGTGATATAAGCAGTACAGAAGCAAATGACACTGACCCGCAGTGGTGATATAAGCAGTACAGAAGCAAATGACACTGACCCGCAGTGGTGATATAAGCAGTACAGAAGCAAATGACACTGACCCACAGTGGTGATATAAGCAGTACATAAGCAAATGACACTGACCCGCAGTAGTGATATAAGCAGTACAGAAGCAAATGACACGATAAAATAGTTGCAGCTCATCTTTCTCCTTTAGTGTTCGGTTCACGAACTTTTATTAATATTTGCATGCCATCCACATCGCGTGTTAGATTACAGAGCCGTAGAAATAACATCAGCAATGGTGTTAAAACTTCTTCGTTTCTTCATAAGATTCTTAGCAAAATCAAGAGCCCTTCGTTCACAGTCCGCTCGTTTCCCAAGATCAGTTATAGACTCAAAATCCTCAACGTGAGCCACCCCAACAATTCGCCTGTCATCCAAACATTCTTAAATAAGTCAAACTATGTCATCAAATCAAATCTTACAATACCATAGGACAAAAGAAACATGTTAAATACAGTAGCATGCGTATGAATTACCTTAGCATTTTGGCAGCAGCAAATCCAAGCGAATCATGAAACAAATCAATCATGTATTTCTGTTTAACAAGCTCCCATAGCTCCACATTATTATAAATTTCATGAAGGTACGCCTCACCGGGCCCGTTCTTGTGTGTATCCCAAAGAGAGGTAAACTTTTTATAAAACAGATTCCATGTGTCTGCTACTGTATCAATTATCCATGCTTTATACGCCTGCATTCACAATAATCGCCTTAAGAAACGCAAAATGATGATGCATAAATTCACAATCTCAATAGTTTGACGTACTTTCCGGTCATTTCCTTGCTCTGCATGCCCATCTTGTGAAAAATAGGCCAAAAACAAGTTTCCAATAAAGGCACCGATATCAAACCCCATCGGCCCATAGAAAGCAAATTCTGGGTCAATGACTTGAGTTGACTCGTGAGTAACCATGACGGAGCCGGTATGAAGATCACCGTGTATTAAAGCTTGTGTTTGTTCACAAAACCTGTACAATGCGTCTCAATTATTATCATATACAAATTGGAAATTAAACAAAACATAAAAAAAGGGGAAAAAATATGAGAATTACCAAAATATCCGGTTTGAGTATTGACTTAGACAAAATGGCATTGATTTTTATATTTACTCATATATCATTTAGCTTTCTTTTTTAATTAAGAATATTACTCCAAATGGAAATCTACTGCATTAAAGTGATCCCATCTGTTGTGCCAAAATTGACACATGTGGATCAGTAATTTTCGAATGTCAAGACTATTTTGTTAATTATCTCGGTCGAAAAGGCTATTTTGGTAATTTTTCCAAAAAAAATATTAAGTGATTTAAGTATTTACTTAGACTTCAACTGAGCAACTTCAAGCTTTAACAAATTATCATTCCGAACAGCCTTGGCATCACTATCAAGATAAGGTGAAGTCCAACGGTTAAACTCAGCAACCTTGTACGGGTCTGAAAATACCACTTGTTCAGTCAGCCTACACAACTCCACATTTGCACAAAACTCAGCCACTGCACAAAAAATTTCCATCTCAACAAACAATCTACCAACTCGAAACCTTAAAAAACACAAAAGAAATCTTATATTCACCTGCACTTTTATGTTGTGTGGTCGTAAGATAAAGCAGAGACGTGTAAAACAGAGTGTTAGCCATGAACTCCGATATGTGTTCAGCTAATAAAGGATACTCAACTCCAGCAATTAACCCCTTTCCTAATATTATATGCGGTGGCTCTATGTATCGCATACCGATTACCGACATTGTTCTGTCGAAGTGGTAAACTTCCGGAACATGTTTGGGGCATAAACCGTGCTGGCGTTTAAGCGCGGTGGCTTCAAAATATGATCTTTCCTTTGTCATTGGCCATGATTCACCGATACAACGAACATACGGTATAGCCTAATCACATGAAAAAAGTAATAATAACATTATTTACTACTTTTTTATATTAAATTATAATAAATTTTCTCTAAAAAGTAGTGCTTCATTCAATATAGAACGCAACCGGGCAACAAGCTGAATAGCAAAATTTTTGTTATTAATGATATGACCCCAAATCTGTTCCAACACGACCCAAATCATCCTTTTTTTAATTTGACCTGTTTCGACCCTAACCTGTTCTGACTCATGACCATTTCTGACCCGACCCTACCCGTTTGCCGGTCCTAAGCAAAACCAAGTCATTTAAAAATAAAATTCATATATCTGTTGGGTACATAACATTACTATTTCAGTTACATTATTATTGATTTGTGTATCACATAAACCCTAGGTATTGTAAGTACTATTAGCTACTTCAATTAAAGTTAATAAACCCTAATTTAACAAACTACATGGAATATTAATTGGGGAAAACCTGTTTGATGACGATTGAATCAGTTGGAGAAGTGACGATGTAGACGAAACTAAGGTTGCCGTCACCGACTTCTTTGATTTTAAGGTTGTCGACTTCGTTACCGAGCTTGGAGGCTAAGGATGGTGTGGATTTGATGTATTCGATTAGGCTGAGGGGTGTGGGGCGCTAACCGGGGCGCGAGCGGGGCGCTAGCGCGGAAATCCAGGCAGGCGTGAGGCTGGTCGCGGGAGAAGAGAGAGAAAAGAGCCGTTAAATAGCCTTTGGAGCCTGCAATAATTTAATTAATAATAATAAAATTAGGGTTTAGTTTAGTTGACTTACTCGTTCGACTTCATCAGCATTGATTAAAACAAACTCGTTACGGTTATGAGAGCCTGCAATAAGTCGTCCTTTGGTATCCATTGAATCATCTAAAAGAAGAAGATAGAGTGAGGTGTAAGAGGTGTAATTATAATTACTATGTGTGTGGTGTTAGAAGAAGATGTAGAAGAGAAGAAGACAATGACAGACAGCTAGTGGGTGTTAAATTCTAGAGAGAGAGTGTGTGAATAATAATAATAAAAGTAGAGAGAGAGAGAGAGTTGAACGCGTATGTAAAAAAATAAAAATAAAAATTCGCTGGAGCCCCTTTACACCAGGGCCAGGGGCTCCAACGGGGGCTCCAACACCCCCGTTATCCAGTTTCTCTCTCTGCCACACGTCATAATATTATTGGCTGGAGCCCCCACTGGAGCCCCCATTAGAGCCCCCACACCCCTTAGCCTTAGCGATTTCTCGTCGAGTACTCGGAAACCTTCAGTTGTCATGTTTTCCAGCTGGTTTGGAGTTGACGGCGGATGCATGAGAGTTGAAGATTCTGTTTGGGGTTTTGGAGTGGAGTTTGTTTGTTTTTCAAAAAGGCGTTAATTGCGTTAGAAATATTATAAAGTAAAGGTTGAACGAATACGAGACAATTATAAAGTGGAATTATCGATTTGAGGCATGAGTCATGCGTGTGACACGTGGCGAGTTGTGATTGTAGGGATAATAATGCATTGAACCTGGTCACTTCACTTGTTATATTGTTGGGCTGTGAAAGACGTGGGCTCAGATATTTGGGCTTGGTAGTTTTGTTTTGTAGGCTTCTGTACTTAAGTTATAAGCATGGATGGAAATCATGGATCAAAAAAAAAAAAAAAAGATGAAATCGAAGAATCGATGATGAAGTAAATCTTTTCTATTACTTAAACACAATCTAATGGTAAAAAAAATTTAGACTTCTGAAACAAAACCGCATTTTGACTGAGCAGGCCACCTACTTATGCCCGAACCCGCCCATATAAAACCGAACTATCCCGAATTGTGGAACTTGAAACTCAAAAAAAAAAAAAAAGAATATGAAAGATTCGTTTCAGGTTTCAATTTAAAAATCTCGAACATAAGAAACCCGATCTGGAAACCCAAAACCATAAATTTCAACCCGAAACACTCCTGCTTTTTAGTATAATTATATTCCTACCTAACCAATAAATTAGACCACCCGTAGTGGTCAATATTGGGGTCGAGATTGGAGAAAGATTTGGGGGAACATCGCCCCCGCCTTGGAAAAGTGGATGGAGATTATGAAAGCCGAGAAATATTTCTCGATGTAATATGTGGGGCCCACCATAATTTTATTAATTATTTTATTTATATACCCATTAAAATTGTGACACCTCACCCCATAATCTCTCTTATACCACTACACTTATAAAATAAAATCCATCTTTTTGCTAACTATGCGTCGCGTGACACACTTTCCCCCCATTTCCCCCTAACGCTACACTTTTAAAATAAAATCCATCTTTTTGCGAACTATGCGTAGCGAGACACACTTTCTCCCATTTCCCCATAATACTACACATGGTCTTAGTATAAATTATAGAAAAAAACAATAGCTTAGCCATTTTGATATCCCAATTAATCATGTTTATACTCGCAATAATCCATTATTTAGTAGTTTTAAAACTCATAAAACCGAAGAGATTTTCACTTTAATCCAAAATTTATTTATTAACATCTTCTATTATCTTTTCTTCCCTCCCTTTTATATAAAACTCTTTGGATCAAATCTGAGTCATTTTATAAAAATTCAAAATATCTCCAACAAGAGAAAGACTTCCAGATTCTGAAGCAATCATGTTGGTTCTTCCATAAGTAGAAGTTATTATTATTATTATTATTGGTGAATGAATCCAACTACCACCTGACTGATTGACTTAATAAATTCAATCCTATGGCCACATCGGTTCTACTTCTACCACTGTTGTTGCTGTTAACCATCGCCTTATTGATCATCTCCGCCGAGTGTTTGCCCGTTGACTCCATCATCCAACACACCCAGTCGTACGACGGCGGTTTGTGCTTTAATCTCGTCCAGCCTTGGGGATATACTTGTGTTGAACACACCGTGAGTTCCTTCTTCAACGCTAGTTGACTTTTTCCATTATTGTTAACATTGACTTACTGAAATAGCAACTTGGTTGCACGCCAAGTGTTTGATAATTTAACTGCTCATCATCATCATATGCTAAGCTAGATCAAGAAGTATTGTTTGATAAGGATGATATTATTATTATTTGAGAGTTCTTTAAAATAACAGTTACTTTTCTTGATTGCACTATAATTTTGGGACGGGTGGTCACGGTTCGGTTTGGTTATTAGTCTCAACTAAATTAACCAATCGTTTTCGGTTTGTTCTGTTAATTTTTCGGTTTGGTTTCGGTTAATAACCAAAATCAAATTTGGGCTAAAATTTTTACTTAGAAATACATGAAATGGATGCATAAATACATGAAATGTTGGGCATAAAACATCAAATACATGAATTGGAGGTATAAAAGCTAAATATATTAAAATATAAACGGTTAGGTTCGATTAATTTCGGCTAACTAAGGGTAAAAAAACCGGTAACTGCTTTTTGGTTAATTCAGTTTTCGGTTAATTTTCGGTGTCGGTTTTCGGTTTGATTCGAATAATTGTTCAGTTATTGCTCACGGGATCTGGTGTCAAGTGTTATTGATGAATTATGATATGGGTATTTGATATTTTGTTTGTGATAATATGTTCATTTTGCCAATTAGGAAATCACTCATGAGGTAACTATTTCTTGTTTACAATTGCAGACACAAACCGACGATGGGTTCTTGCTAGGTCTACAACGCGTGTCACCGGGCATTGTTAATTCGGGTGTAGAAAAACCGCCTCCTGTTTTACTCTTACATGGACTCTTTATGGTAATATCACACAATATTATCATTCTACAACTTTAGAATTGAAGTTTTAGATAATAATTTTAACTTAATTAGGGTGGTGATGCTTGGTTTATGGACTCCCCAAATCAATCATTGGGGTTTATCCTCGCGGACAGTGGTTTTGATGTTTGGGTTGGGAATGTGCGCGGTACAAAATGGAGCCACGGGCATACAACTTTATTAGACGGCGACAAGGTACACAAATTCTGTATTAGATTCAATCGTTAATTATTGTTAGTTTTTTGGCTAACTCGTTTTTTTGTATTTTTGATTTAGGAATTTTGGGATTGGAGTTGGGAAGAAATGGCTCTTTATGATCTTGACGCAATGCTTACTTATATAACTTCAAAAACTACCTCTAAAGTTTTTGTTGTGGGACATTCACAGGTTTTGTAAGCACTTCGTTTTTATCATAAAATAATCCAATTAAGGAATGTCTCTTTGATAATCTCCATTTTCATTTTTTTCCAGGGAACAATAATGTCGTTGGCTGCTTTTACTCAACCTGATATTGTTAATATGGTTGAGGCTGCTGCGCTTCTTTCTCCTATATCATACTTGGATCATATCACATCTAAGTTTGTTCTTAATCTTGTGAATATGCATCTAGAAGAGGTTTAATACTTTCATCTGATAAATACTTTTCAAATTCAAGTGAACTTAAGTGTTTGGAAGTTATAATAATACATCAACATTTTATTAACAGGCACTATCATTACTTGGAATACACCAACTCAACCTGAAGAGGTTTTTCTTTAATCTTTATATTTTATACGATTTTGTAGTTGTAATAATATCAATGATGATATCTAATTATCTACGCTTGTTTTCAGTGACATTCTCACCAATATTGTAGAGATGGCTTGTGACGGTGGGCGTGTTGATTGCAGTGATATGTTAGCATCTATCACAGGTTATTTAATAAATGATTTAATAAAGGAACATGAATGGGGTCATGTTCATGTTCGTTCATTTACTTTAACCAAACATGAACAATTAATCGAACGGAATTTTTATTCTTGTTCGTTAAGAAAATCAATATGCTCGTTCGTTTGTTAAAAATCTTAATGAACAGTTCACAAACGTAAACAGACCTAAATAAACAGAAATGGACATAAACGAACACAAACGGGCATAATTGAACAAACCGAAACGAACACAAACGGACATATTAATATATGGGCTTGTAATTTAAAGTTCAATTAAAAGTGAAAAACATAATATAAATAAAAATTATAATATATATTTTAAATTTTCTAGTAGTATTTATCGAGCATAAACGAACGTAAATGAACGATAACTAACGTGAATGAATGAACGAAACATGTGTTCATGTTTGTTCATTTAATTAAATGAACAAAAAAAAATATTTGTGTTCATTTGTTTATTAAATAAATCAACATGAACAAACTTAGCTCCATACGATTCACTGAACGTTCGGGTCGTTTACAGACCTGTTGTTTTTACTTTTTACTCGCGTCTTGCAGGTGAAAACTGCTGCTTCAACAGTAGTCGTGTCGATTTCTATCTTGAATATGAACCTCATCCTTCATCATTAAAGAACTTGAAACATCTTTTTCAAAGTACGGTCCTTTTCTATATCAGTTCTATTATGCAAAACAAGATATTTACATTGTTAAAGCTATTTGTTTCGTGTAGTGATACGCAAAGGTACTTTCGCAAAGTACGATTATGGGACTCTAAAGAATATATTACAATATGGACAATTAAAACCACCAACATTTGATCTTAGCCAAATCCCTGAATCGCTGCCTGTATGGATGGCGTATGGGGGAAATGATGCGTTGGGAGATGTGGTCGATGTGCATCACACGATACAGGAATTGAGATTAACACCAAGTGTTGTGTTTCTTGAAGATTATGGCCATGTAGATTTCCTATTGAGCACAAGAGGATATGATGATCTTTATTGTAAGATGATTAGCTTCTTTAGGTCTTGTGGAAATGATGGGATTTCAAGTAGATCTTGAGATGTACAAATATGACTGCTTTATTTTTGGGTGGCAAAATAGGCGGGTTGGGTTAAGATCAAAATGGGTTGTTTTTAGAATGGGTCATAATGTGGAATTTGTGTTAGAGGCGTTGTATATTTGACAAACTGTCATAAAATGAATGTATATTACTGTAAATGGGCTTGCTAACACAGAATTCAAGCCACATTGAATCTAAACCTTTGTATTTTATAACATGTTTAATTAAATAGGTTGTGTTTGGATTGGTTTGCTTAACTCGTTCAGGTTAGCATGTTGAAGAGTTTTCCTACACATGTACCTTTTTAAGCGTGGTAATTATAATCGTTAACTGCAATGTTATGATGGTTACCTACCTATAAAACAGCAAACTTCAGTATGTTACATGCTGAGAACACAAAATAAGAATTTCATAGAAAAACGTATTTTCGTACATGTAGAACATTGTTTTATATTGTTCTTCATTTCATAGCCATGAAATACCTTAATCCGAAAATGATATACACACTTAAAAAGTTGTTCAGACAAGCTGGTGATACAAAACCCACTAGAGAGAGAAAACAACATTTTTTTTCTTTTCAAAAGTTAGAGCATCCACAACGTATACGAAACATGATCATCACGCGAACAAGAAGGGGCAACTACCTATTGTTGTAGAGCTCAGGTGCAAGGGCAAAGTTTGTGGCTGCAAACTTGAGACAGGCGAATATGGTGGGCAACCACTCTCACATCCCTCACACGTACATATATATATATATACACATTGCATGTATATAAACATATACATTGCATGTATATAAACTGAGGTTTGTGGATATTTCGCGTTGTAAGAAAAATGAAGGTTTCTAACGGATGTTTGAAATATGATGTGCTATGCTAACGTGGATATTTATGAGTTCTAGCATTGTGGATGCTCTTAAATGTTTTTCATTTTGTTTATACTGGTAGATGGAGAAAAATGATCCACTCGGATTTTAAAAAATAGGAAATGAAATAAAATATTATTACAAAAATTTGATGTCAACCAAAATAATTTCCACCTCCATTCCAATAATTTAACTAAAAGTTGTCATTTTTTAAATTTATTCTCCGACCATCTTATTACTTTCACACATAACCGCACACGAACATAGCGAAAGTTAAATCATTAGAGCTATTATTGGCGTGCTTAATTAACCTGATTTCTTCAAACTTAGCTTCCTAATCTCATCTACAATCTCTTGTATATTCCGATCAGAAGTTCTTCCTTCTGCCACCGCCTCCTCGGCCGCTTTCTTCCACTTCATCACGTTCCTCTTCATCTCCGCCGCCTTTGCACCACTTGTAGCCTCCCTCAAACACTCCTCCACCTCCTTTCTTCCAATCACCCTATGCTCAGCCTCACCCCTACACATCCGGATCCCAACCTTCCATTCATCAACCAAGTATTTGGCATTAGTCACTTGATCCCCCCACTGGGGGTATGCCACCAACGGAACACCACTGGACAAGGCCTCCATTGTCGAGTTCCACCCACAATGAGTCACAAAACAAGACACCAAATGGTGGGCCAACACTTGTGCTTGTGGGCTCCATTGGACCAGCATCCCCCTCTCACCCGCTTTCTCCAAGAATCCCTCGGGAAACATGCCTGGAATCATTTGTCCTCATGACCCACAGAAACGACACACCCGAATTTAAAACACCATAAGCCAACTCAGTCACCTGTTCTTGGCTCAAGCTCACAACGCTTCCAAACGATATATAAACCACCGATGAATGCGGCTTTGAGTCGAGCCAATCAAGACACTCATCAGCTTTTATCAGGTCTCCAGAGATATTCGAGCTGGCTTCGAGTAGTGGGTTTTTGAACAATGGACCAACAGATCGAATCGGGCATATTTGAGACATGTACTTGATGAGATCGCCCTCTAGTTCTTCAAAGGTTTCCATTAACACACAAAAAATATTTAATATGTTCTTGAACTGCCCTAAAATGGCTATTCTAAAAACCGGGTAAGGCGTTGAAGGATGAAGAAAGCTGGGAATCTCATCGGATTTGAGTAGCGGCATGTTTGGCAACTGAACTTCGATGTCTGGTTGTTCTTCACTCGGAAAAGGAACTAACGAATTCTCGTAATGATAATACGATGAAAAGCAAGCACATGACTGCACCCAAAGCATTGCACAAGCGATGTTTAGCTCTTCCGCTAAGTCCGAAACCCATGGCACAAAGGGGTTGTTGATTAGGCACGAGACTGGTCGACCGTTTTCCGCATGGTGGTTAATGATACTAGTGAGTGCTTTCTTTCCGTGAGCCTCAAGCCTAGACATGTACGTGTCAAGGTCATAGCGTTCATCATCGTTGTCTTCAGAGCATCCGTCATCAAAAAATTCAAACCGGATCATGCCACCACAGATCCCTACTGGAGTTGGATCACCGGAGTATGCGGCTCCGGCTTCCTTCATTTTCTTTCCGATGGATTTGGTTGTAGAGAATGTGACGAGAATATTATTTCCCTTGGAAGCTAGGAGCTTGCCTAGTCTCAGAAGGGGGTTGACGTGGCCTTGTGATGGAAAGGTAACTAGGAACACATGCACAAGATCTTCTTTAGTTACCATTGATCGATATATGGTAATTTTTAATTAGAATTAAAGTTGGTTTTGTCTTAGCAAGACATATACAGATAGAGTGATGCTTAAAAATGAAGAGCTGATGTACGTTTGTTTATGTTAAACACTTAAACATGAAGGCTGAAGCAATCATTGAGTTGAGTAAATAAACCTCTAAAGGCTTGTTTAATTATATGGAAAAATGACTCACTGACGTTATCAACTTACCAAATACAAAAATAAATCATAAAATATACAACCACTATTTATTTAATTCGAACAAGGATTTTATTCAAACTCAAGATGTTTAACAATCAAAACTGCAGACAGATAAATAATAAGTTTTTAAATGTACAACGACGTTAATTTTTTTAATAATCATTCGAATTATTGACAGGCCCCTGGGTCACTCGATCATTTTCATTCTCCAAGTATGACTTCGAGACCTCTATAAGGAGGAAACACACTATAGATGAGAAAATCTTCTCGTCCAACCTGAAACCCCGATTTATTTTTTATCACAAAGTGCACTACTAGAAAAATGAGTTTTTGTGACGTCATTTGCGGTCGCAAAGTAGTAGCATTTTCCATATTGCGACCATTTTGCAACCAAAACAGCGGTATAAAAATTCACGTCGCACAAAGCCCTATTCTGACTGACTTGCGACCAGATTTTGCGACCACAAATACAGTCGCAATGTGGCTAGATTTTGTTGCAGTCACAAATTTTGCTACCATAAAAGTGGGCAAACCTTACCACCATATAAGCCGTCACAAATCAACAAGATTATGCTACCATAAAAGCGATTGCATATTTTGCTACCCAAAAACCGTTTCCAAATCTTGCTACCAAAAAGCAGTCGCAGATTTTCCGACCGCTTACCTACTTTGTTAACTCAGCAATTGTATGAAAACGCTTAAAATTACATATTAAAATGTCAAATATCCGAGCAATCGTAACATATTAAACATTCAAACTAAAGTGTCTATAGTCTACCTTTTAACATAGTTACTAACATAACTTCAATCTTTGTTATTCGATTATGCATAATGTCTTTCTCCGCCTTATCTTTTTTCCTTTTCGGTCACAACTTCTTAATAATTCCATTTAACATTGTTTCTCTTCTTTCTTTTCCTTGACGAGCTCTTTGATAACCATGTTTAGCTTTTCAATCTACAAAACAACTGGTGTATTTAAAATCTACAAAAAAACCAATGTATAGAGGTCACAGAAATCAAAGGTCAAGTCAGGCTTTTTGTTATATTCATAGTATTCATTCAAATCATTAGGGGTGATCAAACGAGTCTTACCCGGGACCATAATGAAAAAGATTAAACCCAGGAACCAACCATAATGCTTATAATCGGTTCAGATCCTAGGCGATCTCCCAGGACCATAATGCTTATAATCCGGTTAACAACTATAAACATACCTCGATATTGTTTACCATCCACTATGTACGGATTCGTTTGTCAAATTCGTCGAAAACCAAACTAACACCTGTCAATCATCATTATTCATAATCCAAAAACAAACTACACATCAACCAAACATTACAAATAATCAAATAAATCGTGCAATAAAGTAAATCCATACACAAAACACTTGTAAAATTCACATAATCACACAAACCTATAGTATCAAAACTGACCAGCTAGCCTCTGATCAGTCCAATGAGTCCATCACTAGTCACTTTCTTAATATGATCATTTATATATAATCCAAATAGAATCGGCTAAATCAAAACAAATCAGTTACATCACAACCGAAACTTCACTAATTAATTATCTATTATAATGTGCTAAATCCACAAATAATAATCAATTAAAGCGTGCATCAAAGTAGTTCCATACACAGAACATATAAAGTATTCAAACCTAAATCTAGTGAGAAACACATCAATGAAATCAATTTTTTTAGTGTGGATTGCAAAGAAGATGAGTGTGAGATGGTGACTGTGTAATATGCTTAATTATGGTCAAAATTGGATAATTTTTTTTAATATGGACAGCTAGAATATATATTATTAATTAACCTGCACATCAAAGTTTTTAATATGCTTAAATTTTTTCCATAATGCTACCGCTAAGACACTTGCAACTAACACACACTATATCCTTCAACAAATTTGCAACCGAAAAAAACGGTTAAAAAAACTCTAACTGTTTAAAATAATCAGTCGCAAAAACTCCAACCTCTTAGATACGGTTGCAAAAACATCGACCGCCTAGTCACTCCGTTGCAAGAACTCCGACTGCCTAACCAACTTAGCCACCGAAATACGATTGCAAAAACTCCGACCATCTAACTACTCGGTTGCAAAAACTCCGCCTAACCACCGGTTGTAAAAAAAACTCTAAAACCGCTTAACCACCGAAAATAAACGATTGCAAAAACTCTGATCGCCTAGCCACTCGGTTGCAAAAACTCTGACCGCTTAGCCACCTAAAATAAACGGTTGCAAACATTTCGACCACTTAGCTACTGTGTCAAGTAACTACACTTTTCAGTGGCAAATTAGTTAAATCGGTCGCTAAAATTGCTACCGTTTTTATCGATAGAAAATTTTGGTTGCAATTACTCAATGTTAAAGTGGTGATGGGACAAAACCCAAGATCTTTGCTTTTTTAAATGAGTCGATGCCTCACCTTAACCACTCAATATTTTTTGAATTAGAACTAAAAATGTTTTATCTTTTAATTTAAACACGATGAATTTCTTAAAGTTTATAGCTCTGATGCACGGAAACGCGACCAACCTGCCGTACCCCGTCCTGGAAACTCGCCGGGGACAGAAACGTCGACGGGGACGGCCGGAAACGTTTCTTGACCGTTTCCTTAAAGTTGGGGGACTGTCACACCCCCTTCTAAGTCCTAGGAGCATGACCCATAAGTTGGTATCGTGATTGTAATTAAATCAGAGTTGCTTTAGTTTGCGGAAAACTTATAAACTTTAAGGATCAAAAGTGTAATATTTATATATATATTCAAAAGACGGGATTATAACACCCGCTTAAGTTACAAAATATTTGTGTGTTTAATAGTTACAAACCACCATGTTCATATATTAAGTTACAAAAGAAATCCGAGCCATCGGATATATCAATAGCACTTCGATACTTCCAAGCGCTATCATCGTTCACCTGCAAAATGTAAGAAAATACGTCAGCAACGAATGCTGGTGAACACGCTGACGCAAAATACTTTCTTTTACTTTATTACCCCTCGAGACTACGCCTGCCTCGGTCCAACGTGGCTTAGGAATAACAAAGTCAAATAACACATTATCAACTAGAGCCTCTACACTAGGTCACCTCACAAACACCGCAGCGTTTGACTTAATTAAGTACCCGTAAATATACACAACGGTCGTACTCCCTGCAGGAGAGCGTCCTAAGACCAAGGGTGGTGCGATCATGCCCATACATCGCATAGTACCACCTATGTAAGGATCCAGACATATGTATACCACAGCCTGAGGGCTAGGTTCATACCCATAGTTATAACGGTTTTAGGAACACATAGTTCCTTGTAAACAATTTCATATAACAAGTTGACTTATTTTGAAAACAAGTTTAAAAGTTTGGGGCGTATTCACCTTATCTCTTTAGGATCGGCTTCACTCACCGTCCAAGGGTCTTTCCCTTTCTTTATCTCGAACCTATAGTTACGAGTATAAATATTTGTTAGTCGGATACACGATCCGGCTTAAGACCTTTAGTCTTATATCTCAATCCTCGATTGAACCTTAAGTTCAATTCTTATTTACTTAAAAACCTCTTGTTTAAAAGTAAATTATAAACGTTTAGTTTATATGAAAACCCGACGTTTCTTCTTCTCTAAGAAATGTAATCTTTTCTTTTATTATTTAAGAATACTCTTTATTCATTAAATAATATTTTCATAACAAAGAAAATATACATATATACTTACACACATATATATGTTATCACATATTCAACATTCAATCTTTCATTCATTTCTTTGTTATGTTTTCTTTTCTTTTCTTTTATCGAGGTATCGAGTATAACCTCGACTTAAGGCCAAAGCCTTAATATAATATTAAATTATATTGAATTCGATATCACGCCTAACCTTAATGGCGTACCGAAATCCTAGGGACTTGAGCAGCACTCCGACGCCGCTTTACTTCTCAATCGTCAAACGATTACTCCAAACTTCGGTACTCGTTGACACGTTTATCGAGATTCATTGCCATTTCAACAACATCTTCTTGGTATGTGGGTGGAGGGTGGTATGAACATTCAAGGAAACGATGATACACAAACGAGATTCAAGGCACGCTTATCGAGGAAATCGTTTATATGATTGTCGGGTTTTAGAGAGAAGTTAGAGAGAGACTTAAGAGCAGGTTTTGGTGTGAAGAATGATCCACCCCTTGGCTGCTATTTATAGACGAAATTTGATGTCCCATCGCGGTACGCGATGGGCTCTTGGGCACCCGTCGCGTACCGCGACGTTGCCCAGGTGAGTCACAATGTAGGTCTGCCACGTGTCGCCACGTGGCAGACGTTGTGCCACGTGTTGACATGTGGCGGACGTTGCGCCACGTGTCGGGACACGTGGCGATTGATGTGCCACGTGTGGACACGTGGCATACCACGTGTCTCGTTGTCAGACGCCCTATCGCGTACTATGGGTCTTTCTTATGACCTATCGCGTAGCGCGATGGGTAGGAAAATCAGAATTTTCATTTTAACCCTCAAGTTTGGAATTTGACAATATTAGTCCCTAGACTTTGGAAAGTTGATACTCTGAACTCTAAATTCACGTGATGTTACATCCTCCCCACCTTGAAACAAATCTCGTCCTCGAGATTGCTTTACTCGAACAGGTGGGGGTATTTCTTTTTCATTTCCGATTTGAGTTCCCAAGTATATTCGGGCCCTCTACGCGAGTCCCATTTAACTTTCACAATTTTCAAATTTTTTCTTTTCAATTTCTTTGTTTTCGAATCTTCAATTTTAATCGGACGTTCTACGAATTTTAAGTTTTCGTTTATTTCTACGTCTTTCAATGGCATAGCCAGAGATTCATCAGTCAAACACTTACGCAGATTCGAAACATGGAACACATCATATATTCCTTGCATTTCCTCAGGCAGTCGCAATCGGTATGCAACAGTACCGATTCGTTCAAGTACTTCAAAAGGTCCAACGAATCGAGGACTTAATTTTCCTTTCTTAAGTCGTTCTCGTATTCGGAGAATCTTGTCGGTGGTTTCTTGGACTATCTCGGGTCCAGATAACTGATTGTCTCCGGTTTCAGACCAACACACGGGCGTTCTACACTTTCGACCATATAACGCCTCGAATGGTGCGGCTTGTATACTCGTGTGATAACTATTGTTATACGAGAATTCCATTAGGGGTAAGTGGTTGTCCCAACTTCCACCTAAGTCGATCACACAAGCGCGGAGCATATCTTCCAATGTTTGAATCGTCCTTTCGCTTTGCCCATCGGTTTGTGGATGATAGGCAGTGCTAAGGTTCAATTTTGTACCAACAGCTTGTTGGAAGCTTTTCCAGAATGAGACGTAAAACAACTGTCTTGATCAGATATTATAGACAACGGTACTCCATGCAAAGCAACGATGTTGTTTACATATATACGCGCTAATCTATCCATAGAGTACGACTCATTGATGGGTATGAAGTGTGCGGATTTCGTCAATCGATCCACAATCATCCAGATAGCATTTTGTTGTCGAGTCGTTTTCGGGAGTTTAGTAATGAAATCCATAGTTATTAACTCCCACTTCCATACAGGAAGTTCGGGTTGCTGAAGCAATCCTGAAGGCTTTTGATGTTCAGCTTTAACTTTCAAACAAGTTAAACATTTCGCAACATGCGAAGCGACATCCCTTTTCATCCCATTCCACCAATAATTCTCCTTGAGATTATGGTACATTTTATATATTTCTACTTGTGAGCTTCATTCAAGATTTTATCACGCAAGCCTCCAACGATTGGTACCCAAATTCTATTACCGAGTCTAAGGATACCATCATCACCTTTGACTAACAAGTCAATGGTGCTATTACGTTTTTCGTCGGAGATTTGGTTTTCATTAATCGCTTGAGTTTAAGCGGACTTGATTTGTTAGAAAAGATCAATTTGAAGCTCTAGACGTAACGCTCGAACTCTTTTGGGCTTTTCATGCTCTTTACGACTTAAGGCATCGGCTACAACGTGTTGGGTCAATATTTGATGGTTTGTACTTAGTTCTAGTTAATTGGTTTTGGTTGTATGTTTTATATGTAAACCGAAATCCATAAAGGATTTCGGTGGGCTTTGGGCTCTACTTGGGCTTGGTTGTTAGCTTCCCTATATATAGAGAATATGTGTATAGGATTGTTCACGAGAGCAGAAAGTGAGCAGAACTAGAGAAGTTGTTCATTCTCATTATTATCAAGTATTGTAAGTGCTTAAGCACCCGACGTATTCAATATATATACGTGTGTTTTGAAGCAATTCTTATTAGCTTACTTGTTATTTCTCGTGTTCTTGAATCACCGAGTATTTGTATTCCGCACCAATACCCGTTTGGTTGATATCATATTGTAGTGATCAAGATTCGGGACTTACAATTGGTATCAGAGCCTTTTGACGAATTCAGGCTCGTTATTGTGGTATCAACGATTCAAGAATATCACTTACAAGGCTACTGTGTTCCTTTTTCCGGCGAGTGGGTTATCGGAGAAGAAGGGAAATTGATTTTGGTGGAAGATTAACTTTAATTTGGAAACAAATCAAATCTCAGAAATTTTGGGAGTTTGTTACAGTTGAAATCTTGCAAATCTTCTAGTTTTCGGCCAAGATTAAATTCACTGAACAAGAATTCACAGTTCTCGGCAAGAATTAGGAGTTGTCGGTAAAAAATCAATTGATTTCGGCCAACTTTATTAGTTCTCGGTCATAGCATTTCTAGAATTACTGGTTTTCGGTCAAATTTGAAGGTTCTCGGCCATTTTAAAGGATCTTGGCCAAAATTGGGGTGTTCTCGGTCAACAACTATAGATTTCAGTCAACCATTGTTCTCGGTCACCATTGTTCTCGGTCAAGAGGAGTTCTCGGTCAAGGAGTTAAAAAAAAAAAAATTCTTGAACGAAATTTTTCCAGAATACTCCTTATTAGTAAAAATCCATCCTTGAAAATTTTGGCGACAACAAATTTTTTCGGGTAATTTTCGGCAAAATTTTGGCGGGAAATTTGAAAAATTTTGTCCACAACGAAATTTTTCCTGGACTCCTCTTTTGAGCGGGACATCTTTCTTGAGAATTTTGGCGATCATATTTTTCGAGAAATTTTGGCGGGAAAATCAGTTTAATCTGATTAATTACTCAATGGATTCTTCACAATTCGTTTTTCAACCATGCTCTTTAAATTGTGGTGAGAGAATAGAAATGTATAAGCTTCATAATGACAGTCTAAGTAGAGATATGGAAAGAATAAAATCAGAGAATTTTAAACTTAAGAAAAATGAAAAGGGTTTTCTAGACAAAATGGAAGCTTAAAACAAGGATATTAAAAAACTTAAGTCTGATCTTAGTATAAAAGGCTGTCATTATCTAGATGCCCAACAAGAAATTGCTGAGTTAATTGCTAAGCTGGAAGCTTCCAAGTTAGAAATCTTAAATCTAACTAGCAAGTTTGAAAAGGCTGAACTTGATTTTAAAAAATTCGATGGTTCCAGTAAAGTAGTTAACTCAATGATTGAAAACCAATTGTGGTGGAAGGAAAATGAAGGTGAGGGAATAGGATACAGTCAAGTTCCCCCACCTTACAACCACAATTATGTACCTACCCCTATTACCAAAGAACAGGAGGAAAAGATAAAAGACATGAAGTATGGTAAACAGGTTTAATCTGAAACTGTTGGATCAGGATCCCTAGAGGAATTCAAGCCTGTTTTTAAATGTGTGAACAATTTTGATGCTTCTACTTCATGTGCAGATAATGTTGCTTCAGATATAGTAAATGATGTTGCTTCTGATAGTAAAGGGGTTCAGGCTAGTGAAAGTGAATCTCATTCTAACGTGTCATCAAACTCAGATGACACCACAACTCAAAATTGTACTAATAATAATACACAGAGTTGTGGCAACAGAAGTAAGGCACATAAGAAATCAGCACAACAAGGACAGTCTCGTCCTCATAGATTATACGGATCTCCATGTGTTGATACATCATCGGGTGCTACATATATTAAGAGGCAAACATGTTACCACTGTGGCACGCCAGGACATATAGCCAGAAATTGTGTTCATCATCTATATGTTCCTTACTACAAGCAAAATCAGAAAGCTGTACCAAGGGGCAAGAAGAATGGAAAAACCTTTCCTAAGAAGGAATTCCAACATGAGGCTAGTGCTTACGTTGACATTAGAATAAGGATGAAAGCGTGTTTCGTCTGCGGGAACGACGTGCATTTGGCAAAGGAGTGTCACTACCGTATTGTTAATAGACAAGCCCCTCAGGTGAAAGGTAACAAGTTTAAACCGAATCCAGTGGTTAAACAAAATGCTTATCTTAGAAAACCACGTGTATCTGTACAACGGGTCACAGATACTCAAGGATTCAAAGTTAATATGACAGGTTTACACTCAAATGATTTAGAAACTGTTAAAAGAAAAATAAAATTTTCAGAAGTCAAAGAGTGTTGAGAGTTCTAAGAATTCGAATTCGAATTGCTCCACTCCAAAGTCTGTCACATCAAGTTTTACTAAACCAAGACAGACTTGGAAACTTAAAACTCAGCAACCAGAATCTGTCATAACAAATGATTCTGTTAAAGATGGGAAAGATATGAGTTGGCAAAAGGTCACATATGTTGATGCTCAAGGGAACCCCAAGACATTTATGACTTGGGTTCCTATGTCCAACTGATCCCGCTATGCGTGTAGAAACAACCAAAAAAAAAAAGAAAAAAGAAAAATAATTCATTGTTTATTAAATGGGTTGTTCCAGGCACATGACAGGGCAAATATCCATTGTTTTTAAATCTTTAAACCATAAAATGGATTATTTGTTGCCTGGACGGGAATTTTTGGGTGATAGGACATTTTTAATCTGCTCTTTAAGTGTTTAGGAACAAATCAGGGAATACATTACATATTAAAATGTTTGTTTCAGACATTCAAAACAAGCTTATTCCTAGGGGAGATTCTCACAAATAGAAAAATGATGTCTTGAAGATAAAAAGGTAACCGTATCACTTTGGTATGAAAGATTGATCAGTCAAAAAGATTTTAAATTTTTTTTTATAAAAATACAAAAATATGTTCACGTTTAGTTTTTCAAGTATAGTTTTTATTTAGTTTTAGTTCAAAATAAGAAAATGACTTGAACGTACATGAGAAATGATAGTACAACAGTTGGCTGACTATCACACTTGATTTTTATTAAATACTTCGTTTCGACGATTGAGGTTTTTTTTTTGAAGTTAAATTTGTACATAAAAGTTTTTGCACAAATTTAGGGGGAGAAATTTAAAAAATTCAAAAAGAGTGTGTGTGCGTTTAATAATAAAAAAATTCTTTGTCTTTCAAACTTCACTCTTGCTTAAAATTATGTCGGCTGCTCAAGTTTGAAGAACATATACTTGTATATGTTTGGTCCGGTGATCTACTTGTAGATTCACAGGATAGCTATTTGTCTAAAGACTGAAAGCATCCGGGGCGATTGTGATGTGTTTTTGTGTTTTGAATTCTTTCACTTAAAATTATGTCGGTAATTCCAAGTTGGAGGGACACGTATTTTCATATGTGTTTTGGTCCTGTTAACCACTAGTGGTCATACATGATAGCCATTTACTTAAAAACTGAAGAGTGACCGGGGTGACTGAGTTCTTAACATGTGTGTCTTCTGTAACTTTATGGGAAGTGATATTACTATTCAGTTAACAACTTTTTAGAAGCCTAAAAATATTTTCAAATGAAAATTGATCCAACCTTTGGAAAATGATAGGTAAATTGTTTTTGTGTGCCTAACGGGTGAAGTTATTAAGCTTAAAAGGCTCTATAACAGTCATTGATTTGTATTGTAGCTTTCCATGATGCGTAAAAGTTAAAGTGATATAAACTAAATTTGCTAAACTTAATGTGGAGAGTTATTTTGAAGACATGTGCATGTCTCCAGATACATCTCTCCGAATGATAGGCAGAAAATCAATTACCCAGTCATACACGAGCCCCTTGGTATTTGGTCCCCGAAATGAAGTATCTTATTGAGAATGACAAAGAACAAATGTGAACAAAATTACTGTAAATATATAATCAACCAAAAGTTGATAAATGTTCACAAGCTTTTAAGAAAAACACAAACATGAGGGTTAATAACAGAACTACAGGGGTGGAGGCAATAATATAAGTCCTTTAACATCCCGAATGAAATGCCTGTTAATTAAACTGTAAGTCCAACGTTCAACCTCAAATATGTTTGCAAATTTGAAAAGAAAAATCAAATAAACAAGTTCTGTCATTAAAATTTTTAAACCAAATCCAGGGGGTTGGAGTCAAATTGGGGTGATCTGGGGAAAACCAAATACGCATTGAGAAGAGATAGGAGGCATCACAGGTCCATGAGTGATGTCCATCTAAGCTTTATGCTTAACTGAATCTTAATCATATCACTGATGCGATGAAAAATCATGCTAAGTATGGGATACACACTATCAATCTATCTCTTAATGTCATAATAACGCTGAACATGAATCTTTGTGAAAGCACCTTAAATAATATGATTCCATGTTCGAATCTTTTCATAAAGGCGGCAGTTTTATCAAAAACTGAAATTTGATCCCAAATTTTTGCTAAATTACAAGAAGACCGAGTGACTAAAGTTGTTTTGTTTTTTGTTTTTAGTTTTATTTTAGTTCATTTATTTAATTCTTTACTTCTTGATTACTCTTGTCGAAACAAATGTGTTAAGAAATCGTTTTGAAGTTTTCAGCTCATGAAATCTGATATCGGTTATAGTGTTACAGTTGGTTTAGTTGGTATGATCTCATTTTAAGTCTTTTCAAGAAAACTTAAAAAAACAGAAAAATAAAAATTACAAAAATATGTCTGTTTTATTTAATTGTTTTAAAAAAATACATTTTGGTTGATCTTTCTATCAAAGTTGATTGTTCTTTCAAGACTGATTTCTTGTAACGGAAGCATATGAAGTATCTGACACTTAATTGGATGATGCTGTCAAAAAAAGGGGGAGATGGTAGAGTATTGGATGCAGATGCTGAAGTTGCTGATCATTGAAGTTGCTGATTATGTTCTAGTAAAGATTTTGAAGATCTTGAAAGCATCAGTCTAAGGGCAAGATTGTTGGGTCATAAATTAGTTAGACTGACGCATATCAAAAGGCCATGACATGATCAAGACTAAAGTGATGTAAACGAAGACAAGTTGAAGAACTACATTGGTGTAATACCGAAATCCCTATGAATTTCGGTTAGGCTGGTCTGAAGTAAAATAAACAAAAACGAAGCTACAAACCAATGGGGAGATTGTTGGGTCAATATTTGGTGGTTTGTACTTAGTTCTAGTTAATTGGTTTTGGTTGTATGTTTTATATGTAAACCGAAATCCATAAAGGATTTCGGTGGGCTTTGGGCTCTACTTGGGCTTGGTTGTTAGCTTCCTATATATAGAGAATATGTGTATAGGGTTTAGGGTTGTTCACGAGAGCAGAAAGTGAGAAGAACTAGAGAAGTTGTTCATTCTCATTATTATCAAGTATTGTAAGTGCTTAAGCACCCGACGTATTCAATATATATACGTGTGTTTTAAAGCAATTCTTATTAGTTTACTTGTTATTTCTCGTGTTCTTGAATCACCGAGCATTGGTATTCCGCACCAATACTCGTTTGGTTGATATCATATTGTAGTGATCCAGATTCGGGACTTACACAACGTTGGCCTTACCTTCATGATAAACGATCTCACAGTCATAGTCGTTGAGCGTTTCCATCCATCGCCGTTGGCGCATGTTGAGCTCTTTTTGACCAAAGATATGTTTCAAGCTTTTATGATCAGTGTACACGGTAAATCTTACTCCATAGAGATAGTGCCTCCATATCTTAAGTGCAAAGATTATGGCGCCTAACTTTAGATCGTGAGTCGTATAGTTCTTTTCGTGTACTTTGAGTTGTCGAGAGGCGTAGGAGATTACTTTCTTGCGTTGCATTAGTACACATCCCAAGCCCAAGTGAGATGCGTCACTAAATACCACAAAATCCTCAGTACCTTCTGGCAAAGCCAAGATAGGTGCTTGAGTGAGCTTTTGTTTGAGTATATCAAACGCCTATTGTTGCTTCGTCCCCCATTTATACTTGATGTTCTTTCGAGTTAAGGAAGTTATGGGAACGGCGATACGAGAAAAGTTTTCGATGAACCTACGGTAATAACCGGCCAAACCTAAGAAACTTCGGATCTCGGTTGGCGACTTAGGGACCTTCCACTTAGAGATAGCTTCAATCTTAGAGGGGTCCACTTGAATACCATTGATATTGATGATATGACCAAGAAATTGCACCTCGTGCAACCAGAACTCGCATTTTGAGAACTTGGCGTACAATTTCTCAGTTCTAAGAATTTCAAGCAAAGTTCGAAGATGGATTTCATGATCGTCCTTGGACTTAGAATAAATGAGTATGTTGTCAATGAATACGATAACAAATTTATCCAAGTAAGGCTTGCAAATACGGTTCATCATGTCCATGAACGCGGAAGGAGAATTAGTAAGTCCAAACGGCATAACCGTGAAGTCATAATGTCCATACCTTGTTCGAAACGCAGTCTTTGGAATGTCTTCAGATTGAACTTTGAGTTGGTGATAGCCAGAACGAAGATCAATTTTTGAAAAGAAGCTAGCACCTTGAAGTTGGTCAAAAAGATCATCGATACGAGGGAGTGGATATCGGATTTTGATTTTGACTTTGTTCAACGCACGATAATCGTTACACATTCGCATGGAACCATCTTTCTTTTTGACGAATAGGATTGGCGCTCCCCAAGGCGACGAACTCGGTCGAATGAAACCTTTCTCCAATAGCTCATCGAGTTGTTTCTTTAACTCCTTCATTTCGGTTGGCGCTAAGCGATACGGGGCTCTAGCGATCGGAGCAGTGCCGGGAATAAGATCAATCCTAAATTCTACTTCACGATCGGGAGGGATTCCGGGAAGTTCATCAGGAAAGACGTTAGAAAAGTCAGAAACAATATGAACGTCTTTGATTTCTTTTGGCTTTGATTCTTCAGTGACGTAAGCCATGAATGCGAGGCATCCTTGATTCAAACATTTGTTAGCCTTAATTATGGAGATTATGCTAACTTGGCCAGCGTCTTTGTCCCCTTCAATTCGAATCGTTCGTTTATCAGGGGCTTGAAGTTCAACGGTTTTGCTATTGCAGATGATACGAGCATGGTTATCGGATAACCAATCCATACCAAGTACAATATCAAAACCAGCCAGACTCATAGGCAATAAACAGATAGGCAATATATAACTAGCTAAAAGGATTTTCCCGTTTTCAAAGGCTTCGGAAATTTTAACAATTTCGCCACTAGCAGTCTCGAAGCTTAGAGTTTTATCTAATTTTGTTAATGGTTCGTTTAATAGACTACAGAAATTATAATCTATGAAACTTAGATTTGCACCCGAATCAAACAAAACTCTAGCATAGGAGTCGTTGACTAGAAACGTACCGGTTATGATTTCCGGCATGTCAGCGGCCCTTTTTGTGTCGAGTACAAAGACTCGAGCATTTCCTTTCTTGTTTTGGCCACTTCCACCCGCACCAACAGTAGCAGGCTTGTTCTTTGGGCACTCAAAACTCAGATGGCCCATCTCCTTGCAGTTGAAGCAAGTCATCTTCTTCTTCCAACAGTTAGCGGCATCATGTCCCGTACGATTACAGGACTCACAGACTTTAGGAGACGGGGCGAAGTTGCATCGGCCCTTGTGGTACCTCCTACAAGTCTTGCATGGCGTAGAGTTATTTCGGTTTACTCCCTTGCCTCTAAATTGGAATTTCCACCAGTCTTTCCTTGAGCAGCCGTTGGTGTCACCTTTTTATCCTCCTCTTTATTGCGAACCATGCCGCCCATCAAATAACCGGCCAACTCCATAGCAGAGTCAGCGGTTTGAGGTAGGTGAGACCTCACCATGTCGCGGATTTCCCGCGGTAATCCCCATATATATCGAGTGACTTTGCTGGACTCAGGGTTAACCAGCTGGGGAACAAGGCGACAGTACTCAAGAAATTTGGTATTGTATTCTCGGAGGTTTGTCCCTACAACCTTATGGTTAAGGAACTTTGTTTGGATCTGATCAGTCTCGTGCATGGGACAAAATTTTCCCATCACCATGGCCTTAAACTCATCCCACGTCAGGCCGTACATCTTGTCTCTTCCCTTACTCATCAATAGCGCATTCCACCACTCGTGCGCTTCACCCTTGAACATTAGGGCAGAGTACTGAATTTTCTCTTCCTCGGAGCACTTGCTTGTTATCACGATAGTCTCCATCTCCTCGAGCCACCTCACGGTTGTGATGGCTCCCTTGTCATCATGGAACTCTTTTGGTCCATAGTATTTGAAATCTTTGAATGAACAACCACTTATCTTGATTTTCTTAAACTCACGTCTAACTCCGTCGTCGGAGTTAGACTCATGCACACTCTCCTCAACACGAGATGGGTTTAGACGAGATTTTTCGGATTTTCGAGAGGGATGAATAGATGGATTAACAGTTCGGGAATGCCTAGATTGAGATCTAAACGCGGATTCTTCCCTAACAGCATCTTTAATCATCTTTTGTATTTTGTTCATATATTTTTCGGGAATTTCTTCCTCTCGATCATTCTCAGGGCCTTTCCCCTTATCTCTCATTTCTTTGTCTTTTCGAGCGTTCTCGTTGTTGTTACTTTGTTCAGACATATTTTACTTTTTCTAATTAATTTGGTCTGAAATTTTAACAACATTTCTTATTTTAAACACACATTTTATTTCATATATACATATCTCAAACGGATATGTATATTTTATATTACACATATATATGTATATATCATTTCAACGATATATATATAACTCGTCCTATCATTACAAGAGAACGTTTCAAAAGTTCTTTATTTATACACATAGCATACAGAATTATTTTACACATAGTCTTCTTATTACATTCCACCATCTTCAGTTCTTCAAAAACTTCTTCACAACTTTCGATATTTTGTTGCACTTACGAAGGATTGTTTCTCCAACTTTATTCTTTTTCTTCTCTTCCTCGTCTACCTTCTTCCTCCAGTCATTCGGTTTCATGCAATGCGCGATCCAGGTGTTCTTCATACGATTGAGGGACTATATTGGGGTATCCATACTGCGGAGGTGGGTCACGATAACCCAGAGTCACCATCTCGTAATGATTCCTCGGCTCTGGATACAGAACATAGTCCATATCAGATGAAAGGTAGAGGTAGGTCTTGGCAGCTTGATTCTGCTCGCGGATCTCATCGGCTTGCTCTTGGATTGTCGGGATCCTTCCTTGAAATGGTGGGAAGCTTGACGAAGCTTGGTTCCTTAGTTTCTCAAGGTGTTGAACATATGGGTCAACGGAACCATAGCTTGGTTGGTGGGAAGTGAGTGATCCTTCCATTGAGCTTGACATCTCGTTGGGATTTTCAGGATGTTCTTCTTCCGTTTCTTCCTCAATTTCTTCCTCATGATCCGCTTCTTCTTCAGGATCCTCTTCTTCGGATTCATCCTCTTTTTCTGGTTCCTCTTCTTCCGGTTCATCTTCCTCAATGGGTTGTGTGGTTTCATTGTTTATTGGTATCATCTGAAAAGTCTCAGTGGGCATCATAACCCTCATCTTGGATCTATGGGATGGTCCTTCATGATTGGTTGGTTGGGAGTTAACTTCATTGAAAGTGGAGCTTCCGGCATGCCACTCTTGCTGTTCGGAGAGATATTTCATCCACTCGGAGGATTGTTGAGAGTTTGGTAAGTATCCGGCTGGATAACATTGTGGTATCTCCAAGGGTTGGTAAGTGGAAATCTCCGATGGTTGGTATGTCGGTACTTCAGAAGGTTGATACATCGGTAGGGTTGGTGGATGGTAGCTTGAGTGTCTTGGTGGTTCAATTCCTTGCTTTGGTGGACTATCGGAAACATCTATCGGATAGTGTCGACTTCCGGGATAGTACACGGGTTTGGACAAGTCGTGTTCAACATCTTGGTTGAAGTACGCCTCATAATATCCACCACTCATGTTGTCTTCGGGGTAAGGTTCGACAATTCCGGCCTCTTTTGCCTTGCGTACAAATTCTTCGATATGAGCTTTGAACGACATCTAATATTATGGGAGGTTTAGAATGTAGAGTGGGAAAGAAAGGTTACCTGCCTATCTTATCCCTAAAACACATAATCAATTATTTCCTATACTTGGATCGAAGCTTGGGTATTGTTTTATGATACCCAATTCGCTAAGATCGATGGCTTTGATACCAACCTGTCACACCCCCTTCTAAGTCCTAGAAGCATGACCCATAAGTTGGTATCGTGATTGTAATTAAATCAGAGTTGCGTTAGTTTGCGGAAGACTTATAAACTTTAAGGATCAAAAGTGTAATATTTATATATATATTCAAAAGGCGGGATTATAACACCCGCTTAAGTTACAAAATATTTGTGTGTTTAATAGTTACAAACCACCATGTTCATATATTAAGTTACAAAAGAAATCTGAGCCATCGGATATATCAATAGCACTTCGATACTTCCAAGCGCTATCATCGTTCACCTGCAAAATGTAAGAAAATACGTCAGCAACGAATGCTGGTGAACACGCTGACGCAAAATACTTTCTTTTACTTTATTACCCCTCGAGACTACGCCTGCCTCGGTCCAACGTGGCTTAGGAATAACAAAGTCAAATAACACATTATCAACTAGAGCCTCTACACTAGGTCACCTCACAAACACCGCAACGTTTGACTTAATTAAGTACCCGTAAATATACACAACGGTCGTACTCCGTGCAGGAGAGCGTCCTACGACCAAGGGTGGTGCGATCATGCCCATACATCGCATAGTACCACCTATGTAAGGATCCAGACATATGTATACCACAGCCTGAGGGCTAGGTTCATACCCATAGTTATAACGGTTTTAGGAACACATAGTTCCTTGTAAACAATTTCATATAACAAGTTGACTCATTTTGAAAACAAGTTTAAAAGTTTGGGGGCGTATTCACCTTATCTCTTTAGGATCGGCTTCACTCACCATCCAAGGGTCTTTCCCTTTCTTTATCTCGAACCTATAGTTACGAGTATAAATATTTGTTAGTCGGATACACGATCCGGCTTAAGACCTTTAGTCTGATATCTCAATCCTCGATTGAACCTTAAGTTCAATTCTTATTTACTTAAAAACCTCTTGTTTAAAAGTAAATTATAAACGTTTAGTTTATATGAAAACCCGACGTTTCTTCTTCTCTAAGAACCGTAATCTTTTCTTTTATTATTTAAGAATACTCTTTATTCATTAAATAATATTTTCATAACAAAGAATATATACATATATACTTACACACATATATATGTTATCACATATTCAACATTCAATCTTTCATTCATTTCTTTGTTATATTTTCTTTTCTTTTCTTTTATCGAGGTAACGAGTATAACCTCGACTTAAGGCCAAAGCTTTAAATATAATATTAAATTATAATGAATTCGATATCACGCCTAACCTTAATGGCGTACCGAAATCCTAGGGACTTAAGCAGCACTCCGACGCCGCTTTACTTCTCGATCGTCAAACGATTACTCCAAACTTCGGTACTCGTTGACACGTTTATCGAGATTCATTGCCATTTCAACAACACCTTCTTGGTATGTGGGTGGAGGGTGGTATGAACTTTCAAGGAAACGATGATACACAAACGAGATTCGAGGCACGCTTATCGAGGAAATCGTTTATATGATTGTCGGGTTTTAGAGAGAAGTTAGAGAGAGACTTGAGAGCAGGTTTTGGTGTGAAGAATGATCCACCCCTTGGCTGCTATTTATAGACGAAATTTGATGTCCCATCGCGGTACGCGATGGGCTCCTGGGCACCCGTCGCGTACCGCGACGTAGCCCAGGTGAGTCACAACGTAGGTCTGCCACGTGGCGACACGTGGCGGACGTTGCGCCACGTGTCGGGACACGTGGCGGTTGATGTGCCACGTGTGGACACGTGGCATACCACGTGTCTCGTTGTCAGACGCCCTATCGCGGTACGCGATGGGTCTTTCTTATGACCTATCGCGTAGCGCGATGGGTAGGAAAATCAGAATTTTCATTTTAACCCTCAAGTTTGGATTTTGGCAATTTTAGTCCCTAGCCTTTGGAAATTTGATACTTTGAACTCGAAATTCACGTGATGTTACAGGGACGGTCGTTGACCGTTTCAAAAAGTGGTTTAGATACGTTTCCAGAACTTTGGGGACGATACTTAAACGTTTCCACAATTTAAAGCCTTTAAATGGGGACGGTTAACAAAAGATTCCGGGACGAATTCTATAGCCAATCGCGTGGCGGATCGTCCACATACGGTATTTTGGCAAATAATTCCGGCGCCGGAATTAGGATTAAGAAGAAGGAAGTAGAAAATGAGGCAGCTGTAACATATTTTTTAATATGTTAGGCTACATTATAAGTCTAGGTTTAATATTTAACCCCTTAATCTTTCACTTGTTTACATATAGTACATAAAACTTGTTAACTATTACATAAGAAGTATTAAATTTGGTTATGCATTTTAATCTATCTAGACTAGTATTAAACTTATAACTTTATACATAAAATGTTTAAAATTGACATTATATATAGATAAAAATTATATATTTATTTATGTTTATTAATAATTAATTACCTATGATTAATATATTTTTTATTTTTTTATAGTTTTTGCCGTACCCTTGCCGTACCCGTATCTTAGTTTTTTGAGTTTTACCGTTTCCTGTTCCCGTACCCGTGCAAGTTTCCTGTTCCCGTGCAACATAGGTTTATAGTAATCTGAACAAAATAAAGGAGGGCACACTCATCGATCATTTTGTTTAAAAAGCCAAGTGTTAAAGCTTTCACATCTTAGAGCATTCACAACTCTTCGAGTATCTTCAAATCCAAAATTAAATTAAAAATTACTATTTTTTCTTTCTTCATTTCAATTAAATAATATTTTTACCATTTTCTCTTTCTTTCACTCACAACATCTTTAAAAAAATATTAAAATATTTATAAGGTGCTATAAAAACTTTCAAATATATAGAAACATCACTGCATTTTCTCTTACATTCACTCACAACACCTTAAATCACTCTCTAAATTATAAAACCACACTCACAAAATTTGATGGCCAAATTGTAAATGCTCTTACCCATCAAATTATGTGAGTAGAGTTTTTATAATTTATGGTGTTGTGAGTAGAAAAAAAAAGAAAATACAGTTATTTTTCTGTATATCTGAAAAGTTTTTGTAGCACCCTATAATATTTTTAATAGTAGTTGTGAGTAGAGAAAGGAGAAAATATATTAATAAATATAGATAAAAGTTGGATACCCAAATCAATAAACCCACCGTAGATCCACGTATTGTTTTTTTTTCTCTTTTCACCGTATGAGTGTATGACGAGCCACCAAATGACATGTTCTAAGCTTGTGGCTCATAGTCCGTAGCAGTGTAAGACTGGACGGTGTATGGGTAATACCCATGAGTACCCCTTTACCCTTATATTTAGTTTGTTAGGTCATATATTGATATATATGCTTGTGAAAACCACTGTTCGAAGAGGCTAGATGTTAAAAGTAGTCCCTATTATATCTTTGAAAAAAAATGTAATAGTTTGTTAGTTCAACTTATGTATATAAGAAATTGTGTAGTTATATATACACATCTTAGTCAATTTAAGAGCATATATCTACAACAAAAATTAACATAAACTGTTATATCATCGTCACATTATATTCTAAATTTTTTAAAAAACCCAATTTTCTTTCAAAACAATAAAACTCCACAAACCCTATTAAATAATTTAAAACGTGTGTGTATATGTGTGTGAGAGAGGTTGCCACATCACCTGTTTATCACAAGTTTGTAGCAACAAACTTTTGGGGTTTGTGATGATGTTGTCTGCTATAGTACTACTTAAGGAAGTGTTATGTTAGGCTGAGGGGTGTGGGGGGCGTGAGTGGGGGCAACAGCCAATAATATTGTGACGTGTGGCAGAGAGAGAAACTTGATAAGATGGGTGTTGGTAGTGGTGCTCGCGCCCCGGGACATGGTGTGGAGGGGCGCGAGAGGGGGCGCGAGCGGTTTTTTTTTTATTTTTTTATAAATGTATTAAAAAAACGTATTATTAAAAAAACTCATAAATTATTTAAAAAAACACACATTAATTAAAAAAACACATTAATATCTAAAAAAAAAATTGACATTGGATACAAAAACACATGTCTAAAAAATTGACATTGGATACAAAAACACATATCTAAAAAATTGACATTGGATACAAAAACACATTAACATTCATCTTATCTTCTCTCTCTAAAACTCTATACCTATTATTCTCTGATCATAAAGCTTCTTTACAGATATTCTCTCTTTATAAAGACAACAAAAACACAAGTGGGGTTTGATATTCAAAGTTTTAAACTCATGTCTACTCTCAAAAAAACTCTATCAACACTACTGTTCTTGGTTTTGTTCTTCACTTCCATTTGTCTCCTCAAAAACCCTTCTTTAGGTATGTAATCTGATCTTAAAACAATTTTTTTATTTTTTTAGTATGTTTTGTTATTGTAATTTTACTTATTTAATTAACTACTCCTGTTTTGTTTTATAGTTAACAGGTTTACAATGGCTTCCAAACACCAAGATTCTGAATATATCCACTTTGAGGTTAGGTTTTATGTTAATTACTTTCTTCTTCTAAAGAATTAATTTCTTCTTCTAAAGAATAAATTTTTTTTTTTAATAAAAAACGAGCCCAACGGCTCTATTCACGCATCCCAAGCCTCCTTCACGCCATTCCCAACCGCTAGCCCATCCGCGCCTGCCTCTTTTTCCGCACTCGCGCCCCTCTCGCGCCCCTCTCGCGCCTCGGTGGTGTGGTGCTCGCGCCCCGGGGCGCGAGCGGCTGGCCTCTTGCGCCCTTTCTCGCGCTCCACACCCCTCAGCCTTATGTTATGTTAGACCACCCGTAATGGGTGCGTTGTGTGTTGCGTCAAGGAGGAAAACGCGGGGTTTGTGGAGTTTTATATGTTAGACCACCCGTAAACTTTTGGGGTTTGGAGCCGTTGGGCTTTTTAAAAAAAATTATATTAATTATATTTATACTATATAAACAAACCAAACTCGTATTTTTATACACATTCCTTCCAATCTATACCAATTTACACAAATATTTATATCTTTTACACTAATATTTCTACCATCATGTTTCCAAACAACAACCAAAATATTCTCGGTTTCGGCCAATATGCCCGTCAAGGCAACCAAAATCCACAACCGAACCATCTACCGCCCCGACGCCAACCGTACCCGTCCCGCAAATGTTTGACCCGCAAATGGCCGTCTACTTTCAATATCTACAAAACTCTATGCCAAACGCGGTGCCCGGTTTCCAAAACCCGACGGCGAACATTTTTGCCGGTTCGGGTTCCCAACCCGCCCCGGAGACCCAACCCGAGGTCAAGTTCGTGTCGGAGACACAACCCGTCCCGGAGACCGTAGGCGGTTCGAGCCAACGCGGACGTTCGAAAAAACAGGCAAAGAAGCCCGCCGACGAACATCGGGTTAAAAAGACGGTGATAGCGTGGAGTATCGACGAGTGCGTACTATGTGCTCGTGCTTGGTGCCAGATATCGGAAGATGCCAAATGCGGTAGGTTTTTAAAATGCATATATATTTTTTTAAATTTCTTATAACAAACATTAAACTTGTAATGTTTTTATTTTTTTAGCGAACTATCAAAAAACGGGGGTATTTTGACACAAAATTATAGAGAGGTTTCACAACCTTGGCGGGGACTCACGTCGAGAAAAAGATTCGTTACTGTCGAAATGGGGCGACATAAACAACAAATGCTCGGCTTTTCATATGGTTTTCTCTCGGATGAATCGAACTAGGAGTAGCGGTGTCTCGGACGCGGAAGTCATGGAAAACGCGTTGGTTGAGTTTCAACATAAGGTCGGCGGGACCTTTAACTACTTTGGCATTTGGAAAGACCTATTGAGGTTTCACCAAAAATGGGGCTTGGTGTTGGATGCCGAAGCCGAAGCCGACGGTGGCCCGAGTAAAAAAAAGTCTAAAACATCGTCTTCAGTTGATCGACACGCCCCGTTCCGACGCTCGAAACTTCAACTTAAGCGATAATGACCCCGTGAATACTACCGACATGCCTCGGCCGGGGGGTAGAAGAACCAAAGGCAAAGGAAAGGGGAAATGGGCCGGTCGGTCGTCGGCAATGGGTTCGAATCCCGAATTGGAAAGCCAATTCCAATTAATGAACTCTCGACTCCAGGATTTACACCAACTTGGAACCCAACGACTTCAGGTAAATTTGGATGTCGTCGGCCTACTTCGAAGGAATGAGATGGACAAAGACATCGAGATTTTATCAAACGAGCTATCCGAAGACGACCCAATAGTCCAATCTCTAAAAGCCACTCGACGAGCGAAAATTTTAGAAAAATATAAATGAGTTTTAGTTTTATTAGTATTATTTATGTTTTTTTATTTTTAATTTGATGTATTTTTTTTTAATTTAGTTTAATTTATTTTTTATTTGGAAGTTTAATGTCACTTTTAATTTTATGTTAATTTATTTAAATGATTTAGTATTTAAAAAAACAAATAATATTAATAATGACTGTACGTCACGTGGCGCATAACACCTGGTAGTGGAGCTTTATAACTACACATGGTCGAATGCTCTAATAATTTATTTTTATATTTGCAAATTGACGTTCATGGCCCCATTAATCATACATCAATATATATGCGTTAGCAATTACACAAGCATATGGAAGTGCTTGTATTCAACTCTATATTTGCTTCATTTTTCACTTAATACAAACAAACATCCACCTCTTCAATTTTTCAACGTCATCTTTCCATCTATCCGCAGTTGCCAATAACATGCACCATCTCATAAACCAAAATAAATCAACTTCTCACAAAGTCAAAACAACTTTATAACTTCTAATATCCATCAATGGCTACTAAACAAGATCTTGTGCATGTTTTCCTCGTTACGTTCCCAGCACAAGGCCACGTCAATCCCCTTCTCAGACTAGGCAAGCTTCTAGCTTCCAAGGGAAACGTTCTCGTCACGTTTTCCTCAAGCAAATCTATTGGAAAGAAAATGAAGAAAGCCGGAGCCGCGGTCTCTGGTGATCCAACTCCAGTCGGAAACTGTGGTGGCATGATCCGATTTGAATTCTTTGATGACGGATGCTCTGAAGACAATGATGATGAACGCTATGACCTTGATACGTACTTGCCTAAGCTTGAGGCTTATGGAAAGAAAGAACTCACTAGTATCATTACCTACCATGCGGAAAACGGTCGTCCAGTCAAGTGTCTAATCAACAACCCGTTTGTGCCATGGGTTTCAGACTTAGCGGAAGAGCTAAACATCGCTTGTGCAATGCTTTGGGTGCAGTCATGTGCTTGCTTTTCATCGTATTATCATTACGAGAATTCGTTAGTTCCTTTTCCGAGTGAAGATCAACCAGACATTGACGTTCAGTTGCCAAGCATGCCACTACTCAAATCTGATGAGATTCCCAGCTTTCTTCATCCGTCAACGCCTTACCCGTTTTTAAGAAGAGCCATTTTAGGGCAGTTTAAGAACCTGCCTAAGAATTTTTGTGTATTAATGGAAACCTTTGATGAACTAGAGGGCGATTTGATCAAGTACATGTCTCAGATATGCCCGATTCGAGCTGTGGGTCCGTTGTTCAAAAACCCACTACTCGAAGCCAGCTCGAATATCTCTGGAGACCTGATAAAAGCTGATGAGTGTCTTGATTGGCTCGACTCAAAGCCGCATTCATCGGTGGTTTATATACCGTTTGGAAGCGTTGTGAGCTTGAGTCAAGAACAGGTGACTGAGTTAGCTTATGGTGTTTTAAACGCCGGCGTGTCGTTTCTATGGGTCTTGAGGACGAATGCGACTTCTACTGGAGAATCTGGCAAGCTGCCTGAGGGATTCTTGGAGGAGGCGGGTGAGAAGGGGATGGTGGTTCAATGGAGCCCACAAGCACAAGTGTTGACTCACCCCGCGGTGTCGTGTTTTGTTACTCATTGTGGATGGAACTCGACTATGGAGGCTTTGTCAAGCGGTGTTCCGGTGGTGGCTTTCCCGCAATGGGGGGATCAAGTGACTGACGCCAAATACTTGGCTGATGAATGGAAGGTTGGGATCCGGATGTGTAGGGGTGAGGCTGAGCATAGGGTGATTAGAAGAGAGGAGGTTGAGGAGTGCATAAGGGAGGCTACAAGTGGTTCAAAGATGGCGGAGATGAAGACGGATGCGATGAAATGGAAGAAAGCAGCCGAAGAGTCGGTGGCAGAAGGTGGAACTTCTGATCGGAATATCCAAGAGTTTGTGGATGAAATTAGTAAGCTGAATTTGAAGAAATAAGTTGAGCACGCCAACAAACTGCCCTACTGATTAAACTTTCAAAATGCTTATATGATCTTTAAGTTGATTGAATGATTTCCATTTTATTAACTATTTTCCATTGTCCTTTATGTTTTATTTGAGCGGACCAGCTTGGTCTATGTATCCCAACACACAAACTAAAAGATATTTAGCTTTTGAATATAGTGTTTGTTTTTCTCTAGTCCTGGTTCTTAATTAATTATTCTACGTTATATAATTATAAATAGATGCAGGTTTTGTATCAATTCTTTTTGACTCGTTTCTGATTTTCAAATTATAGTATTTCATGTTAAAATTACAAAATCAATAACCAGATAAAATATGCATAAAATTGTACTAGAACTATGTTGTATTTCTTGATGAAAAAAAAAACGTTTCATTACCATATTAAAGACCACCTGAGGTAGGTGATGGTTGTGACAAGTATTCATTAATTGGTATACTTTGTAAATACCACAAATAGTTAATGCTGATGCATGTCCTGTTGTTGAGTAACAAACTAACAATCAATAACTTATTGATGAGGAAAATTAGTAGGTATTATGCATTTATGTGGGGTCTTCCTTCTTTGGTTTGAAGATTGAGGTCCACTTTGACAAGGAAGAAAAGGTGCAAACAAAGCTTGAGACTAGAAGAAAAATGCCCACTCTGCTTCATATCACAAACTGTTTCTTAGACTTCTAGAAAACAGACATAGTAACAAATAACCTATTTGGGACCTTGATGAAAAGGGTCAAACTAACCAATCTCAATTGCAAATTGGTCACTAGATTCAGTCCCTCTTCCAAATTGTTGCATCAAATAGTAACAAATAACGTGTTTATGACTCTGATTAAAAGGACAACCTAGCAAGCCGGCCCGAATCGCAATAGGTCACTAGAAAAAATGACAGCCTAACTTGTTTGCGCTACGTACCGGTATCAAACTAGTACTACTTAGGTTTTAGTGTTTTTAGTGCGTGTATTGAATCCTAAACAACTTTTGCACATGAACAATCGAAGACGCTCGGTTTTATTATTATTTTGTTAATAATATAATTAATATTTCTCAAATAGTGGTGTTAGTTATGTTTTTAGTTAAAAATATTTAGTTAACTGTTTTAGTAATACATTATTGATGGATATAAATAATGATAGACGTGAAAAATTGAAGTATAATTTGAAGGATTTAGACATCAAGTGAAAAATGTTTTAATATTGAACACTAACGACATACCATGGATATAAATTCTGAAATAGACAAAAATAGAAAAAAGTATCGATTGTGTGAACAAAATTAGTACAATATACTATATAGGTTAAAAGAGCGGAAAACTTGTGCAATTCGATCTTTTATAAACAATAAATGGTCCCCTAATCATGCTTCGATAGATATATACACGTTAGCAATTACACAAGCATTGGAAGTAATGGTATTCGACTTTATATTTGTTCAACTTAATTTTCACCTAAAAAACTGCAGCTGTTTTGTCCACAAACGTCCACCTCTTCAATTTTTCAACATCATCTTTCCATCTTTATAAATTTATACCAGCTCATAGATCACACAAAAAATCTCTCAAAGAGTCATACAAATAGCTTCAAATATCCATAAAAATGGCTACTAAAGAAGATCTTGTTCATGTGTTCTTAGTTACGTTTCCAGCACAAGGCCATGTCAATCCCCTTCTCAGACTAGGCAAGCTTCTAGCTTCCAAGGGAAATAATATTCTAGTCACCTTCTCTGCTACCAAATCTATCGGAAATAAAATGAAGGAAGCCGGAGCTGCGGCCTCTGGTGATCCAACCCCTGTAGGGAACTGTGGTAGCATGATCCGGTTTGAATTCTTTGATGACGGATGCTCTGAAGATGATGAACGCTATGACCTTGATACGTACATGTCTAGGCTAGAGGCACACGGAAAGAAAGCACTCACTAGTATCATCAACCACCATGCGGAAAACGGTCGACCAGTCTCGTGCCTAATCAACAACCCGTTTGTGCCATGGGTTTCGGACTTAGCGGAAGAGCTAAACATCCCTTGTGCAATGCTTTGGGTGCAGTCATGTGCTTGTTTTTCGTCGTATTATCATTATGCGAACTCGTTGGTTCCTTTTCCGAGTGAAGATCAACCAGACATTGATGTTCAGTTACCAAACATGCCGCTACTCAAATTCGATGAGATTCCCAGCTTTCTTCATCCGTCAACGCCTTACCCGTTTTTAAGAAGAGCTATATTAGGGCAATTCAAAAACCTATCAAAGAACTTCTGTGTATTAATGGAAACCTTTGAAGAACTAGAGGGCGATTTGATCAAGTACATGTCTCAAGTATGCCCGATTCGATCTGTGGGTCCGTTGTTCAAAAACCCACTACTCGAAGCCAGCTCGAATATCTCTGGAGACCTGATAAAAGCTGATGAGTGTCTTGATTGGCTCGACTCAAAGCCGCATTCATCGGTGGTTTATATATCGTTTGGAAGCATTGTGAGCTTGAGCCAGGAACAGGTGACTGAGTTGGCTTATGGTGTTTTAAATTCGGGTGTGTCGTTTCTGTGGGTCATGAGGACGAATGTGACTTCTGTCGGGGAGTCTGGCAAGTTGCCTGAGGGATTCTTGGAGGAGGCGGGTGAGAAGGGGATGGTGGTCCAGTGGAGCCCACAAGCACAGGTGTTGGATCACCCCGCGGTGTCTTGTTTTGTGACTCATTGTGGATGGAACTCGACGATGGAGGCCTTGTCTAGCGGTGTTCCGTTGGTGCCATTCCCGCAGTGGGGGGATCAAGTGACTAATGCCAAATACTTGGTTGATGAATGGAAGGTTGGGATCAGGATGTGTAGGGGTGAGGCTGAGCACAGAGTGATTGGCAGGGTGGAGGTGGAGGAGTGCATAAGGGAGGCTTCGAGTGGCGTAAAGGCGGTGGAGATGAAATCGATTGTGATGAAATGGAAGAAAGCGGCGGAGGAAGCGGTGGCAGAAGGTGGAACTTCTGATCGGAATATCCAAGAGTTTGTAGATGAGATTAGGAAGCTAAGTTTGAAGAAATCAGGGTGAGCATGCTAACAAATGGCCCTACGTATTTAATTTTTCACCGCACAATATTACAATCTACATGTTTTATAAAATGTGTTCAGTTCTACCATGATAGATATGGCCATATAGGTTTTACATCACTACGTTGGCCTGATATAGGTTTCTATATTGCAACTAGCCTAGACAGCTTTCTAAATCCTATGTGTTTTAAGCAAACCGGATAATATGAAAAATACTATAAGACAGTGGCGGTCCAAGGTTTTCGGAAGCCTCAATCAAACTAAAAAGTTGGGGCTTTGATAAAATAGAAATTAATATATACCCTCTTTCCCAAGCTTGGTACCGACAATTGACTTATTAATTTATTACTGATAAATTTTTAACTATTAAACAAAGTTCAAATCTATAATGCATAAGGGTTCAACTAAGAAGCTGATAACAAATTAACAATATTCTAATCATATTAACATAACTGAATAGCTAATTAGATTTAGTTACCCTGGTCCCTAACCTTGAAAGTTTGGTACAATCAATTTGAGGGCTCTAAACCATTAGTAATTGACAGTTGGAAGTTTGACCCACACAAGACAATAAATTAAATTGAAGACAGTTGGCAATTAATGATGGTAATTCAAATGTCTGTTAAATTTCCAATATTAATTAAATGCAATTTAATATGACGAATGATTAATAGCAATTTTCATTTTGCAAAATGTATTAAGTTCACTGACTTCTCGGCATCTTTTTTTAATATATCAAATGAAAAAAAAAAGGAAAGAAAAAGCCTAATATATGCAAAATAGTTTAAAATAGGGGCCCTTTTTGTTTGGAGGCCGGCCTCAAGCCTTTTCTTGGCTCATTAAAATCATTGGGCCAGCCCTGCTATAAGATCGATAATATATTTCTTTGTGAATAACACGAAGTTCAAATTTTATTAACATATTGAAACCACAAATAGTCATTTGCGATATGTAGGGGTTGTAGTAAAGACCACAAAAAGTTAACGTTATTGAGGATACATGTAGTTGTGTAGCTATAAATTATTTTCCTACAGGTTTGGAATTTCCAAGAGACGGATGATCGATTGTTTATCACTAACGTTACGGGTTTTTTGTCTGACCTAATTAAGCGGTTAGGGTCGAGTCACATAATAAATATAGGAAAAATCAAATGATTTTTAATAAAATGTGGATTAAGGTTCGTTGTCAAGTTTTCTAATGGTTCGTAGTACATATTTCTACGGGTTCCATGTCAAAATTTCTACGAGTGTAATGTACAAATAGGGGATTATATAACCCTAAAAAACTTCCAAAAAACTGCCTACGACCCTGTTGACTAACAATCATTAACGTATAATGTTGTAATGTGGTGAAGCTACTTGAAATTATTGGCATCCATGGTAACTAAAAGAGGACTTCCCGTCAATATTCGAAAATAATTTTAGAATCTTTTTACGTATATAAATCCAGTAAATCTAATTTTGTATAAGTTTTATTAATAGTTGTTGACACGTAATGGGTTGTAATTAGAACATGCAGAAATGTCACTGAAGGTGATCGAGTTCACGGGATCTAAAGAGTGGTAGAGTACCTTGACCGCTTTACGGGTTTATAGTATATGAAAAGGACAAACCCAAATTTGTTATGTGAGGGCCACGCCAACATGAGCTAATTAAATATTAGCTAAGCAGTGACATAATAATTTTGTCCTTCATATTTAACATGCTCGATGGTTTTCACTATAATAAATATGATGATATCAGGAAAGTGATTGAAAGCTAAAATTAACCTTTTGACCCACTTTCGTGGCCCGTGGGTTTGACGATCTAGTTTTCTTGCATAAGTTAAAAACAATAAATTAATAAAAGGTACATAATATAATATCACTAAACTGTAAAAATTTATTATTATTATTATTATTATTATTATTATTATTATCCAGGGGAAGGTTAACGTACAAATAAAATTAACGTGCTAAACGTGAGAATCAAGTAGAGTAATTATATATACAATTAGAGTAATTATGTAATTACATCATAAAGTACGTAATTATCATAGATTAATTACATAATTACCCTACTTGTATATATAATTACTCTATTTGATTCTCACGTTTAGCACGTTAATTTTAGTTGTATTTGATTCAACCCATTATTATTATTATTATTATTATTCTTTCTTCCTAGTAGGTACAAACAATTAATTTCTTTTGTAAAAAAATTTTCTGCTAATGCTAATAAATCATGCTTCTTTACTATTTCTAATTGCATTTGTTACTAATCGATTCAATACAATACATATCGATCATCTTTACTTCATGAATCATTAACAAAATCGTTTTTTTAATTACTCTGGTACATATTATTTGATTTCTATCTCGTTTATTTAACCGATCATGTCAAGAAGGGACAAACAATCCGGGTATTCCGGTATTGGTATCCTTCACTTTCGAATATAGGAATGGGTATTGAAGTAGTTGGTAGGGGATACGTAGGGTTAGACATCGATACAAATGAATAAGAACATAAGCATCCAAAGATTTATTTACAAAGCTCTGATACAACTCTTATGGTATATGAAGTTGCACACTCACATGACTTATGAAATAAAAAGATAATATGGCCGAAAGCTAGCTTTCATAGCTTATTGATCAACCGCCACCTACAAAGTACAATACATAGACTACAACTAACTTGTAGAGATGTCTCTTATTTATACTCAAGACTCGGTAAACACATGTACCACACATACATGTAGCAATCCATCTGTTTAAAGATCACATATATTTTGAATTAGTTTCAAAGTAATTTTATATTATATAAATTCATTACACCTTTAAATGAGGTGCATTTAAACAAATTAAAGTTAGTCCCCACAATGATGTTTATGTGGTAAAGACATGAAAATTTATTGTGAAGATATGTGGATCAACCCCCCACCATCAAATAAGCTACGTGACACGTAATTTATCTCTTTTATGTTAATCACACGAACTGTCGATGTGCGACGTTCATTTTTATACACCATTTCTTTTTTCTCTTTTTAATTGTTTGCCATAGTTAAAACAACTAATGTATAAAGTAAATGCTCCATGTTTTATTAATTTAAATTGTTACATGTATTAATTATACAATTAAATCCTCACTACGTTATAGCCTTGTAGGCTAAAGCTAATACCGAGCTAATAAATACTTATTTCACTTGAACCGGTTGAAGTATAATTTTACACACAATATCCAAAATCAAGCTTGTTCGGGATACGGTGACCAAGAGCAAATGACTTCATTTATAAACATCTCAATATTCTTGTCCGATGAACCATCATCCATCACCGCCGCACGCGCCGCTGTCTTCAAACCGAACGCATTCTTCCTAATCTCCTCCGATCTCGGCCCACTCATAACCTCTTCCACACATCTTCCCACTTCCTCCCCATCAATAACACCTTCTGAACTCTTCTTCAGCTTCACACCAACCTTCCAAACATCGGTCACAAGCTTAGCGTTTGTAGGTTGGTCCGTCCATTGCGGACAAGCAATAACAGGCACACCCGCAGTAACACTTTCAATCAACGAGTTCCAACCAAAATGACTCAAGAAAGACCCTACTGATGGATGAGACAACACTTCTGTTTGTGGGCTCCAACTCACAATCAACCCTTGTTCCTTAATATCCTCCAGAAACCCTAGCTCCGGCAGTTCTTGATTATCCGACAGCCTTATCACCCATAAAAACGACCTTTTCGTGTTTTTAAGACCGGCCGTTATGTTCTCTATTTCTTTTTCGGACCAAAATAAGAGAGTTCTGAACGATATTTAAATAGTCGAAGATGGTTTTTGTTTGTTTAACCATTCAATGCAATTATTATTGTTATTAGATTTAAAAAGATCAAAACTAACATCATCTTCCTTACCTAATAGTGTTGCCGAAACTATTGGTCCTACCGGTCAAAACACGTTGCCGGTATTATTAATCGACACAATCACGTCGTTCTCGAGCTCCATGAACGAATTCCCCAGCACCCATTTCACCTTGTGCATGTTATGAAACACTTTCTTTAGTATAGTATCAAAGCTACGTAGTGTATTTGATGGAAGAACAAACGAAGGCAACTGGTCCGCGTGAAGAACGCGCAGTCCGGGCAATTTAACGCTTAAGTTCAGGTTACTTTCCGTTGGGAAATCATTGAGACGATTGTAATAATGATTGTATATTTGGTACAAGGTGGATGGTTGGATCCAGAGCAAGGCGTTGGGAACACCAACCTCAGCTGCCACATCAGATACCCACAGCACGAAAGGTGTATGGATGATGCATGCAAATTTAGTTGAGTGGGACCGGATTAAGGCCAAGAGGTTAGCGGGTCCAAACTTGTTTAGGGTATCCATGTAATAATCCCTATTAGCAATTCGGTTGTAGTCTATTGGTAGACCGTTAGAGAAGAACTTGAGGTGGACCCCGCCGATGGAGGCGGGGGCCGACGATATGTCTTTTTTGGTGGTGGCGAGAGTGACATGGAGGCCTTTGGAAACAAGATTTTTGCCTAGTCTTAGGATGGGGTTTATGTGGCCTTGAGCCGAAAGAGTAACCAGAAGAACATTTACGTGTTGTTGTTTAAGGTGGAGAAAGACTTGTGGTGATTGAGCAGAGGAAACGATTGGCATTTATAGACTGTCGTATAATGTCGTATAATGTTAGAAGTGTACAACTCAAATAGTTTGATGTCACTTTTCAAAGGATAATTTGAAATTGAGTTTGTTACCTATTTAAATTTGCTACAATTAATGTTGTCACTTACTCTTGTAGTAGAAAATATTTTTTAAAATAGGATAAAACTTAATGGTGAAATGATTTCTAGGTAAGAGAAAACATATATTAGGAAAGTAGTAGATTCGTCATTTGTAACACTGATATTTAGAAACTGGTCATAACATTAGAAAGTGTAATACCGCAAAGAAAAAGATTTAATACTAACATTTACTTATTGGTGAAAAAAATCTTTTTAATATTAAATTTTATATTTTTTTAAATACTGATATTTAGAAACATTAGAAAGTGTAATACCGCAAAGAAAAAGATTTAATACTAACATTTACTTATTGGTGAAAAAAATCTTTTTAATATTAAATTTTATATTTTTTTAAATACTGATATTTAGAAAACTAATAAATAATAAAAATAAAAAACGTATTTTAAAAACATTATTTGTTAAATACACTTTTTATTTGTTAAATAAGGTTATTTATAAAAGGTTATTATATATTTAGAAAATAAGTAAATACTAAAAAGAATAAAGTAAATAATAAAAAGAAAAGGGCGGATCTCCTACTTTCAAAGGACGGATCTCCTACTTTCCTAATACATGTTTTCTCTCTCCTAGAAAACCATTTCACCATTAAGTTTTATCCTATTTTGAAAAAAATTTCGTTGTAGTAGACTTGGTGGTATCCAAATTTTTTAATGTTTCATAAGAGAACATTTTAGAGGCACTAAACGAGTGCCCGCGCGATACAGCGGGAATACAGGCCTTAATAATCACGTAAGAGATTTTTGGGTGCTCATCGTTCCATTTGAAACCGTGGATTAAGAATTCTTATTTTAAACTCAATTTAGTAGCGAAGTACAAATGAAACTGAAATCTAACCATTGTTAATGGTTTGTTTTTGGTGGGTTTTAATTTTCAACGGTTTGGTTTCAGTTTTCGATGACAAAAAAACGGCTTGGCTCACGGCTTAGTTTAAAAATCAAAACCGGACCACAAACGCCTATACGTAAGATGTTATTTTTTTAACTAAAAACAAACTATGACAATATCATACTCAAATTAAAGAGAATTAAATACTCGTTTTTATGGTGCAATTTTTTTAAAAAAATATTAACGTATGAAAAAGTTATGGCCGTTTAAAAATCGTGGGGGGAATTTGGGTTAAAAGTGAAATTATAAATAATATATAGTTAAAAGATGGGGGATCAAAGTTGTAACTATTCTTTAAATTTCCAAATGTTGATTAAAATTGAGGGGGCATGGTTGTAAATAATTTAAAGAAATATGAAAGAAACATTAAATTTTGTGTTAGAATGTCTACTATGCCCCTATTTAAGGTTGTACTATGTGTTTGAAAAATTGTAAATTACTTAAAATTGAGTGTCTTAATTTGCCCATGGATGGTGCATTATATATAGTATAGATAATTAGGGGTTTCTTAGAGCGTACACAATGCCAACGATATCAAACGCGACACATAAATTAGTTGTTTTTTGACTAATCAACTTTCTATTTTTCCTACAAAGATCTTATACTGTGCGTTGTGGTTTATGCTAGGGCTGTTCACGAGCCGAACCGAACCGAGCGAATGCTTGCTTGTTGTTTGGCTCGTTTACAACCGAACCGAACCAAACGACTGAAATTCGAACCAAGTGAAAACCGAAACGAGCTAAAATCGAATCGAACATTTTTCGATCGAACATCGAGCGATTTCGAGCATTATTTATTTCTTTTTCACTTTAAAATTTTCAATAAGAAACAAGTTTGAAGGTTAGAAATTATATATTTTATAAATAAATTAGTAGTTTTTAAACAAACGTTTAATAGATTGCAAATTTTTATTTAAAGTAAGTTTGAAGTGAGATAAAATGATAATGTAAACTAACTTTTAGTATTCTAAAAACTTGAAACGAACAAATATAACTATAAAATTGACGGAATATGAAAAATTTAAAGGGGTTAAAAAAATTGTAAACTTATTTTTTATGTGTTTTGTCTATATATCTATATATTTGTTCATATATAATTATGTATAAAATAAATTAAAAATATTCGAGCCGAACCGAACCGAGCAGATCTTTGCTCGTTGCTTGGCTCGTTTGCAAACCGAACCGAGCAGAGCGGCTCGTTTACAATCGAGCGAAAAAACGAGCAAGTATTTTCCGAGCAATTTCTGAGCGAGCGGCGAGCGAGTTCGAGCGACGAGCGGTTTGGACGGCCCTAGTTTAAGCCAAAACCAGAATTCATTCTCTAATATTATTTTTTCTAGCGTTGATATCAATAGGCCACCTAAGCTTATTATGATTCAGATGAGCGAGAGAATTCAACGAGTTGTTTTTTATTATATCCTGTTTCGAAAATGTATCATCATCATCATCGTCGTCGTCGTCGTATTCAGTATATCCCACAATTGCAAAGTTATGGTAGGATCTGAGGAGGGTAAGATATAGACAGCCTTACCTCTACCCTTTAGTAATAGAGAGGCTGCTTTCGGTGAGACCCTCGACTCGATAGTAGTTTTGCATCAAGCCTATGACATAAGGCACATAACACTCAACCATTGGGACACCGCCGATTGGTGCATGTACCTTTGTCTTTCGGCTATCAACACCACCACATGATGCCTAATTAACCTTCCGCCACTTTTAATGTTATTTTCACGAGATTAGTAAAATAACGTCAAAATTAGGGCAATTTCACTTTTTCCCACCTGAGGATTCACACATACATGTATTATATGCGTGCAACGCAAGCAGTGCGATTGTTTCAAAAATGTATAATAACAATATAACTTAAAAGAAATAAAAAGAGTTAACTAAAAAGTATATAAACACAAATACATGACGACAATTACACATATAGAGTCCACGATGTATAATCTATGCCAATGAGATAAAGTAAAATACACGAGCGTTATCCCTTAAATATCGTTAACCTTAATCTTATATCTTCATAAATTCCTATCTTATACCATGTACTCAGAGAGATGCAACTCTAGCAAATATAAGCATTTGTAAAACATATTTAATAGTAAATTATTATATAATACAACGTATTATACGGGATTTATCAAATAATAAAAATAAATTAGATCCATTATTCTAATTGTGATTTTTAAAATACTTATAAATTAATTTAATGTAGATTTAATGGAAAAAATAAACGGGTGGTTGACAAAAAGTACTAAAATAGCATGGTTTTAATGGAAACTGTTTTGGTCAAAAATCTAATAAGGATAACGTGACCAAATTTGTATAGTGAGGTCTAGTGCTAGTATAACAATGGTGAGTATATAAACGAAATAAGGATGAACACCGTGATTTGTTGCGAGAAAAAAACCTTGATCTTGATCAGATCGTCGGCAAAAAACCTCGGTTGATAACAAATCGTCTATAACCAATTTATTAATATCAAAGATGTGTTACAAATGGAGTTTATGATCAAAGATTACAAATAATCTAAGTGTATGTGATCTGCCTTGAGTGTGTTTGCGAGAGAGAGAGTTCGTGAATGTAAGCAGTGAGTGAATGAAAGTGTGTGTGTGCGTGTATCTAGCCTTGATCATAACCTCAGTATATAATAAGAAAATTAACAACTAACTAATAAGGCCTATAAATCAGTCATCTTCCCACTATCTTCAACCACGACCTTTGACCACGTGCTTGACAAGTCCAATAGCGAGAATTCAGGTAGAACTAGTCTTGTTGCCGTTGCACCAACCTACACACAATAAACAATTGTTAATAATACCAACTACTGAGGATCCTTGATCCTGACAGCTCCGGAGCTTTTCATGAGGATAACTGATCCAGACTCATCACCAAAAATAACATATCCTCAGTACTTAATTATTTGTGGCTCAACAATTGCCCCCAATTTGACGGTTGATGATAAATTCACAGCTGCCAAATTGCTTTCAAATTTCAAAAAAGCTGTCAAAGAGATTAGGTGAAAAGACACAAATAGGGGTTAAATAAAAATTAAATAATTAACTTAGGGATCAAAGATAAAACCCGGATCCCTTTATATTCTCTCCATTCCGAAAGCTCCTTATCTTCAATCCTCTATATTTCAGGTAATCCTCTATCCCTTTCTTCCTTTTATATTCAGTATCGATCAAAGTCTACCGATAGTTGCTTTTCAAACTCGTCCAACCATATGGACGGAGATATGAAAAGTCAAGGGTTACTACAAAACCCTTAATCGGAAATATGCAAATTCACGGACCCCGAGATTGACCAAATAGCATCCTCTTTTCCTTCCAATACCGTATTCAGACCTTACGATTCCTCAACCCCAAGTGACATATCCTCAAATATATGGGTCTGTTTTCCGGCCTGTCCTTTCCTGCTTGGTTACTCCTATCCATTACCGGAATTTACCCAAAGATTCTTCACCCTTACCAGCATTAGCTATGTCCAAGCTATGCCTATGATCTGGCGAGCTCTATTTACCCTTGAGGAAATCATAGCTGACCACGACCTTGAGTTTGGACTCTCTGAACTGTCATACATATACTCTTTGTACACCCTTTGTACACCCACGGTTTCTGCTCAAATTCAAGCCTCACCAACCAATTCCGCTCGACAAGGTTACACAAAACGATTCTCATTGGATGAATAAGTTTTTCTTTGTCAAGCGAGATTCAATCCCAAACGGAAATACCCTTCCTACTAAGTGGATAAGGCGGGGTAGGGTTTCTGCATTTATTGTTGTTTCTTGATTAAGGTTGAACACTGATTTGCTTCATTTTTATGCAGTTGACAATTTCGCACATCTAGCCAAGCTTCCAGGAACCAAAGAGAGAGTAGCCGCATTTCTCGCATTGAGCCCAACATTTCGGACTTTCATGATCAGGATCCTTGATATGATTCAGAACTAAACAGTCAAACATCTCACCTCAAAGTTATATGTCAAGTAAGTATAAAGATAAGCATATTGGTTTTATATAGAAAAAATGAAAAACTTATCTGTTTGTTATGTTTTGAAGACATGCCTAAGTCAGCCAGCAAGCCTGTTGCCCAATTCTCTTTCGATGACATTGACCACTTGATTTCTCCGAAGATAGTCAAGAAAGAACCATCCAAGTCTGCTAGCCAAGAACCTAGCCCTCACACCGTGACCACCAGAGCTAAAGCTCATTCAGGGAAGAAGAGAAAGCTACCTGAACCCCAAGCTGAAATCCAAGAAGTTGAGAAGCAACTTCAATAAGCTACGTGACACATGATTTACCTCTCTTATGTTAATCACACGACCTGTCGGTGTGCGACGTGCACTTTTATACACCATTTCCTTTTTCTCTTTTTAATTGTTTGCCATAGTTAAAACAACTCATTTATAAAGTAAATGCTCATGTTTTATTAATTTAAATTGTTACATGTATTAATTATACATTTAAATCCTCACTACTTTATAGCCTCATAGGCTAAAACTAACACCGAGCTAATAAATACTTATTTCACATGAACCTGTTGAAGTAAAATTTTACATACAATATCCAAAATCAAGTTTGTTCAGGATATGATGACCAAGAGTAAATTATTTCATTTACAAACAACTGAATATTCTTGTCCGATGAACCACCATCCATCACCGCCGCACGCGCCGCTGTTTTCAAACCGAGCGCATTCTTCCTAAACTCCTCTGATCCCGGCCCACTCATAACCTCTTCCACACATCTTCCCACTTCCTCCCCATCAATAACACCTTCTGAACTCTTCTTCAGCTTCACACCAACCTTCCAAACATCGGTCACAAGCTTAGCGTTTGTAGGCTGATCCGTCCACTGTGGACAAGCAATAATAGGCACACCCGCAGTAACACTTTCGATCAACGAGTTCCAACCACAGTGACTCAAGAAACACCCGACTGATGGATGAGACAACACTTCTGTTTGTGGACTCCAACTCACAATCAACCCGTGCTCCTTAATCTCCTCCAAAAACCCTAGTTCCGGCAGTTCTTGATTATCCGGTAGCCTTATCACCCATAAAAACGGCCTTTTCGTGTTTTTAAGACCGACCGCTATGCTCTTTATTTCTTTTTCGGACCAAAATAAGAGAGTTCCGAAAGATATGTAAATAACCGAAGAAGGTTTTTGTTTGTTTAACCATTCCATGCAATTATTATTGTTATTAGATTTAAAAAGATCAAAACTAACATCATCTTCCTTACCTAATAGTGTTGCCGGAACTATTGGTCCTACCGGCCAAAACACGTTGCCGGTATTATTAATCGACATGATCACGTCTTTCTCGAGCTCCATGAATGAATTCCCGAGCACCCACTTCACCTTGTGCATGTTGTGGAACACTTTCTTTAGTATAGTATCAAAGCTACGTAGTGTATTTGATGGAAGAACAAACGAAGGCAACTCGTCAGTGTGAAGAACGGGCAGTCCGGGCAATTTAACGCTTAAATTCGGGTTACTCTCCGTTGGGAAATCATCGAGACGATTGTAATAACGATGGTATATTTGGTACAAGGTGGATGGTTGGATCCAGAGCATGGCGTTAGGAACACCAACCTCAACTGCCACATCAGATACCCACGGTATGAAAGGTGTATGGATGATGCATGCAAATTTAGTTGAGTGGGACCGGATTAAGGCTAATAGGTTAACGGGTCCAAACTTGTTTAGGGTATCCATGTAATAATCCCTATTAGCACTTCGGTTGTAGTCTATTGGTAGACCGTCAGAGAAGAACTCGAGGTGGACCCCACCGATGGAGTTCGGGACTGACGATATGTTTTTGAGGACATGGTTGGTGGTGGCGAGAGTGACATGGAGGCCTTTGGAAACAAGATTTTTGCCTAGTCTTAAGATGGGGTTTATGTGACCTTGAGCCGACAGAGTAACTAGAAGAACATTTATGTATTGCTTTTGTTCACAATAACCCATTGTGAGGTGGAGAAAGATTTGGGGGGTGATTTAGAGGAGGACACAAATGACAATTTATAGGCCGTCGTATACGTAAGAAGTGTACAACTCAAACAGTTTGATGTCACTTTTCAAAGATTAATTTGAAATTGAGTTTGTTACTTATATGATTTTGCTACAATTAATGTTGTCCTTTGCGGTTGTACTAGATTAGGTGGTATCCAAATTATTTAATGTTTATACGAGAACATTTTAGAAGCATATTTAGGGGTATCTAAGAGCGTACATGATGCTAAGGCTGAGGGGTGTGGAGCGCTAGCCTGGGTGCGTGAGCCCATCCGCTCGCGCCCCGGGGCACGAGCACCACACCACCGAGAGGGGCGCGAGAGGGGCGCGAGCATGGAAAAAGAGGCGGGCGCAAGGGTGATCGCGGCTGGGAATACGCCTGAAGGGAGCTTGGGAATGTTAAATATAGCCGTTGGGCTCATAATTGATTAAAAAAAAATATTCTGTTAAAAAAACAGTGCCGCCGGCGAGACTATCGGCCAAAGTCAAAGACGTCTTCAAACCCTAAAGAACAGTGCCGCCGGCGAGCTTCAATCTCGTCGGACCACCGTTGAACGCCCAAATCAGACTGCATTATTCTAGGGCTGTTCATCGGGTGACCAAAACCCTCTCCGGAGCCGGAGAAAGAACCGATTTGACCGGAAAAAGGAGATGGGTTAGTGTTAAATGGCGCCGGAGAAAGACTAAGCAAGGAAAAGACGTTAGATAAGCTCTGATCGGCGTCAATCGGAGATGGTAAATGAGTAAAATGAGAAAAATGATTGTTTTCCGATAAATACGGGCCGTCGGAACTAAACTCCGGCGGAAAAGACGGGAATGGAACGCCGTTTCCGGCGTAGTTCTGGTGGGTCGGAAATTGCATCATGTGGGTGTTTCTTCGATGGTCCATTAATGGGTTGAAATATGAAATAAGACAGTGGGTTTGTGAAATACGAGGTTTAGGGTTTTGGGATTTGAGGAACGTTTGTTGGTTGTTTGGGTGTGTGCTGATTTTGGGGGATTTGAGGAACCCTCTCCGGAGCCGTTGGGAATGTTAAAAAAATCCGCTGGAGCCCCTGCTCGCGCCCCTCCACACCAGGGCCAGGGGCGCGAGCGGGGGCTCCAACACCCATCTTATCTAGTTTCTCTCTCTGCCACACGTCACAATATTATTGGCTGGAGCCCCCACTCGCGCCCCCTCTCGCGCCCCCCACACCCCTCAGCCTAATGATTTCAAACACACACAAACACGACGCATTAATTAGTTGCTATTTGACTATTTCAGCTTTTTTATTCCTCCTACAAATTTTATACCTTGCATTGTGGTTCAAGCCACGGTCAGGATTCATTCTCTAATATTGTTTTATCTAGCGCTAATAATAATCAGCCACCTAAGCTTATTGTGATTCGAGTGAGCGGGGGATTCAGCGAGTTTCTTTTTATTTGTCTTTTTGTTTTGAAAATGTAAAATAACGATATAAATTAAAAGATAAAATAAAATGAGTTAACTAAAAAGTATCCCAGAATTATTTATAGAACATTTTCTTTATTAACTTAATAAAAATATTAAAATAAAAAATATTAAAAAAGTAGTAAAAAACAACAAACGTGTCCAATAAATCTCATAATTAACAAAAGTTGGTAGGGTATAGAAATGGTGAGATGTATGCAAATTTTACCTCTATCCATTATAATAGAAAAGGTGTTTCCAAAAGCGGCCCCCCCTCCAAAAAAAACACCCCCCCCCCCCCCCCCCCCAAATAAACAACATACAAACATATATAGATACCTATATTAAAACAAATGATGACAGAGCGATACTGTAAACTACAAATTAAAACATATACACACAAATACATGCAGACAATTACAAATATATAGTCCAAATAAGATGTAGTATAAACTAAGCCATGAGACAAAGATAAGATACCAAAGTGTCATCCCTTGAATATCATTAACCTTAATCATATGTCTTCATGAAATCCTATCATGAATTATGCTATTATCTCATGTAAACATTTTTTTTACTCTTTAAGATATACAATATGTTTCAGCCTTAAGACAGACAACATGTATGTATATTCAGAGTATGTTTGGCAGTTAAACACATTCACATTTATAATCAGTTAGTGAACCTGCTTAAAGATTTAACAAGGATTAATGTATTCACATTTATGTTCGGTCGGTGAATCTTTTCAAAGGTTTTGGAAAGGTTAGCGTATTCATCTCTTAGATGTGTTTGGGTGAACTTGTTCTAATAACATTCCTGCTTTGGATGTTTAACCAATCATAAATATTTGCATAAATACATGGATCATCTGCTGATTCAGGTGCAGACCATACTGGGGGTGAGTGGGTACTGGTACCGTACCGATTTCCCCAAAATCTTGGTGTCGGTACTTCAATTTGGTACCGGTATGGTATCGGTATTGAAGGAAAAATTATAGAAGTACTAGTAACTAGTTTTGAGTTTTTGGTACCGGTACCGAATCGGTATAAGTACCCGTTTTGCTCATCCCTAGACCATACTTGTCTGATTTTATCGTTTCAAACCTCGTTTATAATTTATGGTTGGGTTAATAGGTTCAAAAACTTAATTTGCATTAAAGTATTAATTTTATGTTTATGCGGACCGTATAGTAATGATACGGTTCGTATAAACTATGTTTGACTGAACCTTTTGATATGACGGGATGTCAATTAGATTAGACGGTTCGTTGGTTAGTTTTAATGAGACGGGTCGTATTATGTTGAGACTGTTCATATATGTCTTTGACAGGCTGCCTAACTTTTGACCCTTGACATGTATGAAAACCATCTGCGAAGCACCGTATGAATGGTTAGACGGTCCGCTAAATCTTCTGCACGTACTTGCCATTTATGTAAAAATCGAGTTTAAACATCAAACCAATATCCGTTTATGTATTCTAAGACCTTATACATGCTTAAAACACTTTTATGACTTTTGTATCATAAGTTTACTGAGGTCTAATCGATACTAGCTTGAATACTCGTTTAATCATAAGAATGAACTTTAAACGAATCTCAGATGCCACTACCTTACTTCTGAGATATTATACGTACAATCTAGTAACAACTTGCAATGCTTCTAACATCTTTGGAGCATATGATCAGAGCCTATACTTGACTAGTACACCTTAATTCTTTGACTTGTATATGCATCTAAAACACCAAAACAAAGCCTTTGTTTGATCTGTAGTGTTTGTTATGACTTTTGATTTTGGATACATGTCATGGATGCGTTATGGACAATATTAATAGGCCAATGCCGAATAATGAATCACAAATTGAGTTCTGCCACATTTTGATCGAGTTTGATAACTCTTGCTGCCAGGGGCGGTTAAACGAACCGTATGAAGATGAGATGGTCCGTCTCATTGTTAACTTGATGATTAAGATTGGCCTTATATAGACCGTCTAAGAATTGTAGGCGGATGTGACAGTCCGTCTTAAGAGATTTCTTCTTATCCGGGTCACCTTTATACGGAACGTCTGAAATATTAGACAGTCCATCTAATCATATTTTTGCCTAATTACAAATTAGGTCTTGAACTTTAACTTTGCTTAATTACAATTGGGCCCTTCAACTTTAAAGTTGGCAATATTTGCATGAAATTTTTGGGATGCTACAAATGTGAATATGCAACTTGCAAACTGTCATCATGCAACTACCCCACATTCCCACTTACAACGGTCATTTGGCCTCGCTACCATTGTCACGACTTGACGCTAGCGCCCTCACTCACGCCACCCCGTTTTGGTATTTGCGACCACGTTGGCAGCGAGGGGCCAACGCTCTTAGTAACTCATCACAACTGACAATTTTAACTATAATTTCAATGTTATATTTTTCTTTTCAAAAAATCCTTTCATTTTCACATTATCAACTTTTATTACATTTATTTTTATCTGCAAATTATTTTTTTATATTAAACTCTCTCTTTTAAACTTGTATTATTTAAATATAAGAACATACATATATAAATATGTTTTGTAAATAAAAACGTTTGTAATAAACTATATTTTGAAAGGACCCCCTTTTTTAAATGGTTAAAAGAAAATATATGAAAATATGCTTAACCAAAAAATAAAAATAAAAAACCCATTTAACCAAAAATCTGGTCACGAGTCACGACTTCAAAAGTTCGGCTAACTAAAAAACGACCAAATTTTCCTTCAACAAATGATAAGTGATAACTGAATTAGTCGAAACATATTAACTATAATTTCTTGATATAGGAAGTGTCAGTTATTGTTATACTGTATTAATTAAGTCTAAAACCGAACGGCACGAGCTCACCCGATCGAAGTCATCAAACTAGTAACTCTAAATATATTTTGTCTATTTTCATTATCAAAGCTAAATATACATAACTGAACATCACAAGTCTCAACGTCCCCTATTTCGTAACTATATAATAGTTACATTAAAATTATAATTAACAGAGAAGTGAGAAAAAAATAGGTACATATCGTTTTATTCGTCTTTGGAATCTTTGGACGGCTTTTTATATTTTTCATTTTACTGTTGATCAGTTCTTCATGTAAGTAATATAAAACATGATAAATATTAAACCTATTAACCTGTTACAGCATGGAGAATAGTAATCGCAGCAGAGTATGAGATAGTTGACATGTTTGTCATCTTGGTCGAGTTCCCCTTTATGATGTATAGTTAAGGATGGTTAGGGTTCTTGAGAGGAACCCGGTTTAGAAGAGAGAGGAGACACATGATTTTCTTATGTGTATGTGATTAGGTTATGATGTTAATATTTATCTCTCTTTATATACATCCAAGGGGAAACCTTTTATTAACTAATTATAGGTAATATGGCCCATCAGCAATTACCAAACTAATATATAATAAGGTATAGTTAATATTTTGATCTATTATAATATAAATGATTATAATGGCCATATAAAAATATATATTACTATATATCATTCTTACATTCTCCCACTTGGCCGAGTAATCATTTATTATGAGTATTAGATAAGCCTGATCAGGAGTTAACACTCATTTTAGCTTTATACTTAAACTGGAGCAGAGAAATACAATCATTGAATTGAACATTAGCTCAAGACCCCCATTAATCATACTGCAGTCCTTATTTAAAACCTAAGTAGTTATGATCCAAGTAAGCCCTTCAGAACGTTTGATTTGTATATTAATTCGTCTATATGTCATTATGCATGCAGAACATATTAAGAGACGTACAAAATCAAAACTGGTGAGGAAATTTAATAGTTAATCATTCATAGTACGATATGCAGTTGTACGTGGTCATTAATAAACCCCTCATGATTATAAGCGCTTTCATAATACTTATGGGTAATAGACCTTTAGTTATAGGATCCTTAAGCATATCATGAATGTATTAGATATGAAAATTTAGATTCCTCAATTCGTTCATAAACGAATAATTAATTTCATATCAAAATTTAATCCAACTCCTATCAAACTGTTACTGTTTGAGAAAACATAGTAGCTGACGTTATCACAATTAGTCTTTAATATATAAGTTATTTTGAGTTTAATAAAACTTATGAGTCCACTAATAAATATTCAACAACATTTATTGACAACAACGTTGTAATTAATCAACATATTATGTTGTTGTGACTTAGGTTGTTGTTATAAGTTCATTATGACTCCTCCATGAGATAGATTTATCTACTGACATAAGAATATATCCCGAAACTTACATTTTCTTATCTCTGAACATGACAAAGTTTAGAGTAATATACCAGTTTGAATTCTCACTTCTTCTTTTAAATTATAGTCTTCGTTTCTTTTAAAGATATTTTAATACTCTTTTAGATATTTCACATTAATCTAGGCATATCTAGTGTGTTACAATTTTGAGAAATATCTGAACGAGTATAGACTTGAACCTACATAAAGCTTCTACTTAATGAAGCATAAGGTAATAATCTCAATGATCCTATTATCCTCTAAATAGAGCAATATTGTTTGTTACATGTGTAAGGACCCATTTAAGATAAAACTTATAGAACAAAACTAATGTCCCTTTTGGTCTATCTCAGAATGTTATGATATCTATTATGTAAGGGATATCTTTGAGATATTTCATATCAAAGTGTGTGAACAATGCTTTGACTTATGTAACATATACTTGTCAGAAGAATGTCATCTATATAAGGACAAGTTTGTTTTTAGTTGCTCCCACTCATCTTGAGGTAAGTACATTAATCCACTTGGCTTTTGATGAAAATAATTGTATAAATATTTCATCAAATTTTGGTGTTTGCATTAACCCATATATGGATTTTATTGATTTATAGACTAAATGTTCATTAACCTTCAGTTTATAACATTTAGGTTGTTTTATGAGCATGTAGATATGTAAGTCAGTTATTAGGGAAAGTTGTTTTAATGTTCTTCTAACGTAGCTCTTTAACTATTATAAGCTACTTGAACAGTGATGATCCTTAAAGAAATGTTTTATAATATAGGTTATAAGATTCTTTGATGATTTATTCCTTTTTGAATCTAACCTTTAATAATCAATTATGCTTCTTAGTGTCTTAATGTTTGTGTTAGGATTTAGTTTAGTTATGAACACCTTTAGGTGATTCAACCAAATCTCAAAACGTTAGCGACTTATGGAGTCAGTTATGATTGATGATAATAGTTTAATTATAAGGGGTATGATCATTAAACTTTCCAACATCCAATTCAACTTTAGTTAGGGAGGTTACATAAGCATCAAATTTAGTAGGTTTTAAAACCTAGATGGCCTCCTAAGTTGATTATTGGGTAATTTTAAAAGTTTCAGTTTTATGGATTATCTCTTAGTTAGGTTGCTATCATTTTCAGGATTCTAAGTGTGTAATATTTGGCGCAGTATGGTGTATAAGAGGTGTAATTGGAGTAAAATTTAATATCTCTCTTCCCCCCGCCTATTGTACTTCTAACAAGTCATTATAAAGACTTTTACTGCTCCCACTGACCTTAGAAACCTTTAGGAAATTAGCATACTTAGGGTCAGTATTTAAAGACCAATAGATTCTAACAGAGAAACAAGTTAATAATATAAGTTGTTGTAGTTTCTCTTGGTGAGGATTAATTTAGTAAGAAATCTGAATTTGTCCACGTTTAAGCAACAATGAAACTTTTGTAAGAGTAGTAGTAAATTCTAAAGAGATAAGTTTTGATGGAATAGTGTTATGATGGAGCAGTGTCTTATACAAGAGGTGTATTTGAGATAATATCAAGTTTTCACTCCCCCGTCTCTTGCAAATCTTGTAAGTTATGATTGAGACACTTAAGGCTCCCACTTATCTTTAATATCTCTAGGAAAAATACAAGAGAAGTTTCAATGATGTACATGACGTGGGAATCTGTCATATATATGTTAGACTTGATTTGATTACATTAACGTCCAGATGTCATAATAAACTTAAAGGACATATTTAGAAGAAATCGTATTAAGTATATATGAACGGATCTCTTTAAGACCGCGGACTATAGAATACTGATTAAATACAAGTAAATAGCATTTTAAATGAGAAAAGAATTATGTCTGAATATTCCGTTTTAGTTTCACGAATGTCAGTGAAATATAACTTATGGTGGACCCATACTTATTCCTTAATCAAAGTAATGTTTAGGGCATTTAACACATGATTTAAAATCACTAAGAATGAGATTATATGAAAAATCACCCTCATCAACCATGTCATGATTTCTCATGAAATTTGGTTTTAATAGATGAATAATATAGGTCTCATTTGTCTTTCGTTAAATTTTTATTTGCATTATAACAAAAGTTGTGAAAGTATACATTATCATCTAGTTCTATTTTATAAATGTTTCAATCCAGATATTGATAACAAATAATATAAGAGTTTAAGGTAAGAGTGACTTTATGTTGGCTATGCAAACCTTATAACTGTCATAATGTAACTTAAGTATTGATACTAAATTCTGATTAATCTTCAGAATATTTAAGGTATCATAAAGTGTAATTAAAAGACAATTTATCATGGTTCTAATAACCTTAACATTTAAATTTGTCACTAACACTCATGTTAGTTATTTGTTGATTTCGGGTAAACATATAGAACTAGACTCAACAAATCATGTGTTAATGGGAATATTAGGATTAGCAGACTTATATATCATTATTATACAACTATCAATTTTAGCCAGTTGTTCTTTTGAATTATGGATAGTCTTGTAATGTCTATGCCTAATCTAATGGCATATTTTGGCAATGAGACTTCTCCTTATAGAACTTAAAGCTGGAAGTAATACTTGTATTTTGTCTATGAACCTTAGAATAATCCTCTTTTAGGTTTTAGTGGTAGTGAGTTGAATAACATCTTATTTTCCAGTACCGGATGCTTCTTTTCTTGTATATATGTGTAAGGCCCCGTTACCGGTAACCCTACTTTCGTGTTGGATTTACTCATAAACACAGTTCTAAATATCAGAGTTAATTAAAAACTTTACGCGGAATATAAAACTTTCATAAAACATTACATATCGATTCATAATCATGTCTTAAAACATTCCTCTTGTCTTTCAAAATCAAAACATAACTTATAAAACATATCAGATCTTCAGATGCCAGGCTTTAGTCTTCTGCCATGTGTCCTCCACTCAAGCCAGCTGTCTCAACCTACTCACCTGCGTGCATACTAAACGTCAGCTACGCTGAGTGAGTTCTAGTTAATCATACAATACCATACAATACCTTATTACATACATACGTACTTAACCTCATAACTTTCTTTCATACACACATAAGTACTCATGCCTTCATTCTTACTTACATACTTTCTTTCTTACTTACATACTTTCTTTACATTCATAATCATACGTTTTAAAGAGCCTTTCGCCCTATAACCTCACAGATATTATAAGGGTCTGGTCCCTAACATCACAGATATTATAAGGGTCTGGTCCCTAACATCACAGATATTATAAGGGTCTGGTCCCTAACATCACAGATATTATTAGGGTCTGGTCCCTAACATCACAGATATTATTAGGGTCTGGTCCCTAACATCACAGATATTATTAGGGTCTGGTCCCTTGTTTTCGAATATTAGTAGGGTTCGATTCCCTCTTCGTTACCATACAACCATACATCATACCTCGAGTATTATTAGGGCTCGGTACCCTTTTCGTAACCATACAACCATACAACCGTCATTTCCTTCTTTTATTAACTTTATTACGTTCATACACATAAACATACATATCATACTTGCCATATTTATAACGTTACAACCTGACAGTACGTGCAATATCCGAAGATCGTTCACGTACCATCAAGCAATCATTCGTACATATCACATATATCGCATATGGCTTTATAACGTTACAACCTGACAGTACGTGCAATATCCGAAGATCGTTCACGAACCATCAAGCAATCATTCATACATATCACATATATCACATATGGCATACACTTATCACTTAGGATAAATGTATTAACAACACATCAAGTATGCACACAGCCCCGAAAACATAACAAGGAATGGGGCTAGAAACTCACCTGGATCCTGTTACGCTCGCCGTTGATCGTAATTCCTTTCTTTAACTGGGCTCGGCTAACTGTATAATATTTACACATATCAATTAACTACTACTTCTCGTTTTGTATTTCTATCTATATATGACCCACAACGAACGGGGGTCCGGGGGCAGCGCCCCTGGCAGCGGGGTTCTAGGGGCGGCAGCCCCTAGCGGGGTCCAAGGGGCAGAGCCCCTGGCTGGGGTTAAGCTGCCAGGTCAGCTTGGAAAAAATTTTATTTTCGATAACTGCCTTACCACATTTTCCATCAGGTTTTTAATTTATTTTAATAATCGAACTTCACTTCAGGCGAAGTTAAACCTTAGGCGAACTTGGCTTCAGGCGAAGTTAAACCTTAGGCGAACTTGGCTTCAGGCGAAGTTAAACCTTAGGCGAACTTGGCTTCAGGCGAAGTTAAACCTTAGGCGAACTTGGCTTCAGGCGAAGTTAAACCTTAGGCGAACTTGGCTTCAGGCGAAGTTAAACCTTAGGCGAACTTGGCTTCAGGCGAAGTTAAACCTTAGGCGAACTTGGCTTCAGGCGAAGTTATACCTTAGGCGAACTTGGCCGTAGGCGAAGTTATCCTTAGGCGAACTTGGCCGTAGGCGAAGTTATCCTTAGGCGAAGTTACGCTTGAAGGCGAAGTTACGCTTGAAGGCGAAGTTCATCAGGCGAACTTAATCTTGCAGGCGAAGTTATCGCGCTGCAGATCTGTTTGCCCATAACTCCTTCGTTTCTTAGCCAAATAACTCGATTTTGGTACCCACGGAATCGTATGATCGGCGCCTACAAATCCCAACCATCAAATCGGCCTAAAATCGACGTTTTAGGGGTCCGATTTGGGCAGTTTGGGTTTCGGGTCCGGTTGACCCATCAAATCCTAACCATTTTCAGTAATATTAGCTTTGCGGGATTAGTTCTTACCTTTCCAACTCAGATCTACCAGCAAAATCTCGGGTCTCGACTTCGGATCTCGGTCGGTTATGTGTGTGTTTTTGAGTGTGTAAAAGAGAAAGATGGAAATAAAATGATATCTTGGGCTTGGGATGGGTATTTATATCTCTCAAGCCCACGGACCCAAGGCCCATTCTCATTTAACCCATCTTACGTAATCTAAGCCCATGACCCGTTCCTTACTCGACATTAAATAACTAAAACGTGAAATCACTAAACATAACTTTCTTTATTCAACATTATAAATTTTAGGATGTTACAATATGTTGTTAATCAACACATTCATTTTCCTTTGGTACTTTTGAGTATTATAGTTGATTTTTAAGGCACCAAATTGTACTATTGAAAATTTGAGTATGCAATGTACTAGAATATTGTACTTAATATCATGTGTGAGCCCTTAATTTTATGGGTCATGATTGTACATTATGATATGTAAGGCCCCGTTACCGGTAGCCCTACTTTCGTGTTGGATTTACTCATAAACGCAGTTCTAAATATCAGAGTTAATTAAAACATTTGCGGAACATTAAAAACATTCAAACCATTACATTCCATAACCATAATTATTTTCTTATCGAGAATTCATAGTCATTTAAAAACAAAACATAGTCTTTTAAAATAAAACATCATAGCAAAATCTTCAGATGCCAGCTTCGTCCAACTCTGCCATGTGTCCTGCTCAAGCTACCTGCCTCATTTTACTCACCTGCGTGCATACTAAAAGTCAACTACGCTGAGTGAGTTCTAGTTAATCACATACTCATGCAATACCTTCTTACATTTCATACTTAACCTCTTAACTTTCTTTCATACACACATAAGTGTATATACTTTCATTCTTACCTTCATACTTTCTTTACATACATAATCAGACGTTTTAAAGAGTCTTTCGCCCTATAACCTCACATATATTATAAGGGTCTGGTCCCTGACATCACAGATATTATAAGGGTCTGGTCCCTGACATCACAGATATTATAAGGGTCTGGTCCCTGACATCACAGATATTATTAGGGTCTGGTCCCTAACATCACAGATATTATTAGGGCCTGGTCCCTAACATCACAGATATTATTAGGGTCTTGTCCCTAACATCACAAATATTATTAGGGTTCGGTCCCTAACATTACAGATATTATTAGGGTCTGGTCCCTTTGTTTCGTGCAACTGTACCGTACCTGTTCATACATACTTTCCTTGACAATACGTGCAATCTCCGAAGAGCGTTCACGTACCATCATCATAACATACATACATTATGCATACATCATATATTCATACATACATCATATCTTTCGTCATACTTATCAATCATATCTTAACAACCACCTGACGGTACATGCAATATCCGAAGATCGTTCACGCACCGTCAAACAATCATCATGCATAAATCATACAAGACATACACTTACCACTTAAGATAAGTGTATTAACTATCACATCGAGTATGCACACAGCCCCGAAAACATAACAAGGAAGTGGGGCTAGAAACTCACCTGAATCCTGTTACGCTCTCCGTTAATCGTTATTCCCTTCTTGAGCTGTGCACGGCTAACTGTATAATATTTACATGTATCAATTAACTACTACTACTACTCATGTAGTATTTCTATCTTATATAACCCACAACGAACGGGGGTCCGGGGGCAGCGCCCCTGGCAGCTGGGTTCTAGGGGCGGCAGCCCCTAGCAGGGTCCAAGGGGCAGAGCCCCTGGCTGGGGTCGAGCTGCCAGGTCAGCTTGGAAAAATTTTATTTCCATTAACTGTCTTAAAACATTTTTCATTAGGTTTTTAATTTATTTTCTAATTTGCTAACTCCAGCGAACTTATCATTAAGCGAACTTAACAATAAGCGAACTTAACATTAAGCGAACTTACTGTAAGCGAACTTAGTGTTAAGCGAACTTAACATTAAGCGAACTTACTGTAAGCGACCTTAGTGTTAAGCGAACTTAACATTAAGCGAAGTTAAGCATTCAGCGAACTTAACTCAGGCGAAGTTAGCATTGAACGAACTTATCACCAGGCGAAGTTATGGCTTGGCGAACTTAACATTAAACGAACTTAAGCATAGGCGAAGTTAGTGATCGGCGAAGTTAAGCTTGCAGGCGAAGTTAAGCTTGCAGGCGAAGTTGCCCAGCTGCCGTCTCTGTTCAATCTTAATCACTAAAATCACCCTTATTTCATCGAGAATTTCTTGGATATTACGTTAACTAACTCCGCGATCATTCCCATGGCCTAGTTCGGGTAAAACTTAGCCCGTAAAGACATAAAGTTTGGACCTTTATGGTAAAAACGTTCAATACTACGTAAACTTTAAAGGTCAAGAACATACCTTTTGTGCTCGTTCGATCTTGGTTAGCTTGTTTATGCACTCTAGATCTCGTGTAATAAAGATCTAATACCAACTAACGTTTACTCTCTCTCGGATCTTGCTCGTTTCTCCCTCTCGGCCGCCGGCCGTATATGGTGTGTGTGTGTGTGTTTGGAGTGTGTAGAGATTAAGATGGAATGAAATGAGGTTTAGGGTTTTATGGTGGTTTAGGAGGATATTTATATTTCCCAAGTCCCATGGACCTAAAGCCCATTACCCTTTAATCCATCTGATTTAATCCAAGTCCATGATCTTTCCTCATTAGACGTTAATTAGTAACATTAAACGCACGACAATTTAACGCAACATTCTCTATTTATTATTGGAATATTTAGGATGTTACATGATATATTCAATAATACCATCTAACCTTATAGTTAGAATTCTTAAGGAGTGCATGAATCTTGGGAGTTATTTTGATTAGTCTTAGGAAAAACTAAATCTATAATAACTCTAGTGATAGCATTTATTTATATAAGTTCTTGATTATCATTATCGTAATAGATATTATGATTGACTCATTCCATTTGTTAGGCTCTAGTTTTCAATTGTTATTAGAAAGAGCAGTACGATAGTCATATCATGTCTTAATGGATAATTAAAATTGAGAAGAGCTAAATGTTATTAAAACTCTTTATGAGACAAAATTCAATTGTGTTTTGAGATTAGAGTGGATGATTTGGATGAGATAGCTATTTATAGAAGAAAATTATACTGAGTAATGTTATGGGATATTAAGATAATACATATTAAAATTTATGATCATTAGGTTAATGAAGGATCTGATGTGAGGATCATTATATTTTATTGAAGATGTGATATGTCTATTATTAACATCAAACTAATAGACTATAATTAAAAGTTCTACTTAAACAAAAAGTAAATCACCTTTGGACAGAATTAAATTTTATTTAAGTACGTGTGCAAAATAATTGTAACACATCACCTTTGGGCAGAAGTGAGACAATTATTTTAATTATGCACATGCTAGTTTTGCTGAATAAAAATGTAACACATCACCTTTGGACAGAAGTAAGACATTTATATTATGTAAGGCAAAAGCTTCAGTTAGACTTGAATGATATGGTAAATGTAACTCATCTCATTTTGACATAAGTGATACAACAGAAGTTCATTCAAGTTAAGCCTTTATGTTTTGTAAAATTTTATAATATTTAAGTATTTACAAAACATTTTAATTACTTAATAGCAAACAGTTTACGGGTATTAGTTCTCGGGAAATATGAGTTTTTGAAAACTTAGGTTTTCGAGAAAACATTAGTTTCCGACTTTGTGGGTTTTCAGGATTTTTGAAGTCTCGAGAAAACAATTTCCGGGGATTTGGAAACAATAAGTTTCCCAAATTTAAATCCCACAAAAAACTTGTGAATTTTTTTTATTAGTTCCCGCGAACAATTATAATTCGTAAGTCCTGTTTTGTGACCCGTAATCCATGAACAATGAAAACCCACAAACTATTATAAGCCATAAAATTTGGTCCAAATTCTAATGGGTAGATTTTAACTCCAGGATTTAGTTAGTTTCAAAATATATCTTTTATTAATTACTAGATAACGAAATATCTTGAAGATAAAGTTTAGTTAATAATTTAGAAATACATAGCATAATGTGAACTCTAAATCAATATGTTAATATTTTCAAAAATCTTTATTAATACTGTATTATGAATTGATGTACACAGTATATATTTAAATAATGGGATATGCTAATAATTTTAAATATTTTATCGATGGAAGCTAAATCACCATAAAGTTATATTCATACTAAAATACTAATTCAATACCAAATTAATATTAGATATTTTAAACAAATGGTGCTAAAACTAAAATTCTTATTGAACATAAAAGTGAATATGTGAAATTATGGTCATCATAACACGGCTAAGAGATGTCCAAAATATGTAATCAAATTGAATATTTAGTTTTCATAATATCATAATTTTTCAAGTTGCACAAAATAAGGTTTATCAAGTTTTTTAGTTCATGTCATATGATTTAGATCCAGATTTAGAGAAAACATAAAGAAATGATTAATCAACATCACTCTGATGCCACATGTTGATCAGTTCTTCATGTAAGTAATATAAAACATGATAAATATTAAACCTATTAACCTGTTACAGCATGGAGAATAGTAATCGCAGCAGAGTATGAGATAGTTGACATGTTTGTCATCTTGGTCGAGTTCCCCTTTATGATGTATAGTTAAAGATGGTTAGGGTTCTTGAAAGGAACCCGGTTTAGAAGAGAGAGGAGACACATGATTTTCTTATGTGTATGTGATTAGGTTATGATGTTAATATTTATCTCTCTTTATATACACCCAAGGGGAAACCCTTCATTAACTAATTATAGGTAATATGGCCCATCAACAATTACCAAACTAATATATAATAAGATATAGTTATCTATTATAATATAAATGATTATAATGGTCATATATAAATATATATTACTATATATTATTCTTACATTTACAACAAATTATATAAATAATTTCTATGCAGTAAATAAAATGGAGTCGTTATGATTCAATTTTTTTCCCTCTAAAAAAGTTACCAACTTTCCTGTTCGATGTAATTTATTTTTCATTTAATAGTTAAATGTCATTTTTGTACTTTTCAATTAGGCAACTTTAATAACGTTTTAAAATTTATTGTAAATGACTACTTCACTTTTCTAAACCTGCCATTTAAGAACTTTTTTAACCCTGTCTATTTTGTTCGTTAAGACAGAAGTAAATTGGGTAATTTCGCTTATTTTATTTATTTTCTCTTTTAAGCTAAGTGTCATTTTTATATATGTGGTTTCTTTAGTTATGCAATTTTATTACATTTTTTAAATTTATTGCAACTGAATACTTGGGTTAGTTTTGAATACATATAATAACCAAGAGAGAGACCCTACACATTACAATAAAAAGATAACCTCTAACCCTAAATGAACAGATTCTTCCCCTCCCCTCTCCTTCCTTCCCGCGCACGCGCGCTTGTCGATCCTTCAAACCCTAACCATTGTTCATCTTCAAATTCAGTGAATTACAATATGGTGCTTTGCCCATGTGGTTCGTCAACCGTTGTTCATCTACATGTTCGATTTATGTTATATTGAGAGGTGTGAAGCTATGAGATTGTTATTTGGCTTGATTCTTCAATGTGTCAAAAAGCTATTGTTATCATACCCGAACTTTTGAAAAGAAAAAAAATCAACGCACATAAAGAAAATGGAAGAAAAATTGCCAATATGAACTCAGATCTTGAGCTACTGAAGTAGATTGGCAATAAAGAACAAAATGCAAAAAAAAAATATGCTATGCCAAAAACATGGTTGTTTTTCATCTTTTATCATGTATTACAGTTAACTTTTAATTTTAATATGTAATGTCTCTTTTGGACTGTCTATATATCCAAAAGTAATAAAGTAATCAGTTGCAATAACTAGTATGAAAATTACACTAACTCAAACGAAAAAATAAATGAAATTACCAATTTACCACTAACTTAACGGAAGAATAAACGGGGCTAAAAAATGGCAAGTTTCAGAAAAGTGAGGTAATCATTTGCAATGAATTCAAAAACGGTACTAAATTTACGTAATTGAACAAACCATGGGTACTAAAATAGTAAAATGACACTTAACTCATGGGATTTAAATGCCCGTTAGATATCACAAAGCATGGCAGCAAAAACATAATTATGTTATTTCTGATTTCAAACATCTGAGCCATCAAATAGCATATAATGGTTATATTTTCAATCTTTTATCGGCTCTTCTTGTGTAATCTAACCTGACTAATCTCCTATAAAACAATCTTGAAAATATGTCTCAGTTCTTCTTGTTTGATTTAATCTAACTGATCTCCTATAAAGCAGTTTTGAAAATACGTCAGCGATGTGATGTTGACCGACACCAAGACATTTTTAAACTATCGATAAAACACAAATATAGTTTTCTGTATAACTCAGCAGGGCAGCTTCTCTTCCCCTGGGGCATGTCACTAAAATGCACACACAAGTCCACAATATCTTCGGGTGCTATGCCCATTGGAGATACGTTTTGAGACCGGCGTATAGTATGCCTGCTACTTGTCAACTAAGTTTAGATCCAGATACATGCATTTAGTCTAACTGTTTTTCTCAATCTTGTGTTATAGCACTTTAGAAATTTCATTCCATTCGCATAGTTAATCAAACAATACAAAAGAATTGTAATGATCAATTATATTTCTTTGTCTATTCCATTCCTTCTTTCATTCAATTATCCCTCAATTCCATTACGCTCAACCAAATAGACTCTTATCCTTTATTTTTAGTGGAAGTATGGAATCCACACACACAAAGATGTGTCAGGAAAACACTTGGATTAATTTTCGGAATATGGGACAAACCAAACCCTGGATCGGAGGGTGGTATACCTAGCCGGGGTCAGATTTTTCTCGTGAGTTCCCGTTACCACATTATATGTTGTTAGGTACATGTTTGGTCCTACTTAGGGTGCTATTAAATACTGGCATGTTATTTTTATGAAAAATAATATGTCAGTTATTAAAGGCAAATTATGAATATATTTTTTTTCACACATTAGGTGAATATGATGGATATGAGATGGTTCATCGAATACATCACTTGAAACCGGAAAAATAGTCAAGTACAACCGACCAAACAAATTATTTAGTAACATAAGTTATACTAGAGTTACTGATATGGTTGACAAGACAAGACCGATCGAAACAAACATTTCCTCCATCTCAAGGATAGAGAGTCTATTACAAATAAGACTTCGGCTTTAAAACATCTTTTATTTTTCTTTTTTCTCATATATATATATATATAAAGAGAGAGAGAGAGAGAAAATGGTTCAAATAAAAAACATTTGTTTTGTGAGAAATGTAAGAAGAATTTAAAATAAAGTACAACACCTAAATAGGACACTATACCATATAAATAGGAAACTATACAAATTTTGGAAACTACTAATCTCAACTACTAGATCCTAGATCCAATGATTTACAAGTTCAAAAAGTTTATAAGTTATAAGTTGGTGAAAATAAACAATCCCAAACACTCATTTAGTTAAACTGAGAGGAGTTTTAGGGATGAGGTTACAATGGTAGGTTATTGTTTGGATCAGTCATTCAGATTCAAGTATGGTGTCGATATGACAGGTAAGTGGTGATGGTCGGCGGTGGTATTTTGTAGTGGGTGGCTGGGAGAGAGATAGAGGGGATAGAAAGAGATGGATTTAAATTTTTTGTTATTAGTTTTAGGTTTTTCAATTTTTAATAATGAAGTGGAGCTTGGGCCCACATGTTTTAAAGGAAACGTCACGTAAGTTTGCCATCTCACTAAAAAATGCCACATCAGCAACAAAATTAATGGGGTTATGGTCCGTTAAGTTTGTGAGTGACGGAAGAAAATAGGTTACAAGTTAGGAGTGATTGAGACAAATCGTTAGTTATGAGTGTGCCCTACCAACAAGTAAACGTTGAGAGTATATAAAACCAATCTCTCTTTATAATCGGATTACACCAAACACGGCCAATGCTTAGGCAACCATATATAGGTAAGTAAAAAGTGCAGCCACATGCCAAAATATAAGACGTAATCTTAAAGAGGGGAGAACAGTGGTTACTAAAGTACCTTGGCCAGATAAAATTTATTTTTTAAGTGGTAATGGATCAATTTTCTATGAGAATATATATAATTCTAAATGTAAAGAACATATAAGTTTTCTAAAAAAATCAATAGCGACTGAAAGCCATTTCATGCTTTTATATTATTATACATTTTTCCATCGCATGGTGTTATTAAAGGACAACCATGTTACCGCTAGCCAATGTATCTTGACAATTTCAAGACACGTTGAAATCTGTTGGTTCAGATTGAAATGTACTGCTCCAAAACACACATGATCAAGCCATAGTTAATCAGTAATTTAATAAAAATTCAAAGTCCATCTAGCTAATGCTTTCGGTTGGCATGCATCCAAGCCTTTAATTATTTTGATAGGTTTAACTTAAGATACTAATTACAATGTTCTATATATTGAGATTCGAATAACATTGTGTAAAATAAAACACATTAATTAATAACACATAATAATAAAGAACAACCTCACCATTTTACTAGTTTAGACAAGCATCACAAGTCTAGCAAAGGATAGTTAACCACTTCCTTTACAAACAACTCTATGTTCTTGTAGGACGACCCTCCGTCCGCCACCGCGTCACGCGCCGCCCTCTTCAACTCCACGGCATTCTTCCTAAACTCCTCCGATCTCGGCCCACTCATAATCTCATCCACACATCTTCCCACTTCCTCCCCGCCAAAAACCCCTTCCGAATCCTTATCCATTCTCACACCAACCTTCCAAACATCGGTCACGAGCTTAGCATTCGTCGGCTGGTCACTCCACTGCGGACAAGCAATAACAGGCACACCCGCGGTAACACTTTCAACCAACGAGTTCCACCCACAATGACTCATGAAACACCCGACCGATGGGTGCGACAATACCGCAGTTTGCGGACTCCATTTCACAATCAAACCTATTTTCTTAATATCATCCAATATCTTTAACTCTTTTCTTTCTTCATTCTCTGGAAGCTTTATCACCCACACAAACGGCCGGTTTGCTTTCTTTAAACCACTAGCAATACTTTCTATTTGCTTATCCGACGAGAATATTAAACTCCCGAATGATATATAAACAACCGAAGCCGGTTTCTGGTTATCCAACCATTTCAAACAGTTGCTCTCATCTTCAGACTTTGACTTATCGAACCCGCTAAGATCACCTCCAATATTATCCGTTTTGCCTAAAAGACTCGCGGGAACAAGCGGCCCCACAGGCCAAAACGAACCATTCGTCGAATTTATCACATCTTTTTCGAGCTCCATGAACGAGTTACCCAACACCCATTTGATCTTGTGTAGGTTATGAAACACTTGTTTTAATATACTACCAAACGTAGGAAACGTGTTGGATGGAAGGACAAATGACGGTAACTCTTCGGGACTAAACGATGGCAAACCGGGTAACTTAACGTTAATATTCGGGTTATTTTCGGTCGGGAACTCGTTGAGGTTATTGTAATAACAATAATATATTTTATAGATCGTGCATGGCTGGATCCAAGCCATGGCACATGGGATTCCGAACTCTGCGGCAACATCTGCGGCCCACGGGACGAAAGGGGTGTTAATAATGCATGAGAATTTAAGGCTATGTGTGCAGATTAGGGTTGACAGGTTGACCGGTCCATGAGTAAGTAATGAGTTCATGTAGAAGTTGAAATCGGCTTTTTGTCGGTTATAGTCTTCGGGTAAACCGTCGGAGAAGAACTCGAGGTGGATGTTTCCAACGGTGGATGACCGGTGTTTGAGGCCGTGGTCGTGTGTGGCGAGTGTGACGTGGAGGCCTTTGGATACGAGTATGTTGCCGAGTCTTAGCATTGGGTTTACGTGACCTTGAGCGGCAACGGTAACAAGCAATACATTTTTTTGTTGGTTTGGTTTAGGAGTTGAAGTTGAACTCATTGGTGTGTGGTTTGGGTGATGTGTGTTTAGAAGAGAATGGAAAAGAATTAGTGAAATACTTTATAGACCACAAATTCCAAATCCAAAGTGAGAGAGCCTTCACAAATCACAATCTCTTAAAAAAATGACGAAATTTGATTAAAAACCGTCCCTTGTGTCTCCTTTCTTACGCCATCTATTTTTTATGTTATATGTTCTAAAAAACGTATGGTCTATCTCGTTTAAATCAGCCTTATCTCCTTAAGGGAATAATGGCAAATAATTAGATTGTGTGTGCCAGAAATTTAATAATTAAAAATATCTCTATTTTCGAAGGTAAAATTCTCAATGTAGCCCCTTAATGATGGTATATTTCAAATTTGTCATCTCAAAATTGTTTTTTCAAATTTGTTCCTCTTTTAACGTATTACCGACGATGTATTAGTTAGTCCCCTGACGAGCTAGCTAACACATAATCAACGATGTGTTATGCCTCAAAACACATAGTCAGCGATGTGTTATACCTTCAAACACATAGTCAAATATGCTAGGCATCTAAACACATAGTTAAACTTGTGTTAGCCTATTCGATATGGACATAATTAACTTAAATCTTGTCGGTGTGGACGGATTAAAATTGATCTTGTTGGTGTGGACGAGATTTTAACTTCTAAGAACAGAACCAAAATATCGTCTCTTTGGTACAAATTCATCTCAAATGCGTCTTGGAAGACGGAATTTAAAGGCATATTTTTCCATGTTTTTAGAATTTGTAAGGATTAGGTAGAAAACATTAAAAAACCGTCTGGCAAGACAGCTTTTCGGGATAAGATTTAGTGAGAAAATATAGACGGGTCCCTCACTATTTTAAAATTTTGATTGGATTTTTCAGTATCGTCTCCGTCTAAATATTATGGACTATTCTAAGAATATTAGAGGATTTATGGATAAAACACAAATACTCTCTCTTAAAAACACTATTTAAGGAATTTTCCCATATCATAAACATGCACCCACGAATGGCATAAAATCAAATGTAATCTAATGCTACTAAATGTGATGTAAGCAAATTTGTATTTTGAAATAGTGATTTAACTTTTTGATAATCGAGGATGCATGTGCAACAATGTTAATTTCAAGAAAAAAAAAGAACAACAAATAATATGAATATAATATGCAAAATAACTATAGAATTCACAATCGACAACATACCGGTGCAAGTGTGGCGAACATCAAACCTTAAAATACAATAGTTAAACAACGTATGCAATGACGTTCATTCGGATCTATGCCAATATTTTGGCTTTTTGTTTAAAGAACATGTATACATTTCTGCTCCCGACAATATTACAACATGTTTTTGTTTTTGTCATTAATTTGGCTACTCAATTTTACTTTTAACAACTGAATGGACCAATTAGAATTTAGATGGACTAGTCATATCATCACTTTGCAAACCAAATCAAAGAAAAGAACGAAAGAGCCAAAATTAACGTAAATTTATGGTCGATTTAAATAATATTATATTATTATATAAACAAATTTGCCTTTCAAAGAAAAAAATAAATTAGAATAAAACTAATCAAACTAAAGAATGAAGAACCTAATTAGTCTATACTCGTCGTTAAATTTGAAATGATTACAATACAAATTTGCATAAAGCAAAATAAGACTAAAGAATGAATGAACCTAAGTTAACTAATATTCATCATCAACTACACAAATTTTGCAAAACAAATTTGCTTGAAATCAAATAATGAAAGAATCAAACCGGCCTATATTCAAGTTCGGTTTGAAAGTTCTACAAAATAATTTAGTGTAAAACCAAGGAAAGAACTTAAAAGAGTTATTGGGTCCGTAGGCGTTGCTTGGGTCTGGTTTATTATTTGAAGTCAAAAGAGGAGATGAATGCGGGTGACCGGCCCTAAACCCAACACGATTTACATTTCTTGTTTAATAAGATAGAAACCCTAGATTAGTATCTCTCTCTATATATAATGTTATGTACTTGTAGTCGTTTGTCACTCAATAAAAAATATCTAGTTGTCACCCATGGATGTAGGTCAATTTAGACTAAAACACGTTAAATCCTCGTGTTTGTTTATTGCTTTCGTGTGTTGTGTTGAGTAATTTGCATAACAGGAGCATATATTAATCACTAACATAAAATCAAACCAAAGAATTAAAAACAAATGAACTGCAACTCATCAACCTGATCTAGACAATGCGGAAGAAAGACCAAACGAGCGACGCTAAAGTGGCTTTGGGTATCCCCATCGATACCCCAATTATTTCAACACCTCATCTAGATGGTGCATCCTGATTTGAAGAAAATTTTGTAGAGGTGCGGGAGCTGGCAAAAACAGCGCCCTATGGCTTCAGACGAGGACCGACAGGGGACGGTGAAAGAACCACGTACGGCATCTACGTACCATTAGTCATTACAATTGAAAATAATAAGACTATCCTCTATGGTGAGGGGCTTCGAAGCCTCCCCCAGTGCCACGTCAGCACTAGGGGCTTCAAAGCCCCACCCCAAAGATGCCCCTTCTATGGTGAGGGGCTTCGAAGCCATTTTAATTCAACTCCACCCAGTTCTCCTCTGACGCCCGTTGGGCGCTCAACTCCACCCAGTTAATTGGGTTTGATTTTGATTCAAACAGTTAGGATTTATATATATATATATAATCATTTTTGTTAGCCGTTGAAGGGGAGGGTGCCCACCAACACCACAAACCACGCCGGCTGTTGCAATGACCGGAACCACCGCGCCTTTGTGGTGTTTCGCGCCCAAGGACGCCCGCCAACTAAGCCAACGGAGCCCCATAGCGTATGGCCTAACTACATAAATTAACATAAAACCAAATCATACGTAAGTGTAAAAAAGTAATAAAAAAAACTAAATTGATCAATATTCCACGCCAAGACTTAAAGCATTCCCAATGGGTTCTCTATCTCCATATTTAAAATTTAACTAAAAAACATAATTACTTTAATTTATACATCATTTTCTAATAACCTTCCTCAACCCGTTCTCCATTACCATCTCTATATTCTTTTTTCTCTTTCATTTATAATCTTAACTCAAATTTTGTTTTATTATCATTTTCAATATAAAGTGATTTCTAATATATATATTTATAGAATGTTAGTTGAAAATGGAGTATTGTGGCAACACTCTAAATTTGAAGGATTTCTATATCATTTCACTAAAATTTATAGATGGAGTTTGAAGATAGAGAATGAGTTGGAGTGATTATTTAGATGTTTTTTCTAAATTTTGAAAATGAAGTTGGGTATGGAAAACCCATTGAGAATGCTCGGGTTCTCTATCTCCATCTTTAAATTTTACCAAGAAAACATAATTTCTTTAATTTATACATTATTTTCTAGTAACCTCCCCCAACTCATTCTTCATTACCATCTCTATATTCATTTGTCTTATAATTATTTTCAATATAAAATGATTTCTAATATAAATTTATAGAAGGGTAGATGGAATTGAAGTATTGTGAAACACTCTAAATTTGAAGGTTTCTTATATCATTTGACTAAAATTTAGAGATGAAGTTTGGAGATAGAGATGAGTTGAAGTGATTATTTGGATGTTTTTTCTAAATTTCTAAATTTAAAAAATAAAGATGGATTTGAAGAACTCATTAGAAAATAAAAATGGATTGTGAGGAAATTACCGACTGTTTTATGATACAATATAAATTAGCATAAACCCCAAATGTTGAAAGAATATAGATTAGCCTATAGCTGTCACACATATAAAAAATTTTACAATAAATTATCATAAAAGCAAATCAAACTAAAAAATTGAAGAACCAAAGTTAGCGTATCACCACAAAGAAAATTAGTGAAGAACAAAATAATGTATCATAAATCAGTCGATAATTTTCTCACAAAATTTATTTCCAAGGCCATGTAGACAGTAAGCTCTCGCTAACTTTTCACTCTAAAGTACGTATTGATTTCGCTAACCACTTTATTAAAATAATGTTTAAATTAAGTAAATAAAAGTTAAATTAAGACAAAATGTTGTGATTCGAAAATATTTGATTGGGATAATTTAATTAAACGAGAAAAAGGAAATCAGCAAGGGTCGTTGCTGCAGTCACACTCATCAACAAAAGGCAAGGCGCGGACGGTGTGTGAGTCGTTATAACGTTAAGTGGAATTGGGCGTGAGTACACAATGTTATGAGTACAAATTCTTAGTCATAATGATTTAGTTTGCCACTTTGTTAAAAGGAAAGAGGGAACATATTTATTTGTTAGCTGTTTGTAAAATTGATATAAAGGTAAATGATTTTGACTTTAATGACATATAAAACTTTATTCTTTTTCAATAAAATTAAAAGTATATCTATATTTAAAATTCTATTATAATACATACCCACCCTTAAGAGAAAACAATGTTTCGTTTGTTAAAAATAGAAAAAAAAACGAAATAACTAACTGATGCATACTCTTAATAATAATTTAAATCATATAATATAATTATTTTTGATCAACCATTTACTTTGCAATGGGAGATATTAAATGGCGAAACAACCGCACAACCTTCGAACCCTTTAAAATCTAAAGTAAAGGGCTTTCAAGCATTTTAAAAGGAAGTCCTTTAATGGAGGAACATATTTCATCTATATAAATAAAATACTCGAAACCTAATTATATAATTACAAATAAAAACTAAATAAATTTTAATAATCACAAATTTCGCAAATATGGGCGTTGAACTTATCGATAGCCATATGATACAAAAATTCGTTGACAATTCAGAAGCTTTTGAAAAATGCATCGAGGAACGATTTAATGCTTTAGATGCAAACAAAGACGGAGTTCTGTCTCGCGAAGAAATCCAAAACGAAACCAATATGGAATTGGCGTTGCAATCAAAGGAAGAGATTGATAGTCTATACGACGTGTTATTTGAGAAATTTGGTGTTGAGAAAAAGGGTCCATTCAATCGCAAGGAGTTTGGTTCAATGATGAAGGAAGTCATGTTAGCCAGGGTTAATGGTTTTGGTGAAACTCCCATAAGCATTATTCTTCAAGAGGATAGCTTGCTTCAAAAGGCCATCTAAGTATCTAACATCAATCCATGAGATGAAATTGATGACCATTCCTTCAAAACCGGCATTGTGGAATATATCCCTATTTTTTAAAAAGTATTTGCATGCACTTATGAAATATGAAATTGTACACTTTATATCATACTTTGAAAACTTGTTACATTCATATTTTTATTAAATTTATAATTTAAGAAAATGTTTATGGTGTGTTTGGTTGAAAACGATTCACTTTGAAATGGAAAAAAACAAACATATACGTCATAAATTTTAAATAATGTTTGATGCATGATTAGTTGTAGTCTAGTAGATTAACTGATTGAACCAGGTTTTCAGTTTAGTTGAAATCCTTAGTCTGTATTACAAGAGTTTGAAGTAATAAGGATGAATAACATAAGATTTACATATACATAATTGTTTATTCGAAAATAATTGTCTCAAGCTCAGTCATTTTGTAGCTTGAATTGGGTTCGATAGAGTCAGGTTTGAGGTTTGGGCATGGGAAGTATGGGCCTACTAATGCCAACAGTGACCCGGTCCACACATTTCTCCAACTCTAACTGAATCCGAGTCTCATGGAGCTGGACCAACGTCATCGTCTCCTCTTAACGTCGCTTGTCGAACAGATGGATCAGCCGATCATGACCGATTGCTTGATATCGGCGTGCAAACTAGTTATAAAACAACGAATAAGGAAGTGTGGTTCCTCTATTCACTTCAACAATAAATAAATCAGACTAAAACACTCTGAAACGAAGACAAAAAAAGCTTACACGTAACTAATTCAATCCATTCCTAAGGTTATTCGTTATTCGTTCTTCGTGTCTTGTGGTTTTTACCAGTGACACGCAAATGCTGGTTTTTACTAGTTACCCTCAAATGCCAAAACCGCTTTTAAAATAAACTTGGTGTAACACCCAACGCGTTGCATCGGGCTAATGGCGTAGTTAGTAAAAATGTAAATCCGTTAACAACCAAATACAACAAACTAACATATTAAAAAAACAAAAATAAAAAACCGTGCGCTACGGTTGCGTGCCGACACTAATTTAGTCGATATCAGTTTATGGTACCAGAACTAAAAAAAGATAAAATTAGCAACAAAACTCATGGCGAACAAAAAAATATACGTGCCGTGGTTGCGAACCGACGCGGATTTGATGGCATAAAAAACGTGTTGCGAGCGTGAACCACCCGAATTTGAGCCCAAATACAACAAACCAACATATAAAAAAATCGCAACGAACCATAAAAAATATAATAATCAACATTTTACATACGCGAACCAACGCTAGTTTAGCAAGTATAAACGATGTAATGATAATAACTAAAAAGTTATTTAAAACAAAAAGGACAAAAAAAAGATGATAACTCAGATGTCGTCAAGTGGACCAATAGACCACTTGCGGGCATCAAACCACCATTTTTTATTTTCTCTGGTAGTAATTTATAAGTTTTTGAATAACATGTTTTAAGACATGTATAGAATGTAAAAATTGTGATGAACCATCCTTGCAACAACCATATAAAAACTAGTAATGATAGTAGTAAATTATCTTAGTATAAAGTGTGAAACTAGTGAAACATGGCTGCAACAAACAAAATAGCTAAGAGACAAGGAAAACTAGCATTAACCCCCTTGAAAATACATATACACTCCTTTAAAAATCTTATACACCTAGACAAATGAAGAAACACTAAGTGACCCGGTACAGATTATAGATAATCTGAGGGTTAAGTAATGTTTCCCACGAATGAGGTCTAGCTGAGAAGGCTGTTCTTCAGGAGACCTGCAAAACAAACACCGTAAGCTCGTCACTGAGAAGGGGGGGGTTCCTCCTTGTGACCACCCTCCGGCGTGAGAATCAGACTAGGTTGCTCTGAATATAAGTGTATATTAAGAGATTGCTAGATAACTGGATAGCAGATGATCTTACCATTCCAAGATGTTGGAGTATTTATAGCCGAAGGTAGGTTTTCTAGAAGGTACAGCCGGCTGAATAGTATTCCTGTTCAACCAACAGTAGATTACGTACAGGCCATACTGGTTGGTGGGTAGGTTACGGCCAACAGTAACAAAGTCGGCTGCACTATTCCACCAACTGTAGACTATGCACGTCCCACTTACGGTGGATTGTACGCAGGCCATGCTGGTTGGTGAATAGGTTACGGCCAACAGTAACACTATTCCACCAACTGTAGGCTGCGCATGCTCCATAGTAAGGGTTGGTGAGTAGGCAGCGGCTAATAGTGAAACAGTACTAGAGGGTGCTCCTCCTCGCACTGTTGTCTGTGAGCTGTCACCCTGTGATTGGCTCATGGGCTGTTCTGGTCAGATCGTCTGTCCTATCCATACCTTGGTAGGTATGGTACAAAAGATCTTTCAGACTCAGACTGGCTCATTTGGGCGGGATTGTTCCCGCCTTGCTCATTCCTTCACGTGACTGCTGAAGTAGCTAGTGTCTTGTGCGTGTAGCTCTGCTGTCTGCGGGTAGCCTTCCCTGATGGCTTGTATCCGCAACTGCGGGAACAGGCGGGGTACTTCACCATTGGGAGGCTTTCCCTGCGTGTACAGCTTGCGTACTGCGCGTAAGATTCTATGAGCATGGTGGGTCCTGCGGGAGCAGATGGCCTTTGCGCAGACGTACCTGTTCAAGGTGAGTCTTGCGGGACCAACTGGTCTGCTGGGACCTACCTCTTCAAGTCCCCCCAGTCCAATGTTCTTCTCACGAATGTTTAATAAAGTGAGGTGAACTTTTGGACTTTAAGCAAGGGGTTTTGAAAAGGGTTTATTTTTAAGGTTCTCCGTGGGGATTCTTCCCGCGGGTTTCCTAATGTCACTTGCAAAAATTCCCGATTTTTTTGCTTGATCTTTGGGTATGATGCGGGTAGGTATGTAACCTTCTCGCAAGTCAGGAGCGTTGAGTCTCACTTGTGTGGATTCTCCTTGAGGTTTTAGTGGTTTTGAACATAGTGATCAATTATGTTAAACCACCAATTCCATCCTGGAGCCTCAAACAATGTAGTTCTCGACGTTCCCGCTATGCGGGGATGTTATTTCCGTTTCCGCAAGCATTGCCCAGAAGATCCTTCTTGGTTTCAATTCCCTGCGGAGTGCTAGGTACGTGTAGGGTTGACTGAACACTGTACCCGCGCTTGTCTTACGGTTACTTTACTTTCAAGGTGCCTCTGGCATCAATTCCCTGCGGGTGTCAGGTATGTGAAGGGTTTTGCCTTAACACTGTACCCGCACCCGTCTTATAGTTACTTTGTTGCCGAGGTATTCTTGGCTTCAATTCCCTGCGGGTGCAAGGTATGTGAAGGGTTTTGCCTTAACACTGTACCCGCGTCCGTCTTATGGTTTCTTGGTTGCCAAGGTAAGGGGTGTTTTCCCGCTTACTTTTGAATCTTTTTGAATTTTGAAATTCAAAAGGTTGGTAAGGATAAGAACAATCCACACATCTGAAACGTCGTGCGACAGTTTCTTCTGACTGTGTCAGGACGTGCAGGAAGTTATGGTGACGTGACAGAACATGGTCATTCCAGTCGCTTTTTCAGGCGCGTGGGCGTGTTTTTTCGGGCGCGTGGCCGCGAAGTTACTGGCACGTCCTTTCAACAGCTGTTGCCAGCTTGCTTTTTGCCACGTGTCATAGTTTCATTGCACTGTCGATTTCTCTCTCCTCCGCATTAAATTCACCGCATTAATTGCGATTACTATATAAAGGGGAAGAGGGTTATTTGCAATTCATACTTTCACCTCTCTTCTTCTTCTTAGTGATTTCCGGCAAATACTCCCCTTTTTCAGGCAAGCATTTTCCCGAAATCACTTCTTTCTGCAAAAATGTCTTCTCATGATGCTGAAGCTGTAGCCGACGATAGGAGTACTGCTGGCGAGTGCCAGTGTGCTCTACCTATCGATCAGTACCAGTACATCGTCAGGAAGTTCATGCTCGAGTCCCTCGAGCCTGAGTTTCCTGAATCTCACCAGACTGTGTACGATGCCCCCAGTGGCAAGATCGGGGTATATGCTGCATTCTTTGTGTATGGAAACCTTAGGTTCCCATTGACAAAGTTTATGTACCGTGTCCTGGAGAGGCACGGGGTGCACCTGACCGAGGTGCATCCGATGGCGATTGCCAAGGTCCGGCACTTCGAGTGGGTGTGCCGGATTCTGGGTATTGAACCCTACGTGGACCGCCTGATGACCTTCTATACTTGGAGGTGCGTCCAAGGGTGGTACACCCTGACAACCCGTATTAAGGGTTTAAAGATCTGCGTGACCGAGCGCAGTCTCCGATCGTGGAAGCGGGAGTTCTTCTACATCTCTGCCCGCGCCATCCCCATTGCTATGAAGTTCAAGAAGGGTCAAGCGCTTCCGAGCCTTCACGCTTCCAGCTACCAGGAGGCGGAATGGTTCGCGAAGATATCCCGGGTCCAATCTCCGGTTTACCGGTTTGCGGAGTCCGGGATGGTGCTGCTGGGGATGAGCCGGGTATGGAAGGATGCGTCTCGGTTTCCTATCCTTCTCGAATACGGTTTGAACTCTATTCCTTATGGTATGTCTTGTCTTTATTGCTGATATTAGTTTATTTTCTAACTCTTTTCTTTCAGAGGGGAATAATTTGGAGTCGCTCCTGTTCCCGCGGGAAGCTGACAGTCCCGTGCGGGTGGGCACTCGTGCTCTGGACGACAATGAGTTGCCCATCCTGGAGCAAACGGCAGATAGGTTTGTGGAGGTCTATCCGCCGGGCCAAGAGATCCTGAGCCACCGGCGGCCAGGTAAGGAGATATTTTATCCCGAACCCCCCAATGCTGTACCCGCTGTTGGAAATCCTTACATCCTATCTTCTTCTGAGGAATCCGCAGATGGTCCTCCCCTTGTGCGGAAGAAGAAGACTGCTGCCGGCGTGAAGGGGAAGGAGAAGGCCCCCACAGCTGATCCAGTGGTTCTATCTGACACGGAGTCAGATAGTGAAGAGGTGGCGGGGAAGCCCGTTTGTGAGAAGACCGCTGCTCCGGAGGCTACGACCGTTACCTCCGGAGAACCAACGAAGACGACGGTGACCGGTACCAAGAGGCCGGCTCCATCGGGTTCCTCCCCGCCCGTCCGTACGTTCAGGGTCAAGAAAACCCGTAAGTACAATCATAATGCCTTTGTAGATTTGTCACTTCATAATTTTCTTTTAACACTTTCTTTGTGCAGGCGTGGATGTTGACGCAATCCGGGGTAAAACGCAGGGGAGTACCTCCTTGCCAATGACGGTAGGCTCGGTCAGCCTTCCTGAGGCGTCGACCCAGTCGCCTGCGCCTTCATCCGCTGGTCCAGTTGCTCGTTCCGTCGAGCCAACTGTTCCGGCCGAGATGACGTCACCGCCGGCCGTGAGTGCGATTTTTACAGCATCCTTCACGGAACCGGCGGTTACTGCTGCTTTTAAGGAGGCGGCGACCGCGGCGGAGACCACGGCGGCTGCCACCATGCCCGCGCCACCGGCACCGACAGCCGGACCATCAGGTATGCGCAGGGCTTCCCGCCGATCTTTGCCACCTTCCCATCTGCCTGACCTGTTGGATGGATTTCCTTTAGGTTCAGGTGATGGGTTTGGCGGATATCGGCCTGTCATTGACCCTACAGGTGCGTAGGGTTCCTTTGTTTTTCCCCTTTTTTATCATCTTTTCCTTACTGTCTGTTTCTTTTGCAGTGTCGGATTCCAATGAAGTGTATGTTCCACGATGGAACATACGCCGAGGAACAACCCTTCGTACCCCTGTGGAGTGCGTGGACTGGGCTCGCCACGCTGCTCCTCATGGTGCGTTGGGGGAAGCCATGGTTAGCTACCAGGAGGGTAGGCTAACCAATGAGCTTCGGGTTCTCCAGGCCCGGATGCAGCCGCGCATCGAGCTGCTTTGTCGTGAAAACGACAAGTTGAAAGCAGCTCGCGCCAAAGACGTATCTGAAGCGCGTGCTCTTCGGGAGGAGAACCAACAGCTGGCGGCAGCTGCCGCCGCCAAGGAGAAGGCCTTCAAGGCCCTCGAGGTTGAAGTTCAGGCGCGACTCGAGGCCCGTTCCAAGGCTGCCCAAGCTGTGAATGAACAGCTTCGGCTGGCCAGAGAAACTGCGCGAAACGCAACCGAGAGGGCTGCCCAGGCTGAAGCCGTTGTTGAGCCTCTGCGTTTGGAGAATGAGGAGCTGAAAGGCAAATTAGAGGCTCTCCAACGCGCTCATGATGCCTTGGCAATGGAAGATGCCAAGAAACTCCAGGAAATCCTGGACCAGAGGGGGGTGCTTGACCAAACCGAGCGGAAGCTTAAGGGCGTCGAAGAGGCTGCCGCTAAGGAAGTTTTACTTGCCAACCTTAACAAGAGCGAAGCCGAACGCGCCCATACCGAAGCTCAAGCTGCCCTCCAATGGCTTCTTCGAGAAGCGTTGCCTCAGGTATGTTTAGATTTATCTTCACGCATTTCTTTTGTAAGAAAAGGTTCTAATGTATTTTTTTTTTCTTTGTAGGTTGTGCGTCGGGTCTTTTCAGAGACCTCCTACGATGATGCTATGACCGCAGCCCTCAACGCTTCTCATGATGATGGGGAAAAGGCCGGCTTCATGCTTGGTCTAGGGTTTGTTGAGAAAGGCGTCCCGCCTTCCAACTTCCCTTTGTTCGATGTGGATACCGAAGCCATTTACGACCAAGCATTGAACCAATATGCCGCCTTCCCGCATCCAGTGGTGGAAAAGGTGGATGAAGTAGCTGTTGCTGATGATGGGTTAGCTGTCCTCAAAGCTTTCCTCAAACCACCCCGTTCTTCTGACGGAGCGGGTCCTAGTGGAGGCGGCCCTGAAGCTTGACCCCGAAGATCCCTTTCCATTGCTTAGACTTGTATAGATTCTCTTCTAGGCGGGTAGTAACCCGATCATTCTTGTAATATATTATTGAAATGTAAATCTTTTTTGCGTATAAGATTGTTATTTCCTTCTTTGGATTCCTTGCTTTATAAACTCATGACTTGCATACTTGGTTTAAGTTAGCAATTTTCCAAGTGTTCTAGAATAAGTTAACCTTTGAACGTGGTTGATAGTGGGTTAAAGTTTCGCTTCCTCCTTCGTGATTGTGCGGATAGAACCGTCACTTGCACTTGGTAGGATGGCTAAACTTTACCCATACCTGACCTGCGTGTCGGGTTTACTTATTTCTAAGTACTTAGGATAAGTTAACCTTTGAACGTGGTTGATAGTGGGTTAAAGTTTCGCTTCCTCCTTCGTGATTGTGCGGATAGAACCGTCACTTGCACTTGGTAGGATGGCTAAACTTTACCCATACCTGACCTGCGTGTAGGGTTTCCTTTTTTCCTTGTGATTTTTTTTTTTTTTTTTTTTTTTTTTTTTTTTTTTTTTTTAGGATAACCTTTGAACGTGGTAAATGATAGTTTAAAGTTTTGCTTCCTTATTTGTGATTGTGCGGATAAGACCGTCACTTGCACTTATAAGGATGGCTAAACTTTACTTTCATCATACCTGCGTGTAGGTTTCCCTTATTTTTAACGTTGTGTTTATGCGGGTTTTGCCGCCTTCCACACGTAACAACTTACTTCTCCCCCTTTATGCGGTAAACACCGGCACCAGTGGGGAGTTCATAAGAATAAAGGTAAACACATTATGAAAGGAGAATCATTTCCATTAGAAGTGGCTCTTGGCCTTTTCTTTACAAGTTTTGGAATTGATCTACATATAACATTTGCGTAATTGAGCTCCATTCCATGTTCTTGGGATGGGAGTGCCATCGAGCCTTTCGAGCCGGTATGCGCCCTTTCCCAGAACTTGTTTGATAACATATAGCCCTTCCCAGACTGGGGCCAACTTTCCTGGGCGCTCTTGGTTCGAAGCCTCGTTGTTACGCAGTATGTAGTCTCCTTCCTTGAAGTTGCAGAGTTTTACCCGCGTGTTGTAGTACTTTTGCATTTGTCGTTTGTAATTCTCTTCACGCACTGCGGCTAAGTCTCTGCGTTCCTCGGTTAGCATAAGATCCAACCGTCTTTCCGCATCATTGTCTTCTGGCTGACTCAAGACCCTTGGTGAGGGTAGACCAATTTCGACCGGGACCATGGCTTCCGTGCCATAAGTGAGGCTGAACGGGGTTTCCCCCGTACTGGCCTTCTTCAGCGTTCTGTTTGCCCAAAGGACGTGCGGAAGCTCGTCCACCCAGCCGGATCTGTGTTTCAAAAGTCTTTTCTTGATGCCTTCGACGATGCTCTTGTTTGCTCTCTCCACCTCACCATTACCTTGCGGGTGTGCCACTGAGGTAAAGGTGTGGGTGATTTGAAGTTCTTTCAGCCACTGTTGTAGCTTCTTGTCAGCAAAGTTGGTGCCGTTATCGCTCACCAAATTCTGTGGAAGTCCAAAACGACAAATTATAAATTCCCAAATGAATTTTTTGATATGCTTTGCGGTTGTTTGGGCTAAAGGTTTTGCTTCTATCCACTTGGTGAAGTAGTCGATGGCTACCACTAGGAACTGAACATTTCCTGCTGCTGTAGGAAATGGGCCTGTCACATCGATGGCCCACTTCTGAAATGGCCACGAAGAAGTGACTGGAACCAGTTCGTTTTTTGGGCGATGCGTGTTAGGTGCGTAAAGCTGGCAAGACCTGCATTTTCTGATGTATGCCAGTGCATCCGTATGCATCCCCGGCCAAAAGTATCCCGCGTTGTTTAGCTTGGCTACAACAGCGCGGGGGCCTGCGTGTACCCCACATATGCCTTCGTGTACTTCCCTTAGGAGGTAGTCGGCATCTTGGTTGTCCACGCATCTCAAGAGTGGGCCAAGAAAGTTACGTCTGTAAAGGATGTCGTTGACGAGCTGATAATTCAGTGCTTTACAGCGTAGTTTTCTTGCCTGTGTTTTTGACTCTGGTAGTGTTCCTGCTGCAAGGTAATTTATTATTGGTGTCATCCACGTTTCTGTACCGGTTTGGATGACACAAATTTCCTTGTGCGGGACTGATGGTGCTTCGAGGAGTTCAATGCGGATGTCCTTTCCCAAGTGGGTGAAGGCTAGTGATGCAAGCTTGCTTAACGCATCCGCAGATTTGTTTTCGCTGCGCTTGACGTGTATGACTTTACAATCACTAAAATCACGCATAAGGGTTTTTGCCTGGGCGAGGTACAGGGCCATGGTGTCATTCACAGCCGTGTATGTTCCATTTATTTGGTTGGCCACCAACATGGAATCCACGTGGGCTTCTAAGTTTTTCACTCCCATCTTACGCGCAATTCTTAAACCGGCCAAGAATGCTTCATATTCGGCTTCGTTATTCGTACTTGGAAAGTCCAGCCGAATAGCGTAAGTATATTCTTGGCCTGCTGGGTTGGTTAATTTTAACCCTGCGCCTGAACCCTCGTTATTGGCTGCTCCATCAGTGTAGAGTCGCCAGACATCATTGACGTCCTGTGCTGTGGAGGGTTGAGCCTCCTCCTGGCACTCTTTTTCCCGCGAAACGGGGACTTCTGCAATAAAATCGGCCAAGACCTGGCCTTTTATGGCTGGTCTTGGTTTGTACTTAATTGCATATTCTCCCAATTCAATTGCCCATTTGGCTAGACGTCCCGATAATTCGGGTTTGCCTAGAACATTTGAGAGTTTGAAGTTGGTGAGAATGGTGATCGGGTGGCCCTGGAAATATCGTCTTAACCTGCGTGAAGCGTGTATAAGTGCTAAGACCAATTTTTCGAGGGTAGAGTACCGGGTTTCTACGTCTGTTAGTATACGGCTAACATAATAGATTGGCATCTGGATGCCCTTTCGTTCTACTAGTAAGACTGCCCCGGTTGCTCTATCTGTTGCGGAAAGGTATAGGATTAACTCCTCTCCCGCTTGTGGTGCTGTAAGCGTTGGGAGTTCGATCAGGCGTGACCGAATCTCCTGAAAAGCTGCTTCCGCTTCTGGTGTCCAGCGGAAGTGCGTTTTCTTCAAGCAGTTTCTCAGTGTTGACACGAAAGGAAACGACTTATCCGCATGGTTTGCCAAGAAGCGATTAAGTGCGACTAGTCGCCCATTCAGTGTCTGAGCCTGTTTGATGGTGGTAGGTGATTCCATTTTAACAATGGCTTCGACCTTTTCAGGGTTCGCTCTAAAGCCATATTTAGTAACAATGACTCCCAAGAACTTCCCTTCTTCCATCCCAAATGAACACTTGCTCGGGTTGAGCTTCATGTTTATCTTTCGGAGCGTGTTGAAAGTTTCTTCAATGTCTTTCAACATCGCCTCAGGCTCGAGGCTTTTGATGACCAAATCATCCATATAGACTTCCAAGTTTCTCCCGATTTGGGCATGAAACTCTTTGTCCATTAGTCGTTGGTACGTGGACCCTGCATTCTTAAGTCCGAATGGCATCATTTTATAACAAAATGTACCATCGGGCGTCCGAAATGCGGTTTTGTCCTGGTCATCAATGGCCATGTGGATTTGGTGGTACCCCTTATACGCATCCAAGAAGCATTTAAGGCGAAATGGCGCCAACGAATCCACTTTGAGATCAATTTCTGGTAACGGATAACAATCTTTGGGGCATGCTTTGTTCAAATCTTTGAAATCTATGCACATGCGCCATTGTTTGTCATTCTTCGGTACCATTACGGGATTTGCAACCCATGTTTGATATCTACTAACGCGTACGATGCCTGCGTCAAGGAGTTCCTTGACTTGGGTTCTACACGCGTTAGTTTGTTCAGGCCCCATTACCCTGCGCTTTTGTACGATTGGCGTAACAGCCGGATCGCATTTGAGCTTATGCTCCGCCTTACTTCGGGGTACACCAGTCATGTCAGCTGGTGTCCACGCAAAGATGTCAGCGTTTTTCTGCAGTAAGCGCTTGAGTAAGGTGCGGGTGGGATCAACAATTGTTGGTCCAATGGTAACGGCCTGGTCGGGGTATTTGCCATTGAAGGCCCATTTTTCCGGTTCAGTGACGGTTGGTTTAGCCTTCTTTGGTTTGGGTTTAGATGAGACAGATGCAATGCATACCTGGGGAATGCCAGAGATCATTGCTACACCCTCAGCTGTTGGCCATCCCATCATGCCGTGGACTGAAGATACCACGGCGTTGAATCTTGCCATCCCATCTCTTCCGAATAGGATGTCGTATGTGTGGTGTGGCTTTTTCATTACGACAAAATCCACGTCTTCTGTGCGTGAATGATTCCCATCAGTAAGAGTAACGGGGAAAGATAGGATACCCAGGGGTGTTTCTGTACTGCCATCAAACCCTTCCATTGAAGCGTAGACCGTTTCCAAGCGTTCCTTGTCTTCATCATCCAGCTTATCAAAGAACTGCCTGTACATCACTGTCGACGAAGCGCCGTTGTCAGCAAGAGTGCGGGAGGTGATGTAGTGCCCCAGCTGGCTTCTGATGACGATGGGGCCTTCTTTGCTGGGGCCTCCTGGCACTCGCGGGAAGCGCACCTCAGCTTCCTTCCACGCGCATGGTTCTATCACCCGTCTTTTTTTTCCTCTGACCTTGCCATGAACCATGTTGATGCTGATGTCGACGGGCTTTCGTCCGTTACCTCTGTACCGGTTGTCATTCCTTCCTCCCTTCCTGATCGATGCCACGAGATGTGCAAGCCTTCCATCCTTAACAAATGTTTCAATAATATCCTTCAAGGATGTGCACTCCTCGGTACCATGACCCTTTGTCCCGTGGAAATCACAGGATTTGCTTTGATCCGCATTAGGTTTCTGCCGGATCGATGGGGCTTTGGGCCATGGCAATTTTTCCGTGGCAAATATCTCCGTGACGCTCTTTGTGAGTGGCGTCCACCGGTGTTTTCGATTTGAAGGGTGTGTGTTGTCCCTTCCGCCAACAAGAGGGCGAGAGCTGGATGAGGTGTCAAAGTTTACCCTTGACTGCCAAATACCTAGCCTCCTCTTTTTGTTCTGCCGGGCGATCCGGACATTGTTCTCTCTTGTCCTCTGCGTGTAGAGGTGCGTATCTTGGGAAGGTCCCTTCCCAGTTGCTTTTCCGTCTCGGCAAAGCGCTTTGCTGCCGTCATGATGGCATCCCATGTGGATGGCATGCCATCCTTACCCGTCAACGTGCGGATAAGTTCTGGGTATTCGGTGCCTTGGATGAAGGCGGCGCGAACCAGATCCTCACTTATGTTGCCGAGACTAAGCTTTTTGGAGTTGAAGCGAGTGATGAAGTCTAGTAAAGATTCATCTTCCTCTCTCACGCAGTTGAGGATCGTCCACTGCTCTTCAGTGTACTTCCTCTGTTGGCTGAAGTGCTGGCTGAACTTGTTCTGAAAGTCCGCCCAGTCATATATGTGGTGGATCGGTAAACGATCGAACCATGCCCTGGCTGCTCCGACCAGAGTCATCTGGAACATGTAGCACCACGTGGGTTCCGTCCAGTTGCTGACGGTAGCCCCCGCAATGAACCTGTTCAGATGGTCGTCTGGGTCGGATAGACCATCATAAGTGCCAATGTTTGACATTTGTTTGGCACTTCTCGGGGCGATTGCCTCCGCAATGTCTCTTGCGAATTTTGACCTTCCTGCATTTGTAGCAGTTGGTCTAAAGGTTTTGGAGAAGTCACGCGGGTTTCTCTCCGCGATTGGTTTAAAAGCTTCCCCAAAATTCCTTTTTAGTTGGACGTCCGTGTCCTTACGCTTCCCTTTCGCCTTATGGCGAGGGTTCGCGTCGGTATCAGACTCCAACTCGTCTTCTGAGTACTCGCAGTCACTGCTCATATTGAGGTGTTGGCGAGTGCTGGTGAATTCGTCAGCCTGTTGAGCTGAACGCAAGCGTTCATCCAATTCGGCTTGGAATTCTCTTTGCCGTGCTTCGGCCCACGCCTTCACTTGATCTAGTGTTTGGCGAGGGACCTTCGTTCGTTTTTCCAGTTGGGTATCGGTGAACCCCAATGGAATATTTACTCCACTTGCCCCGGCTTGGTTAGTCGGGGTAGTGTTCGTAAGGATTGTATAACCGCCGGTGTTCCCCCCAGTTGCTGGGGTGGTTACCGGGGTTTCTTGATCAGTTACGGGCCTTTGGACCGGAGTAACGTTAACCATTTCTTCAGAAATTGTGAAAACTAAAATAGTTCTAGCTTTTATGCACGGATGGCGCCAATGAAGAAACACTAAGTGACCCGGTACAGATTATAGATAATCTGAGGGTTAAGTAATGTTTCCCACGAATGAGGTCTAGCTGAGAAGGCTGTTCTTCAGGAGACCTGCAAAACAAACACCGTAAGCTCGTCACTGAGAAGGGGGGGGTTCCTCCTTGTGACCACCCTCCGGCGTGAGAATCAGACTAGGTTGCTCTGAATATAAGTGTATATTAAGAGATTGCTAGATAACTGGATAGCAGATGATCTTACCATTCCAAGATGTTGGAGTATTTATAGCCGAAGGTAGGTTTTCTAGAAGGTACAGCCGGCTGAATAGTATTCCTGTTCAACCAACAGTAGATTACGTACAGGCCATACTGGTTGGTGGGTAGGTTACGGCCAACAGTAACAAAGTCGGCTGCACTATTCCACCAACTGTAGACTATGCACGTCCCACTTACGGTGGATTGTACGCAGGCCATGCTGGTTGGTGAATAGGTTACGGCCAACAGTAACACTATTCCACCAACTGTAGGCTGCGCATGCTCCATAGTAAGGGTTGGTGAGTAGGCAGCGGCTAATAGTGAAACAGTACTAGAGGGTGCTCCTCCTCGCACTGTTGTCTGTGAGCTGTCACCCTGTGATTGGCTCATGGGCTGTTCTGGTCAGATCGTCTGTCCTATCCATACCTTGGTAGGTATGGTACAAAAGATCTTTCAGACTCAGACTGGCTCATTTGGGCGGGATTGTTCCCGCCTTGCTCATTCCTTCACGTGACTGCTGAAGTAGCTAGTGTCTTGTGCGTGTAGCTCTGCTGTCTGCGGGTAGCCTTCCCTGATGGCTTGTATCCGCAACTGCGGGAACAGGCGGGGTACTTCACCATTGGGAGGCTTTCCCTGCGTGTACAGCTTGCGTACTGCGCGTAAGATTCTATGAGCATGGTGGGTCCTGCGGGAGCAGATGGCCTTTGCGCAGACGTACCTGTTCAAGGTGAGTCTTGCGGGACCAACTGGTCTGCTGGGACCTACCTCTTCAACAAACATCAAGGCTAAGGATAAGCCAAAAATAAGACTAATAGGAATCTTCTAAGACAAATATCTCTATATTCCTATAAAAGTCTATGACCTTAATACTTGAAAAAAAAATTCAAAAGTACCGTCTGTATCTTAAACTTGTTTCAAACTTGAAATCATCTACATAATTGTAATAAGTGTATTTGTCTCTAGTTGTATTTCAATGTATCAATCCTCCAAGTTCCTTTTTTATGTATCTTGTCGAGATTGAGACATGATTGTAGAAGTCGTTAGGCGCTACCAGGTCGGTCGATTGAGAAGTTGCGAGTACTCAGTCTATGCAATGAGTACTTGGACATGATAAATTATAAAGAAATAATTATATATGTGCGTGTGTGTACGTGTCAAGTTTCATAAGTTCACTAATATTTATATAAAAATACGTGAATATTAATATAAATAAAAAAGCATTTTTAAATACTAATATATTCCAAAATTCGATATTCATTCTTTAATATTTTTGGCCGACTAGCACCGAGTTGACCGACTAGATCCAAGTAATCGTCGAGTAGCTCTGACTTGACTACCGAATAGATCCGTGTAATCGCCGAGTACCTCAAAGTTGAACGCCTAAAATTGAGTCCAAGCAATATATGCTAAGGCGGAGAAAGAGTCTCAGAAGGGTGCTATATAGCGAGTAATCACCGAGTACTTAACCGAGTTTTACAACACTGGTTAAAGATCGAGTAAAAAACACTTATGTGATCTAGATTATGTCTACCAAAATCCATCTCATTGCCCATCCATTCTATCTGAGTGGTTGATCCACATTAGTCACGGACGGTACGATACAGTCATGGAACCTTCGAATCTTTAATTGAATTAATGGATCTACGGTGTGTTCCTGAGTCTCATTTAACGAGGGGAGGGGAAGGAAAGGGGAGGAAAATGTATAAAAGTCATGTTCCCAAGATTTTTTAAAGAAAGAATGGGAGGGGAGGGGAGGGGAGGGAAAAGAGAAGAAAATTGGAATGTATATATGTCTTTCCAATATGGAGAGATTACGAAAGAAAAGATCTTAATATAATTTTATCTTCTTTTCATTTCCTAAATTACCCTCATATCAATCTTTATTATAACAAAACTCGTCTCTTTAGTATTCCCTATATATAGTGTAAAATAACTATTAGTTAGGGTTGAAAGGTTAACTAACTCAAGTTTATGCCTATAAATTTAGAAGAGAAAATGATCTTACATGGATATCAAGCAAAATACAACACATCTCGGGTCGCATAGCACGTTTATCAGTTCATTTCAGCACAGTTCAGGACAAAAACAGTTCGTTTCAGCAATTATAGGTTTGTTTCAGCAAAATTTTTCAGCACGTTTCAGCAAAAATCAGAAAATTCTGCTCGTTTCAGCACAAAAACAGTCTGCTTTCACTTTTCAGCAACGAGCAGTTTCGGCGCGTTTTTTGCCTGTTTAAGCACGTGGCAGGTCTTTTAACAATAAAATTCAGCACCGAAAACAGTTTATTTTGGCCCGTTTGAGCACTTAAAACGGTAATTCAGCACGTTTATACTATAACTTTCAGCACGTTCCATAAAATGACCGGAACACCCTCGTAACCAAACAATGAGTATCATTCCTGCTTGTTGAAGCTTCTGAACTTCTTCTTGACTCTTGCGGGTCTAGCCATGGTGGGCTATGGGATATACTTGTTTGTTATGTACAAACAGGAATAGGCAACAAATGTTATCTTGCGGGTCTAACGGGTCATGTTCCCGTGTTTGAGAAAACGACAAGTTAAATGTGTTGTGTTCGGGTTCGCCAGTCGTGTTAAACAGACCGTGTCGTGTTCGGCCCGTTTAACACATCACGATCCGTTTTGCCGGCTCTAGATTATAGATACATATTGACAGAGAGTTGTCTAATACTTAACCAATTATAAGTAGAGATCCATCGGCATAACTACCTTATGTACAAATGTTTATGCGGTTCTCATGATTCTCTACTTACAATTATTTATGTATTGAAATGGTCTCTGTTTGTTAAAATCTATCTATGATGAACTGAATGATCTGAACATGCATATGGTTAACTTTTCAAATTTTCAAAAGTTGCAAACGGGTTGATTCGTGCAACCAACAAAGTAAGCGATGATATAGTAGATTACCGTACCTTCGCAAACGAGTCCACAAGGGAATTGAAAGTTAATAAATTACAAAGCAATAATATTCTGGCAATTACCTGCTGTGCCAATCCCAATAGTATCACCAAGTGATATTTCACAACAGCCCATATCATAAAGTTCTTTTGCCAACTTTTGATGGAGATATCATTCCTTCAACCGGGCATCCAATACCCACGAACACGGATATTGAGCTTTGTAGCAGCATGAACAACAGCCCGATAACGAGACAAACTTTGGTCAATGGTACAATTAATGTTTGAATTTGAGAAGGACTCAGATGCAGATGCAAAAACAGCTATTTCCTCTGCACCAGCAGCTTCAAAATCCTAGTTAAACTCATAAGTTCCATCTGTTTGTGTTGGCAAAATTAATAATATTTTAAATCTCAAGAAAGATCATGCACCTTCAACTTAGGTACCAGTACAGGTAAGCTTGTAGTATCCAAGTTATTTAATGATTCAATAACCTCCGTTGAATCAGCCAGCTTTATGAAAATATATAGAAACCTTCAAATGTTATCAAATATATTTTCTATTTTAGTTTTACTTAAGGGGTATAATAGTAAAATTATAATTTTCTTTTCTTTTCCTTCCAACTCGGGAACACATAAAATATTTAAAACCCTTTATTTTTCCTTCCTTTCCTTTAAACTCGGAAATACAAAAAAGGCTTTTCATCTCATTTCTTTTTCCTCCTAATTTCCTTCCCCTTCCCTCATTAAATGAGACTCTGAACACAGTGCTAGTTTAGACCAGGGTACTAAATTATAATGCACGCGATCAAACGCTATTTATTTACAATATTTAATAATAACTAATTATTACCCTCACACGTTACAATCTATGCAAAAAGAAAAAACTTTCGTAACGCTTTACACACCTTCAAAAATCTCCCTCCTTTCTTTCCAACAACACAAACCCTAATCCAATCATGGGCGAATTCCGTCCAATCTCCGTCCACCACGCTCTCGGCGGTGGCCCAGGTATCAAACATCCAATTCAATCACAGATCTATTCAATTGGTTGATTAATTGATCAATTAATTGATAACCTTTATGTTGTTAATGAATTGTTTACAGTTGCTGATACATTGCTATGGAGGAAATGTTACGGAGGTGTTATGTTGTTAATTGGTTCAACTGTCATGTGGGTTTTGTTTGAACGAGCTGGATATAATTTCTTATCCTTTGTAGCTAATTCTCTTTTGCTTTTGGTTGTGATCTTGTTCTTTTGGGTGAAATCGGCTTCGCTTCTTAACCGGTGCGTGTAATTGACTAGTTTTAATGAATTAGTTTTAGGTTAATTTGATTGAATATGGTTTGATTTCAGGCCGTTGCCTCCGATTCCTGATTTGGATATATCTGAAGAGTCTGTTCTGATTGCTGCTGATGAGATCAGAGTTTGGGTTAATCGGGCTTTAGCAACCGTTCATGAAATTGCGGTTGATGGGAACTTGAGGACTTTAGTTCTGGTACATTTGATTTAATTTTCTGTTATTTTTCAAGAATCAAGATTTGTGTATTTGAGTTTTATGATTGTTGAATGCGGGTTTAATATTCAGGTTGCTTTTGGATTATGGATGGTTTCTTGTATTGGTAGTTTGTTTAATTTTCTTACACTGGTTTATATTGGTGAGCTTCTTATATACATTTTATGGAAGTGTGTACACGAATTTACGATTAAACATGAAGTTTTTATTCTGATTTGTTGGTTTGTCTTGATTTTACATTAGGGGTGCTTCTTAGCTTGTCGGTTCCTTTGTTATATGATACGTTCCAGCCTCAAATAGATGAAAAGTTGATAGTTGTGCACAAGAACATGAGTGTGGTGTTAAAGATAGTTGATCTCATCTTGCAAAACATTCCAATGGCTCAAAAGAAGCAAAAGAAGACTGAATAAGCCAAAGGTAACCGTGCGATCAACCTTTCTAAAGAAAAAGTAAACAAAGAAAAAGTTGTTTCATGTTTAGATGGCTCGTTATGTTTTGACTTTTGAGATATGTGTTGTAGTTATGAATGCTTTTGTCTTAAGTTGCTCATGTTTGTTCTTACTTACATTAAAAGATAAGTTTTTGCAAGTTTACATTTGTTTGTTGGATCATGTTTTACATGATGTAACACCGGTTCACTTATTTTTTGTTACTAAATTACCACGTCTTGAGCAAATTTGGTTGATTTCAGTCATTGCCGGTACAAGGTCTTGATTGACTTTTTAACTTGAATGATTATCATTTATCAATTTACTGCTTAAGATTAAACTGATATCATTAATAGCAACCCAGTTTTAATAATGTTACAAGAGTTTATGTTTTGGTTTCAACAAGTGCTGGTTTTCTTAGAATCACCATAACGAAGCTAATATATGATTTATGAACAGAATATGATCTGTGATTTGTTATTTTTATTCAAATCAATGATGCGTTCTGCTTTAAAGCTAAATATATGTCTTATGTCTCATTAGCGGGTTTTCAAGTATGATTTGAAACTTTTGATCCATTTATACACACTTCTGTACGTTGGTGTTTTTAAATATTTACTAGTTTACCTGTTTTCAGGTTTCTTTTGCCAGCTGCTCAAGATCAAAACCCTGATATATATGTGAAATCTATATAGAAGAGTTGACAGACCGGATCTCAAAAGTTGCTTTTGTTTTTGATGTTGCCATAAGTGGTTGTTAGATTTCCAGTTGGTGCAAGTTTTTGACACGTTTATCCCACGAGAACTAAACATGTTTGAAGAGTTTAAGGTGTGAGTATATATGTGAATCACTCGTGACTGTTAATCTGGTGTGGTGTATGCTCTCAACCGTTTGATGGTTGGAAGGAGTTATAGTATCGCTATTTTGGTTTGGCTATTGGTTTTATACTTGATTAATTACTTGGTGCGGCTAACACAGGACCAGAAAGCAGCATCGCTAAAATTACACTTTTAAAGGTGTTATTATTTTTTTAATCAATAATGGATAGATTCAGTAGACCTAAAACTTTCGTTATGGGTAGATTCACCTAATTTTTATATCAATAATGGATAGATTCGCCCTTCACCTAATTCGGTATACCTAAAACTTTCAAATGTAAATGCATTGGTAACTTTTGATCAATAATGGATCGATTAACCTAATTCATAGACCTAAAACTTTCAAATGTATATGTATTGATAATTTTATATCAATAATGGATGGATTCAATTTCGGCTAAAAGACAATCTGTTATGGGTGTGAGTTAATTTAATATTACAATTTCATCTAGGTTAGTGCATAAGGAGTTGTAACTTGGGCTTCAAGTGTTTGTACACAGCTGAGCTCTATCTTACTTGTCCAGATGGTGGTAGTACGTGTCTCTTTTGGGTTTCTACTTTTCTTTCCACTCCAGATACTTCCAAACCTCTCTCTTCGATGATATTAACGATGGAGGCATGGACGTCATCTACCTCTTTCTTTGTTACATCGATGATCCTTACCCTTGGTGGAGGTGGTGTGGCCGACTCAATCATCGTTGCCGGGTTTGATTCATGAACCCGAGTGGTTGTGGCGCGCTGGTTTTCCGTCCACCTTTCTACGCCGTAACCCTAGAAGTAGTGTTGATGGCGAAGAGATCTACAAAGAGAAATGGGGTTTCAAAATCAAGCTCCACATGGCAGCGGTTGTCTCGCTGTATTGCTGGTCCTGTTACTCCTTAACGAACTTGCAATTGTTAATATACAAATTTGGTCAATTACTATCTTATTTGAAGGATGTTTCATGTTAAATAAGTTTCAGTTAATTTGCAGAGTGTGGATGCTATCTGGTTGTTACTTTGACTTATTGGGTTGCAACTTTCTCTATGGTTTATGGCTATGATGATACTCCGGTTTCTGCCATGTACAGGAACCGAGCCTCGGTTAACAAACAGCGTCAATTTTCTGAATATGTACACCCAAAATTTGTAATGTTACAAGTTTATCTAACTTTGTGCATTACGGGGTGTAACATGGGCTTCTAATGTTTGTATAATGCTGAGCTTATCTTGCTTATTTTCTAAAAGTTGCTAATTGTATGTATACAAATTTCATTTTCTTATTACTTTTAGTGGAATTGGAGGGTTTTGTGGTGGCTAGGGCGATGTCCGTTGTTGATGAATCTATTATTGTTCTCTATGATTTATGGTTGCGATGATGCTCCCGTTTTTGGCATGGCAACCTATGTTGCAGCCGCGTACCGGACCTGAGCCTCGGGTAACAACCCCACATCAATTTTGTGAATGTCGGTTTTGTCACTTCGGTAGTCAAGTTCATGATTGTGGGTTGTAATGTTCATTTTAGAGTCACTGATTTGATAATATAGTGCAAGCAGATGCACTGCAATGCTCTTATGATTCAAGAGGCAACCGTGTTCGTACAATTCTTTTACTGATGCAAGAAAGATTGTACCCACAAGAGGGTCTCAAGGTATGTACATATAAATTTAGTGTTTTTCAAGATTCATTAGTAAAGATTAATGGGATATTTGTGTTTAATAAACTTGGTTATACAGGCGGAGGGGATTAAATCCTGAAGACAGCAAAGGAAGCTACACAGAACCAACTAAACCGAGGCATGGTACGTCAAAACATTTAGGTTCAAATATTGTCTAGCAGGGTTGATTAAAGAATGGTGTGAACGATATAACGGGCCACCTTAGCAGCACAGCACTAACTCCTGCACTGCCACCCAACAGACCTGCTGCAAAGTTTGACAAACTCAATAGATTCTGAGTCAGGCAAGAATTTGGAGGCCAAAAAGGTATCTGATACCGGTTGCTTCGCTGCTCATATGCTGATCTCAATGATGGTTGGCTGCCTGTTGTTCATTTGGATTAATTAAGATAAGTGGCCAAACCCTACAATCAGCAGCTTAAAAAACAATATACAATGAGTCAAATCTTTGTCTTGAAAGCATTGGTAAATATATATTTAAAAATTTAGTCCTGTTCTGAGTAAATATTCCACTAATTTAAGATTTATTTAAAATATATATTGGAAATTGAATGTCTAGCATCTGTGTAAAACAAAAAAATTAATGTAGCATAATTGCACTTTTGTCTATCAGTTCACTAAAAATGTAAAATATAGAGGTATGTTGCTAAACTTGCTGTGTAATATTAATATCTATGGATTAAATGACTCTTGAAAGTTTTATATGCTTATTGTTCATACTTTAGAAACATCAATCATCAATCACTTTGTGCGTCTAGGGGGGCTAGAGGATTTATACAGTAACTCCTACTGTATAAAGCATGTCACTGATTCATCTTAGGACGTGGTAAGCGAGGGAGCTGTAGGGCTTAGGGTAACGAGTGAGCCTTGGATATTTCTTCAATAGCTCTAGGGGAGGTGAGACAGGTACTTTTGTTATCTCCATGTGGGACATGTTGCATTTGCATAGTTTTATTGATTTTAATGTGATTGATGGCTACTATGTTTCAGGTTAGTGTTTTTTTTCTTTCTATTTGTTTACAGGTCAAATAGTTAATAAGCCACTTAGACTGAGGGGTGTGGGGGCTTCAACGGGGGCGCTCGCGCCCCCAGGCGCTAATACCACACCTCCAGGGGCGCTAGAGGGAGGATAAAGGCAGGCGTGAGCTTGGTAGCGGGAGAAAAGAGAGAGGAGGCTCCTAGATTTTAGCAAAAAGAGCCGTTGGACTCATATTAAATTAAAAAAAAATATATTTTCTTTATAAAATATACTCCATTTCACCCATTTTTATACCAAAACTCAAACCTTCACCCAAAATCAATTCATCTTCTCAACTTTTTTTAAAAAAAATGGTTGGAAATTGGTTCCCAAACCTTGATTCAGATTATCTTGACGACGATTCATTGAACACGTTTATGGTTTTCTCACCGCACCAACCGATGTTTTATTCGGAGCCGCAAGAATCATCCGGCTTTCAACCATTCAACACACAACCGTCTCCTAACTTTGTTGTTCCGGAGACACAAGAATCACAAGGTGAAGCTACGGGACCAAAAAGACGCGTCCACCGGAAAAAACCAGTTGCAACGGACGGGTCGGAACCGGCTTCGACTCCGAGGACGAAACGGAAAACCACTCCGTGGTCATCGGATGAGAAGGAAGCCTTGTGTCGGGCTTGGATAGTCATTTCTGAGGATCGGCGTTGCGGTAATTGTTTTAACGTTTTTAAAAAAGATTTTTAATAAAAAAGTTAAATAAAAAAGTTAAATGGAAATCTAATTTATTTATTCATTTTGCAGCCGACTACCAACAGAGAAAGATTTTTTGGCCTAAGGTTAGGGAGACGTTCCACATGCTCGTTGAGAGTACAGAGCGGAACGTCGATATGATTTCGGGTCGGTGGTCCGAAATCAGAAAATTTGTCGGCTTGTTTACTAATCTTTTCAACAGGAACAGCGGTCGTATGAGACCAAGTGGCAGTGATGATTTGGCGGTTTACAATTTCACGGTCGAAGAGTGGAAACAGGAGTGTTTGCGGAGGTATGGGATGGTGAAGACGTGGGACGATTTAAAGTTGTGGGACAGGTTGAAAAGGTGTTCCAAGTGGGTTGAGCTGGTGGCGCCGGACTTTGATGCGAAAGTAGGGCCGAAACGGACTAAAACTAGTTCGTCTGGAGCGTATAGCACTTCAACCGGGTCGGATTGCCGCGTTAGATTCGACCTAAACATTGCGGGGGAGGAAACGTCTTCACCACCGAGGAGGCGGCCGTTGGGAAGGGATGCCAAGGGGAAAACACCGGCTGAGGGGGAAGCCGTAAACATCGCCAATCTTGTTGAATCCTTCAATAAATTCGACAAAACCATGGAGGTGGTCTCTTATGACAAAAAGGAAAAAACTCGAATGAGAGATTTGGACTTTCTTACTAGAGACTTCAGTAACCTAAATCCGGTCGATCATATGCTAATGGAAAAGCAAAAGGAACGTATCCGAAAGAGGTTGATCGAAGAAGACCAAGCCGAAGAATAAGAAGAATGTTTCTTTTTAGTACTTTAATTTTTATTTTATTTTTAGATATTAATGTGTTTTTTTATTAATGTGTGTTTTTTTTAATAATTTATGTGTTTTTTTTAATAATACGTTGTTTGAATATATTTATAAAAAAAAAATTCGCTGGAGCCCCTCCACACCAGGGGCTCCAACACCCCCCTTATTCAGTTTATCTCCCTGTCACACGTTATAATATTATTGGTTCTTGGTTCTGCTGGAGCCCCCACGCCCCTTAGTGTTAAGAAGTGACGTTAAATTGGTTAACCATGCTTGGTAGGTGTGAGATGAACATGATGGAGGTTAGTGGTACAAGAAAGTAAAAAGTTTTGGTTGGTGAAGATAAGTTGATCACCAAATTCTTTATGTTATGCAAATTAAAAAAGAACGCGAATAGAATAGCCTTACAGCAACGCACGAGTCCATCTATGGCGACATAAGACAATCGACTTTGGTCATGTAAAACGCTATATTTGTCATGCACCCCCGCATCGCGGGGGAGGGGTGTTCTACCTACTAGTTCAAATCTATTTTCAGTTGGTACTGTTTTACCAAATAAAAATGTAATAAGATGCCAACTTATAGGATGACCATGTGTTTGTTGGGTTTGAATGTTTGATTGTGTGTTAAAAGTTAAAACTGAACTTTTAAGCAATAGTTTGTTTTGTTAAATTATTTAGAACCAAACAGTTAGTAATGTGTTATAACTAATCTAGTGAATTTTGTTATTAGAAAATATATTTTGATTAATTCGGTCAAGCATTTGCTAGGATACTCGATCTAATCTGAATTATCAAATCAATGTGTAATTATAAGATAAAAGGATACAATACAAAATTCCTTATCGTACATTAACGTGCGGCGATTCTTTCCACCGTTTGATTTCAAAACACCCTAAATTGACCCTTCCTCTACCAAGCTACTGTCGCTGCCATTTCCAACGCCATTGAGCACCACTCGCCTGGCTTCTACACTTCCCTGTCACTATCACCGTCGTTGACATCGAGTGTCCGACAACTCGCCTTGAAAAACGCAACGCGCTCCCCTTTTTTCACAAGTTAGTTTTTAAGCAATTGGTTTAACAATTAAATCAATTAAACTTCGAAATTGATCAGATTAATCATTAATTCATTCAAACAAACACATCTAGATCTTCAATTGAATCAATTTTTGACTTGAGCGTGAATGGTTTTTCCTTGAGCGTATTAGCATTTTCTTGAAATTGATCTATGAAATCACATCAAATGATATCGAAATCATCAATCTATATCTAATTAATCATCAACTCATCCAATCACACAGATCTGGATCTTCAATTGAATTAATTTTTAACATGAGTGTAACTGAGTTTCCTTAAGCGTACGAGCGTTTTTGTTTTTCGGGGTTAAGTGTTTTGTGTTTTAACTTGAGCGTGATTCACGTATATTTTTACACGTTAAGAGTTACTGTATGATTTATAAAATTTGGTTACAAAATCTCATTATATTTTAAGAAAAACTCAAAAGCAAAGTAATAAACAAAGTAAAACTAGTGCCTTGTTCTTAAGTTTTTTAAGAAAGAAAAAGAAAGGAGAGGAAAGGGAAGGAAATTTTTTTAATTAAGTGTTCTTGAGTTTGAAGGAATTTAAAGAAAATGAAAGGATAACTATGTTATCCTTAGTAATCATCTCATTTTTAGGAGGATAACTTATTGAGAAAAAACATCAATTTAATCTCTGCTAACTCCTCCTGCTCCTTTGTCCGTTCATCCTACAAAAAACTCAATAAAACCCAATTTTTTAACTATTCTTAGTTTTCCTTTCTTTCCTCTCGTTTAAAAAAAACAAAAAAACAGGGCGTAAATATTTGGAAGGTAGAATTAGAGCACCCCTGCCAACTAAATATACCAACTTACCTTCCAAGATGCAAACTTTGTTGGTGCCGGCAGCTCGTTGCGGCAGCGCACCGATACTAACCAAAGTCTCACCAGTGGCGGACCCAGGATTTTTTGCCAATGGGGTCCCATATTTTCAGTGTTCAAATTTTTCGGGTCGGTCGTTGTTCATGTCGGGTCGAGGAGAAGAACATAATAAAAAACAATATCATAATAAAACTTTCTTTTCAATCATCACTACCTGAACGGGTCAAAATGGGTCGGGTTGACACATAAACACTTTGTTTTCCCTTTCTTAAACATTTTTGAGATAGAACCTAGATCCACCCTTTCATAAGCATGTGTTGAAAACCATTAACTTAAACTAGTGAAAAATAAAACTGATATTTTAAAGTGTTTGAATGTTTCTAAAGAAAACCATGCATAAAGTTGAAAACAATGATATGTATTTTAGAGGTGTTTGAATGTTTCTAAAGTTATCATTGCAACATTAGCAATCAAATGATTGATTAACACTAAAAATTAACACAAAAAACCAAAAACTGAGCCTTGTAAGACTTGAACCCATGACCTTTCAAAGATAAAACAAGGGACTTTCCACCAGACCACATCAACATTAATAGTATGGGTTCCAAGTATTAAATCTTATGGGGTCCTCAAAAAATTTAATATACCGCTTCTAATAAATTTTTAAAAAACATTGGTGTCCCGGGACCCCGATCCACACTATGTGGGTCCGCCCCTGAGTCTCACTACCCAACATCCACCGACCTCTTCCCGCCTTCAATTCACTCTCTTCTCATTCATCTCTTTCCTTTGCATCCTCTTCTATGTCTCTGTTTTCGCATCACATTTATCCAAACCCAATTAGAAACTCTAACAAGCCCCCAATTTCAGCAGCCGAAAAAGCAAAACTTACTCAGGTACAATTCCATATCTATGAATTGGGTTTTTTTTTTACTATTTATGGTGAAATTGTTGTAGGTTGCAAAGAGATTAGAGAACACTTCAAGGTATTTCAAGAGATTGGGTAGTTTAGGGTTTTGGGGACAGCTTGTTTCTACAGTTGTAGCTGCTGTTATTCTTTCCTTTTCGGTTGTCATTACTGGAAAAATCACATCACCAGCTACATTCTATGCTACTTCTGCTGGTATTGTCGCTGCTTTCTTGTCGGTTTTCTGGTCTTTAGGTTACATTCGCCTTTCTGATCGCCTTCGCAAGACCGCCAATGACCCTTCAAAGGTATATTTAATCAGTTTTTAAAGTAGTAATTTTATGCATTATTATATGATCCTCAAGCCAAATTGTTAGTGTTAGGTTATCTTTTAGCAATTTAACAACTAATATGCAAGGACACTAATAATCAGATCATGAATCTGTATAGCCAAAAATAATTACCAGATCATGAAACGACTTTTTGTACAAAAGAAATTCAAAAATTGATAATTTTCATTATTTATTGTTATATGATATAGGCTTGTAAACGAACCAAATAGACATTAATGCAGCATGTTGGTGTTTGTTTGTTTGTTTAACTTTAACCGAACAAACAATCAAACACAAACAGTTAAACTAACGGGGATTTCTAGCGCGTGTCGGTTCTTTAAGGAAATGAACATGTCCGTGTTTGTGTATGTTCGTTCATTAACAATATAAACAAACAGTTCACGAACATAAACAAACGAACATAACTGGGTTAAAACCAGTTAAAAGTAATGTGAAAAACAATGTGTTGTGCCTAAAAGGTTATTAAAACTAAACTAAGTTGTAATGGGTCAAAAAGTTTAAAATGAAGATATTAACAAAACTTGAACAAATGTGAACTTACGAGCATAAACAAATTTCATTAAATGAATGTTCACGAACATAATTTTGTTTTCTTTTTATGTTTGTTCGTTTATTCAATAAGCTAAACAGAAAGTTCGGTTCGTTTACAGACCTAATTCAATACAATCTTCTCTCTTTATTCAGGCTCCACCGCGCGCTGATGTTGTAAAGAGTTTGAAAAACGGGATAGCCTTGAATCTTTTGGGTATGGGGTCTGCTATTCTCGGGATGCAAGCTACCGTTGGACTGCTGGTGGCTAAGGCCCTCACCACCTCGGCAAACCCTTATTACAAGGGTATCTCTCCGGGCAGTAGCCCTGTTCTTGCTTTGGATATTTTCTTGGTCCAGGTATATATTATCTTTATACATTTCATTCAAAGTTTATAAAAAAGTAAATGTGTAGCAAGTGCAATGATATTATTTGAATATGGTAATTACAGGCGAGTGCAAACACGATCCTGTCACATTTCTTGGGACTCTTGTTCTCTTTGGAGTTGCTGCGGTTTGTTACGGTTCCACCTTCAGATGGCATTGCGGTTCCTGGCACAGCATAACCCGTGATTATTGCTTCATGGTTTCCGGGTTTTAAAGTTCCACTTGGTAGACAATTTGTAGTGTGGTTCAACTAGTGAATTTATATGTTTTTGAATCATTCTGTAGAAATCCTTTTTCAGAAAAGAAAATTCCATAATCTTTCTACTATGAATTGTTTTGTATAATTTTATTGTAGACATTTGTAGTTTTTCACGTATTATATTGAAGTTGGACTGCTGTATACAATCTTTGATAGTTTAAATGTATTCTTTTAATGATCCATGTATTTCTTCAAATCTTCATCAGTGTTAAATATTCATTAACCACAAACAACTAGTTTTATACCCGTCCGATGGACGGCTTGCTGAATGTCATAATGTCATAACTACTCTTTTAGCATTCTAAACAAAAACAATATTTGTTAATATTCTTCAAAAAAAATTTCCAGCGATTTCACTTGATTTCTTAATCTTCTATTTTGTCACAAAATTGTCTTGTTTCTTCACACAATAGTCTTCTCCACGCTTACTCCTCCCCCGCCACTGCCACCTCCTATCATTGACTGGATAGTGAGTTGTGAATGCAGTTATCATCGTGTGTGATGTCACCCGAGTCATCAAGAAAATAAGTAAAAGTTAGTTTTCAGCTTGAAGGATCTAGCTTTGACTATCTTAAGGTCAAATTAGGCAATTTTCTACAGTAAATCTGACTTCTTCATATTTACATGTATAAATATGACAAATCGAATGTTGGAGTTTTGAACTATCTAATCAACTTTAAATTATGAAGCCTTGAGCTTCACAGTGTTCACATCAAAATATGTGTCATTATGCATATAAATAAGCTGATCACTCTAAAAACATGTTTCTTATAGGTTAACAAACTGAAAGTACATAATAATACAAAATGACATGGTGCATTAGAGTGAAATACTTAAGTTACGAATACCTTTGAGGCCATTAATTTTCTGTAGCAAGGTGAAGTAAATACGACTGGTGTCAGACCGAAATAGTTCACATTTGACTAAAACAAATATGCATATTTTGACTTCCAGAAAGTCAAACTAAAAACCTTTACTATATCCAGTGACTCGAAATAAAATTTCCAGCTTGCACAGTCACTATTAAATATACCATGCAAAAGTATAACCATAAATGCCAGAAATATCTTGCAGTTGAGTTTTCTAATGCCGGTCCTAAAAAGAAAATTTACCATATAACATATCATAAAATTTCATAAAAAAAGAAAAAAAAAGAAAAAAAAAGAAAAGAAGACCGAGTATACTTTAAAATATTGGATTCTAAAAAACTCAACAATACATAACACTATTTTAACTGCAAATTAAGAAGATAACACTTCCAAAGTTCCTGCATGACTGTACATGAATGAAAACCACAACAGAAAGAACCTGGATCTCTATTCTTGGTGTGGAAAACAATAATAGATCTAGATTCTTTGTTGTTTGCATAATCCACAATATGAAGCTTAAGCCCACGCATCTTAGAAGCATGTCCATATGGCTTTCCATTGACCCAGACTTCATGAGCTTCTATTTCATTAGCATAACCAAATCAGAAAATCTCAACAATATTCTGGATCATTCCTGTTTACATATAGAAAAGGAACAAAATGATTCCAAAAAAAGAAAAAGAAAAAAACACAATTAATAGAAAGAACAACCAGAGAATTACTTAAGGGGTCATTCTAGGCCATGGGCCCAAATCAAATGTTTTGTGCTGCACGATTAACATCTTCTATATTTCCTTCAACAACATTGTCGATCAGTTCTGTTCTTGTTCCTACAGAATTACGAAAAGCCAAGGGTTATCAAAACACATAAGAGGGTACTCTTATGTCACTAAAGAGGGTACTCTTTAGTGTTGTCAAAACACATAAATCTCCTATTGCAATCAAAGTTTGCTCCTGATTTGGTGAGTTATATAGTGAATTATCCAAAAAGAACTGAATAGATCTCCTAACCTATGATTGAAATGTAGAACTGTGTGATGAACAGAATTAAAAATGTGCAGGATTTGATATAAGATGGTAATATTCATATGAAAAAGAAAATATTTTGCATACATTTCTCTGGTAGATTGAAGCACTTCAAGGCTTACCAAACTGTTCTCAACCTGCATGATATAAAAAATATATATATAAATTTAGATGTTTTAATTACTCTTAACGTTTGGTATAAAAAAGAAAGCATGGAGAAACGACACAATTTGAAACCTTTTATTGTATCTTTTTTATAAAAAAAATCCATTAATCTACGTTATCTGAACGGCTTAATATCCACTGCATATTAAAATCATAGCAAATTAATGTGTTCACAATTTCAAATACAAACCCTACATATATCTCACGGAATTACGGGGTCAAAATCGGCAATTTATCAAAATATAATCAAGATACTAACAGATTTAGGGAATGACCCCTCGACTGTGGATTTTGGAGTTACTGGGATTCTCGACTCTGCTGCTCCATAATTGAATTAAACAATTAACATTAGTGTTGCATTGGAATTAGATACTAAATAAAAAAGAAAGAATTTGGGTTATACAGAAAGCAGAATGAGATCAGACATGAAAACAAACCTCCAAGTACTGCACATTGTGCTGGAGAAACCCACAACTGTTAACTTGAACAGAGAAAAAAAAAAGAAGACAAATTACTGCACTAGTCAACGAATTAGCTTGCATCTAGACTTGGTACAACTGTGTCATGGTAGAAAGCACATAAATGTTACCAGAAAACCACCCAAAATTATGATTATTTAGGCCACCAATATATCATTTTAGCTATTGTGATCGATTTAGAGAAGGAAAATGGTTTCATCCGGCACGCACAACCGTCGCTAACTTGTAGGTGGTAGGAGAGAGAAACTGCTCCTTCTAGAAAGAATTTTAGGAGTTTTAATGGTTGAGATCAAAAGTTATGAACCTTGAAGGGTCAGGATGGTCCCGAAAGTTGGTTACACATTGGGAGAACAAGCTGTCTATATTATTAAAGCAATACATCTTTTTCACATGTTAATTAAATAGAATGCCAAATATACAATTTCCATAAATAAGTATCCACCTAATAAACAATTTAATTTAAACATTAACTCCTATGTTGAAGAAGGTTTCAAAATAAATGGTTATAATCATCATTTAATGAGTAATAAAGGTAATTAAATTGTTGTTATTTTTTAAATTTTGAGACTTTGTTATTATTATTATTATTTTTTTTTTTGGATTTTGAAAATTATTTATTGGATTTTGGAAAATTTTGAGACTTTATTGTTATTTTTTAAATTTTGAGACTTTGTTATTATTATTATTATTATTTTGGATTTTGGAAAATTATTTATGAATGTTTGGAATGGATGCATGGATGTTTGGATTTAAATGGTGGTTTAAGTCATGAAGTTTGAATTTGATTGTTGCTTATTAAACGTTTTAAGCAAAATTATAATTGTTATATCTCATATTATTATATTCATATTTATAGTATTCTTTGTGATGTGTACTTATATGTTTTATAATTCCAATAAAAGTAGTTTTTATAACACACAACTTATGTTACATCTACATGTTTACGCTTCATAGTTTACAACATATGATTTTAGTAGATAATAAAGTTTTAATTAATATGTTTTTTTTATTTCATGGTATAAGTTAGAAATATGTTTTAAATTATAATTGTTCTGTGTTTGTCTTTGTATGTTGGATTCTTTTAACTAAAACAACAATGTGATACCTTATATTAATAATGTTATATTATATGACGTTTTCAATTTATTAAAATATATAACACACACAGTTAAAATATATAACACACACAGACATATGAAGTTTTATATATTTCCACCCGTGTGTAACACGGGATATAACCTAGTATAATATATAATTACATTACAATTTACAGTAAGGTGGCGGGTAAACGGGTAACAAGCTACACCGCAACCCCATTTTGAATAGCAAACCCATTCATGCTAAAACAAAACTTTAGGACTTTGGGGCTGAAAAGGTACCATGTACGGCCCGTTGGACCTTGGTTAGAAAATTCCCAGCTTCCCGGGTAAGAAAACAAACGTATCAAAAGCAAATGAGAGAAATAGGTGTTGATTCTCTATACAAACTTTCTTGTGTTTATTAACTTTACCTGATTCCGCCTTCAATGCAGCATGACCCGCAACAAACCTGTGATCCCTGAGCCTAACAAAAAGGGTCACTCCAATAAAGTCCATACAAGCGTTATACCTAAAGGAAGAAAAATATGATTTATCTAATTTTTATGTTTTTACCCTTTTTATTTCTGCTTTTTGGAAAAGGATGACAAAATGCGATTGGTTGAATATTATTCAACACAAGTAAAGTAGTAAACAACCGTTGTTACACAAGTATACTTTAGTTGGGTTAACAGGCCCAATGTCTGTTATCCGTTATTCCGTTATAGTCCTCAACTTTTACTAAAGCCTGAAACCAACTTTAATATCATAGCTCTTTTAATTTTTTATAAATGGTAATTAGTTTATACAATAGAATGATAAATAATTTCAGTCCCTATTCGAATTTGACGATTATATACCATTCTAAGTATAAAGTAACATAAGGAGATAGTTCACCCATACCAACAATCACTTGAGCCAGGATCAGTCTGTACCAAGAATCATCATATAGAAAACCATTCATATCGTTTGAGATACAATACTAATACGGTAATACTTGAATATATTATATTATATTATTAGCCAAGCCAATTAATTGGTGTAAGGCGCAAGAGCAATTAGTACTAGTAGTAGCAGCAGCAAATATAGCAAAATATATCCCATGATAGACTAGGGACTTGATGACATAAGCCCGATTTTAGATTTAAGTTAAGCTTCGGCTCTATCCGGCTCGGCGATCACCATTTTTCATATAAGGGAGGGTAATATTTCAAGAAAACGCACGACTCCTCTCCCTTGAAAGAACTCATCGTCTATCTCTTCTCTCAAGTATATCACACACATGTATACATATTCAATTATTCACACATGTATTACTAACTTGACCGTCTGAAGGTGCTCCCAATATTCTGCCTTCGAGTCACTTTCTAACAGATTCCTTGCAAGTTAAGCTATAATTGGTCCAAAACAACCGGATGGATTCGTCCTCTAAACACAATGTCTAGGTTATAAGTAGTACCATTTTTCTTCGTCACGGGCATTTTTTTTTTGCCAGAACACTTTCATTGGTTAAAAAGGAAGACACCCCTTTTCCTTACATAAGTAACATGTACATATTTATCTAATATTTTTAGCAGATTTTTTTTCAAACATACACAAACTTAAAACCTTCCATTAGTGACTAAATCTAACAACAAAGATGGATCAAAGACACAGCATAACATTTAGGGGATCGTTTATGCTAAAATCGCTTTAAAGGGTCTCTTTTTAAAGTGTTTAATGTACCTCCCCTGGATTTATTACCGGCATTTTCTACACAACGTTGAGGAGGGGTGGGGAGTTTGGCCAATCAAGTTTTTGATTGATATTAAAAATTTAAAGAAGTAATAACTGAAAGGGGCTATAAATTTTTATCACTACACAACTTTTTGCAAGATTCTTCATTACTGACTGGACGACACGTGGCGAACACTGTCTTTATGTGGAGAGTTTTGACTACACATTGTCTAATAGCGCTTCAAAACATAGTCTTTTAGTGTGATTCCTATAAACCGCTTCATAAAAAATCATCTTTTGAAGTGGTTTCAATTATTTGAGGCAGTTTTTCTTTATTGGTTTTGTTTTTAGGCGATTTTCATTAAAACTGATCTGAAAAGATATTTTCGGACCACTCCATAAGAGGGTTTTTGTACTAGTGTGATCTTAAGCTTGAAGAACGTAGCAATAAAAACACACAAGAGCCGAGCCATCAAAACATCATATCGACAGTTTAATTAGTTACCGTATCTCATTGCTTTAAGTGTCATCATCACATGTGTATAGGTGCATGGACGTTCAGGAATCACGGGAGTAATGAATCACATAATTTAAGCTTTTTATGCCAATTTCATATCATATGATTTTGCCCACTCCCACATCACATTTTGGCTCCCTACTTTGGTAGCAACATTTTTGGCCCTAACCCCCCAAACAACTAAATATTTGATTTTTTTATTTTTTTTAATATATTTATGCTACATACTATTAAATTTTTATTTATATATTAAGATGCACAAAATTAGTTGTGTGACTGACCATATTAATAAATGTTTTGCCAAGTTATATATTTATATACAACATGCATACCTATCAAAATAGAATTTAGACAATACCCAATTCATAAGCATCGATAACATATAGCTTAAGAACATATAATTAGCACAATATTCATTTCTTTACAGCTTTTTTTTTTACTATTATTTGTTATGTCGATGTGACTAAGTTAAAACTAGCATTAGTTATTTAAGAATGAATAAGGAATAATAAGTTTGCTTTACTTTGTAATGCCCATAACTTGGAGGGAGCTTTATGCCATTCTGTGAAAGTTAAATGAAAAATTGGTCAACAAAGGGGCCTCAATCCCACGATCTATATAGTGGTGATAAATCAAGAGATTTGTTTGTATTCAACAAACCTAAGTGATCAGCAAACTTGGTAGGTGAAACTACTAATCAAAAAGGCAAAAACCCTACTTGATGATGTTCTTTAGTTAGCAAATAATTAAGGTTGTGATTATATTTTGAGGGTTATTGATTATTTTGTTTGTGAATGATCCATTTCTTATGTTTATTGCTTTTATGATTCAAAGATTTCATTAGTCAGGAGTAAATCATAATGCATCTGATGGGTTCTTAAGTGTCTAGTATGTTCGTGTAGTGAACTGCGAAGTTCTCATTTAAAATAGTTGAAGTGTAATGAGTTCAAGATTATCTCTCTGAGTGCCCTTATAACATGTTAAGTTATATATATATATATATATATTCGTAAAATAAATCACTTCATATGCATAGATTAAATATTATGTTGATTTGTATTATCGATTTACAATTGTTATGTTTTATGAGTAAAAGTTAGTGTTTTATCATTTATGTATATGCAAATCTATCACTCCATATTATGTTCTCACGTGGAACTTTAAGAATGACACACAAAAAGGTGTATCGTAGCCTGTTTACGCTTTCCCACATGTTTGTTAATACATATGACATGCTCATCTTTTTATTTAAGAAGCATGTGTAAATACTATATGTGTACATAAAAGAAACAAGTGAATATTGACAAAAAGCAATTTTTTTCAATAAAAATGGTTTGAATACATATGTCAATAATGTAACGTACATAAGAAATTCATTTCAAATATTTGTTGAAATACCCTCGAGTTGCATAATAACATATTTAAAGAAATTTGATTAAAGTACATTAGCAAAGCTGTAAGTTATTATTATTATTTAAAAAAAACAAAAATAAGTTATAACATTAGTTCTTACTCGTAGTGGTTGATTCATGAATTTATTCCCATTGAGTTATTGTTTTTAAATGCTCCAACTACATATAACCGGACATAATAAATTTCTGTGTCGGTGACTTGGTTCCTTGGTTTAGATCGGGTCAAGTTGGAGAAATCGCCTAAATTTTGTTTATACACAACCATGCATTGCAAATATCCAGGTGTCAACTGCTTTTATAGACTTTGACCTTATAAAATTTGTTAAGTGATCTGTATTTATGGCACGATGTTGTACTATACGACATCTTCTTCATTTCTCATTTCTCTAGCAGAGATCCTTCCGACGTCATCAATCGGAAAAGTTTCCAACAATCCCTCTATAGCTTATTAACTAATGGAGTCGCCGTCTTAAAAAAAACATTAGTGTCACTCGAAATCCGTACATACACACAAAAATTCATTGTAATCACTTGACTCCGATCTTATTCAAGTAAGTCCACACATACTTAATATTCGTTTTTTGAATATATAGGATAATTATGTGTATTCGATTTGAAAAGCAATATCTTATCTTAAAACCAATCAAACTACTGCCTTTCAAAAAAAAAAAAAAAAAAACTCTACTCTAGTAAATTAGTAATCAGAATATTGGGGTGTGTTAGTAGTCGGGTTTGGGTCGAGATTTGTAGGTGTGCCTTCTTAACAACGAATTTTTAATTATGTATTTTAAAACCAGATATTACCTTGTTATTAATTAGCATTTTATTTTCTATTGATAAATGTGTGTTATACTGTTATTTGAATAACTTATTAACCTCTAAGCGCTTGACTTATTGATAAAAAAATATATAAGACATTGGTCAAAGGAATATATATGGTCAAAATTGACATATGTTAGTTTAATTTGATGGTTACGTTCACAGGACACTTGTCTAAATGTATACGCATATTATTATAATACATAAGTAAATATGAGTGATTGACCACGAATCACGATTAGCAAAAAGCTTGAAGTACTATTTATTCACATCTTTTAATGCAAGCATCGCATACTTTTACAGAAAGTAAATAAAAAGTTATAAATGTAAAACTGAAATTACATAAACAAGTAAAATATTTATATATCATCATCATCATGAAAATAGATAAAACGTTTAATAAACTACACAACTTGAGTATATTTTTAATAAAGTGGCAAAGTCTAGAAATTAGTGAATCGAAGTCAAACAAGTACTTCATGTTTTTTCCCAAACTTGTGTGTGTACGTTATACTTGCGTAGAGGTCATGCTCAAAGTCATAGGATGGTGTAGAATTATTAAAAAAAATTAGTTACATGAGATTTACTTAAAATCAAAAAGATATTATAATAAATATCAATATGATTTAAACTTCATAAATTCATATAATATACACTTATTCAATACTAATATGATTATCATCACCAACGAAACTTAGGGTTCCAAGGGGGCACATAATGCCCCCTTGACAAGTCAAGAGGTAGCAATTTAGTATAAACTAATCCCTCAGTTTTGATTGGTGATTGTGGCTATATACCATCAAGAAAAAAGTAAAAGAAATAAGCCTTGGTTGGGCTGACTTGCTATAATGCTCCATATATATAATTTTTTCAAAGTGGTTTAGTTTGCAAGTTGTGTGTAAATACGGATCTATTTGACAAGCCAAACAAACACTTAATTTCTTTACTCCCTATCTTTTTGGCTTTTAGGTATGTTTGCAGAGGAGGCAGTGGGGTTGCAACTTATTGATTATGTCTTGTAGCAAAAACATAGAGATTCGATCCATATTCAATTATAATCCCCATTCTAACAAAAACAATATCACATGGTTTTTACACACGATATGGTTTAGTAAATAAACAACCATAACATTTACTTTGTCAAACCAACAATATCATCTTAATCACCAAACTAATTTTTTATAACAATTTTTTGTATACATTTGTACGTTTATGAACATGCATTGTCAGATCAAATTATATCTCATTCATTATATTCATGGGTCTCACTTCAAAATATGTAAAGGTTGTGTAGTTTACGTGGAAAATAGGTTCATGAACATGCACCATACTAGGACTTTAGAGAATTAGAGCCTTAGAGGAAAGAGTCGCCTAAACTTAATTAAAAGGGAATGTTTTGTTTTGTAGTTAAATTGTTTGAACTAAAGTCAACTACGACTAGTTCTACATGTAACAACAATTTATAATTCTTATATTAAATTCAAATTGATTGAAAATATCAAAAACCTTATATGAATTGTCAGTCATTATATATCATAGAACATAAACTTACATTTTAATGTAATGAAATTGCGATGCATTATTATTTTATGCAATGGGCCTCCTATAACAAGTAAACAATTGGTCGATCATCTTTGTCGGTCAGCTTCTATATATAATGGTAACGTCATTTCCATGACTTTGTATAAGCTTTAGATGCCGTAGGGGAAAAGGGATTTGCCAGAAAATGCCGTTCACGAGAAAAAAAGTTGGGTTAGAGCATCAACAACAAACTTATACAAACTGCCATATCATCGCCACATCATATTTCAAACTTTTCTCAAAAACCTTACTTTCTTCCACAACAACAAACTTCCACAAACTCATTAAAAATATTAAATGTGTGTATATATATATAATATATATGTGTGTATGTGAGAGAGATGTCACCTCACCTAGTCCTTTGCAAGTTTGTAGAGACAAACTTGTCTTCATGGACTTTACTCCACAACAAGGAAGTTTGTGTCCTCCAAGTTTGTATGCTGCCACCTAGATCCAGATCTAGGGAACCGAAGCCTGTTGTGGATGCTCTTAAAGGAAAAGTGGAGGATAAAAATAGCGATTTTATGGGGATAGGGGTGCTCCGCTAATGTATCCTAACACCAACCAATCCTTTAATGTCATGTCATTTTTATTTTCACAACCCTAACACACTTAAACATATGGGAACACTCCATTAATCAGCTACCTCGTGCAAAACCTTTTTTCTTCTAAAAAACCTATTCCATTAAACAAAAAAAAACATAATTCAAACACAAACATAAAAAAAGATAACATAAAAAACATTTTAATTAAAAAAACAAAAAAAAAAACATAAAATTAATCCTCCACTTCGGATACATCAGAGTCAGAATCGTCTTGAGCCAAAGGCGAGAAGGAGCTACAAATTGGCAATGATTTCTCAAAATATCCCATGCTTTGATGCTTAAAATTGGCGATTATTAATCGACGCCAGACACATTAATTGTTGTTTGACGCTTAGCCAGTTACTAATGTCAAACGCGTAACTGAAATATGTTGCGTTAATATCGTAAGATGTGTTACCAACGTAACTGGCTTCGAACGAATATGCAACGACGTACACATTATGAGCGCAACTGTCTAGCTGGTGCCGAACGTGACAAGGTGAATATGAATAGGAAGCGGAACATGACATAAACTGGGCATTAGACTCGTAACCGATACATGAAATGCAAAGGTTCTTTAGTAAAAATAAGGATAAAGTACTCATTTAGTAACTTCATTTTAGTTAAATGAATATAAGTATGTAATAAATCTGTTTTAAAAAGGAGAAATATATAGTTAATTTAATAAAAAAATATGTAATATATTTGTTTTAGGAAAAAACCATTTATTGATTTTTTTTATTTTTATCTTCCCTACAACAGAAATTGATAAACTTTTAAAAAAAGAAAATATGTAAAAACCCTTGTATAATATAATATAACCTTAAAACTTAAATATGCTTTATCCGCTCAAACTCATGCTTTATATATAGTATATATAGCTGAGTGCCCGTGCAATGCAGCGGGGTGTGCGTGCAACTCGACCTTGAACGTATAGTATGTGTCAGTACATACGTCATCTAATAACAGTGTTACGTAGCCTGAAATTTGACACGTATCTCGTGCAAAGCCAGTTGCGTGTAGTCGAAGATTGAACACACATAACCGGCCCGTAATGCATGTTACTGACATTAAAACATGCTTAACCAACACCATGCGTGTAATTCATAACGATTACCGGTGCAGGGCACTATGTTGAGCACTTACCAAGTTTTGGTTATGTGCGTTACGTGGTGCTGAACACGCGTTTATCGGCCCCGGTACATGTAAACAACGACATTTGCGTATCCGGTGACGAAAATCAAGAAGCAAACCTGAAATATACAGTAATTTCAAATAAATCACTTTTGTAAACCAACCCGTTTTGGCCCTAAACCCGTTCCGACTCGACATTGGTCTAACCTGGCCCCTATCTACTCGCACCGGAACCAAATTAACCATTTTTCTTGTATCGACTTGTTCTGATCCTAATCCACTTTTACAAATGACTCAAGCTCACCCGACTCGACCTGTTACCAGTTCTACACAGTAATTGCGTAACATATTAACTTTTTATAACTAAAAAACTATAACAATACCATACTCAAATTAAAGAGAATAAAATACTCGTTTTTATGATGTAGTTATTTTAAGAAAAATATTAACGTGTGAAAAGATATGTCCATTAAAAAGTCGATGGGTAGTTGGTTTTGAATTAGGGTGCATATGTGTAACTATTATCTAAATTTACAAAAAAAAGTAGTGAAGTTGAGGGACCAAAGTTATAAGTATATTTTAAATGAATGATAAGACTTAATTACCCTTAATTTTTATATTTTTGATGCATTATATATTGTAAATAAAGCATTGAGTTTAGTATCTTTTAAAATTTAAGTGGTGCTTTATATATAGTATAGATATTGATAACCTTAAATCTTAAAAGAAAAGAAAAAGGGAAATGCTTTATTCTATATAAAACCATAAACAGATATCATGTATTCTGAAGTTAAAACACATTGATTGAACTGTTGAACTTGAAGTATATATTATTCTTAAATTCCAATCTCTCTGCAACACATCACTGAAACCACTTTGTCTGTCTGCCCCTAGCTAACCTCTCTCACCTTTTATTAGCTCACCGGAACAAAAATGCTCACACTAGTTGTTTACCTTCTCCCTCTTCCTTTCCCTTTCACCACCACCTAAATACCACCATTATTATTCCACACATCCATAACCATTAACCACCAATCATTAACCATGATCTTCAACTTCTTATTATTATTATTCTCATTTGTCTTCATTTCTTCAGTCTCGGCTCTCAACTCCGATGGTATCCTCCTTCTCGCCTTCAAATACTCCATACTCTCCGACCCACTATCCGTTCTAGACACCTGGAACTACGACGACCCGACTCCATGTTCATGGACAGGCGTCACTTGTCAACCTCTATCCGGGTCGGGTTCACCCGAGTCATTCGCAGTCACCAGTTTAATCCTTCCAGACTCCCACCTTCTTGGCTCAGTTCCTCAAGATTTAGCAATGCTTCCACATCTTCGTTCACTTGATCTCTCAAACAACTCCTTAAATGGCAGCTTACCACCTTCTATTTTCAACTGTTCGGAGCTTGAATCACTTGTGTTATCATCCAATGTCATCTCCGGTGAGTTCCCCGTGGTGGTAACCGGGTTGAAGAGTTTAAAGTTGCTTAATCTTTCCGATAATGCATTCGCTGGAAAGTTACCGGAAGGTTTAGCAAGTTTGAAGAACTTAACTAAAGTTTCCTTGAAGAATAATTATTTCTCCGGTGGTGTTCCTGGTGGATTTGATAATTTGGAGTATTTGGATTTGTCTTATAATTTGTTTAACGAGACTTTGCCTGATGATTTTGGTGGAGAGAGGTTGCGTTATTTGAATCTTTCAAATAACAAGATTTCTGGATCAGTGTCACTGGCGTTTGCCAGTAAAATACCAGCAAACGCCAGTGTTGATCTCTCGTTTAATAATTTAACAGGAGTGATCCCAGAAGTGTTGTCGTTGTCTCGTCAGAGAACCGAGTTTTTCGCTGGGAACCTTGATTTGTGTGGGAAGCCACTTAATAAGTTGTGTACTATCCCTTCTTCTTTATCAACTCCTCCAAATACTACTTCAAATGGCTCTGCCACAGCTGCGATCGCCGCCATTCCGAAAAATATAGACGCGTCACCGTCGTCAGCATCGGAAGATGCGTCACCGACGGTGGCGGATACTCACGGTGGTGGTAAAGTCAAGCCCGCAAAAGTAGTCGCTATTGTTGCTGGAAATTTGGCCGGTATCGGCCTTCTCGCTATACTTTTTCTCTACGGGTATAATATACGAAAGAAAAGGTTGCATCAAAATCAAAACCTGACTGGAAAACCCGAAACCAAAGTCTTGGAAACCAAGATTGTGAATACTGTAACAACTTCACGAGCCCAATCCACGGCTTGCTCCTGCTTGAATGGAGTCAATGGAGATGAGTCATCGGAAACAGGGACGAGCTCTGACAGTGATCACGAGAACAACATTCTCACGGTCGACACAAAGGTATCGTGTATTATTAATCAATTATTTACGGTATAAAAAAGTCGTGTAAAGTAGGGTGTATTATCGTTTTAACTATTTATAGTAGTTACAAATTGTAATTTTGTAATAGTTTGTTAATATAAAACAAATAAAAAGATCCAATTACAATAGAAAGACATATAAGCGGGCAACAATCTGCGCCATCACCCCCTTTTAAATGACAAAACCGATTCAAATATAATCAAATAATGTCTTCGAACTATGATACTGATATAACAATAAACACTAACTAATATATTTTCTCGAGCAGGACGTGGAGAAACAAAAGTGTTTGGTGATGGTGGACGGGGAGACAGAGCTAGAAATCGAAACATTGTTGAAGGCTTCCGCTTATGTGTTGGGTTCAAGCGGGTTAAGTATAGTGTACAAGGCGGTGTTGGGTGGCGGTGTTGGCAGCGGAGGGATGGCGTTTGCGGTCCGAAGGATAGGAGAGAGTGGGGTGGAGAGGATGAAGGAGTTTGAAAACACGGTGAGGATAATTAGTAAGCTCCGGCACCCAAATTTGTTAAGAGTTAGAGGGTTTTATTGGGCTGAAGATGAAAAGCTTGTGATCTATGATTATGTCTCCAATGGAAGCTTGGCCGGAGTTGGTTATAGTAAGCACCCCTTCATCATTATCATCATGTTTCTTACATTTCAGCTAAAATGCTCCAAAATCTTTTAATATTTCAACTTGAGACATAATAAGATTAGATTTTCCAAGCGGAATTTATATTTTAGCATATGAAAAAAACATTATAATTATGTCAAGACATAAGAACATCTACAGTGGAGCGCTTCTCACTCCCATAGCGCCCCATTTACTCATCCTAATTAATGTAAATCTAAATCTAAATCTAAATCCTTGTTTTTATTTTACTCATATATAGTAAAATAATAAATTAAATTTACATTTTAGAAATATTTATTTGTTGTATAACAAACAGTTTAAAAAGAAATCCCTTATAAAAACAAATTTAAGATTTATTTTTGTGGTTTTAAATATTTGTTTAATATATAATTCACAAACAAATGCTTACTTAATATAATGTAAGACAGGTTTTTTTTTGGAAGTTAGAAATATATATGACTTTATGATGATTAAAAAAACATATGTTCAAAGACATATGTCATATAATATTATATTTATAATAAAACAGAATAGTTGTTGATGTTGTATTATTCCATATTACCATAAGATTGATGGTGTTTTTGAATTTAATTTTGACCACTATTTCATATAGATTTTATTAATCTAAATTAATAAATAAGCATTTTTTGAAGTAAGTACTAAATCCATATACAACACTATCATTGCAAAGTCCAAAAATTATGCACATGGGCTTCTTTTTATATATAACTTTCTTGAATTTTGTTGAATATGATTTTCAAACCTTTGATTACAAAATTCCACAAGCACCAAGACAAAGCAAGAGTTAGCCATTAGCGTGTTTTATTGTTTTCTTAAGATATATTTATTGCTAAATTTCAGAAAGGGCTGGTTCGTCTCCATGCAACATTTCATTTGATGTTCGGCTCAAGATAGCAAAAGGGGTTGCAATGGGATTGGCCTATATTCATGAGAAGAAACATGTACATGGCAACATAAAACCAAGCAACATCCTCTTGACTTCGGAAATGGATCCAGTTATAAGCGATTTCGGGTTGGAGTGGCTCATATCGGGCAAAAACAACTACAAAACAAAGGGATCTAACCGACACTTTGGTAGCAAACGATCAATATCGTCACGTGAAGAGATGATGATTCATCATGATTATCATCACTCGGCTAATAGTAGCCCTTACATGGCTCCAGCTTCGGGGCTACTTGGGTGCACGTCCCCTTATCATGCACCCGAGTCGATGAAAAGTCTCAAGCCCAATCCAAAATGGGACGTATACTCATTTGGGATTGTGTTACTCGAGCTCATATCAGGGAAGGTTTTCTCAGAAAGGGAGTTAGGACAATGGTATGCTGACTCATCAACTATTGAAGATGAGAAGTCGATTTTAATGCTAGCCGACATGTCTATTAGGACCGACATTGATGGAAGACGTGATGCGGCACTCGCATGTTTTAAACTTGGTTTTAGTTGTGCATCATTGAACCCACAAAAAAGACCTTCCATGAAAGAGGCATTGCAAATACTTGAAAGGATACCATCCTCATCTTTTCAATGATGAATTATGCAACACAAAAGCCCAAAAAGCAACAAATGTCATGAAAAGGGGTTAAAGCCTAAAGGGCATTACTTTGGACCTTTTGACTTAGAAGATTTGTATCAGAATGAAGATCCAAGGGATGATTGATGAATGTTGATAGTTGATTCCAAAAGTATTGTATGTTTTTGACTTTTTGATTAATAAAAAAGTAGTGTGTATTCCTTAAGTAACAAGTAAAATTAAATATTTGATTTCCTTAAGCCTTTTTTTCACTTTATTGTTTGTCATACTTATTAGTGTTTCTTTTGTTGATATCTTCTTAGTTTTTATTTATTTGGACTTAATGTTGAGTATCATATACCATCTATATTACAATCAAATGTTTGACTGTTTTTGTTGTCTTCTTGTTTTTAAGTGTTTTCTTGAAGTAGCTAGATCCAGTAGTTTTTAAAATAGATTGACTTTATTGAAGTTTGCAGAGAATATATAGTTCATTTTTACTAAGATGTTTTGAAAATTGAATTAAACCAACCAGTTAAACTAAAAACCGTCATTACAAGCTTTGAACTCGAGACAAATCTACTGATTGGTTTTAAATGAACCAGACAAATGAGAACAAAGCCGATAAAAATCATGGTCTGTATCTTTGATGGCTATATTAAGAAAGCAAGGGAAAAAAATTGAACAAACTGAAGAAGAAATGATTAGCACGCTTTCATTCATTTTGCTTTCGATATATTTGGGTCTCTTGCCCCCGATGCGGCTACGTTTCCGAAAAGAGTTCAACGGGTTGTGCATAGTAACTCAACTAAAACGATAACTTTGTTTTCAGTATGATCGGTTTTGCCATTCAAAAGGGGTGCGGTGCAGCTTGCTACCCATTTACATGTCTCTCTATTGCAATCATTCGTAGATTTTGAATAAAAAAAATCATTCATAAAAAAATTAACAAAGGAAAAGAATGCATGTGGATGAAGCATAGGCCTACTCTAAAAACTGAAAAACCAACCTAGATTTTGTACAAATTACTCTTACTAAAAATTCTGAAACCACATTACAACCTTTGTTCTAACTTTTCAAAAGTTAATATACAATTTATAGTATTTACTCAATATTTTTATTAGTAAAATAGTGTGTTTTATGCTTTGAAGTTCTGGCAATGCATATTTTTTAAGAGTATAACGTGATCCTTATTTACCAAAATTTGAAACTTGTGTGTTTTTGCAACACATGTTGAAAAACCATTGTTCAAAACAGTTGTTCCTGGTTTGTACGTTATACAATACAAATCACAATCATCGCACTAGAAATGGTTGGTAGAGTTTCAAAGTTTAATGTTGTTCGGTTACAGAATTCTAAAAATCATTTAGTTTGAGAAACCTTAGGTTTCAACTTTTAATTAGTAAAACTCTTCTTCTTCATTATCTTATACCATCAAAGGGCTCATAAACAACCTTTTAGGAAATGAGCTTTTGATATATGCTACAATTCTTTTGACTGTTTTCTTTACCTTAGCCGTTAACCCAACTTTCCTTCCCATTCTAGTTTTTACTAGCAATTTTGAGACAGCTTAAATTTGAGTCTATGATGAGTTCACATATACATGGAATGGTGGATATTCAAAGTATAAACAACAAATTAATTTGGTAATTTGAGCTATCTTTATAGTCATTTTATATCAACGAATTTGGATTAAGATTGCCTCACCCTGTCGTGACCCAATCTGTCTTTCCGCACAACCTCTGTCTAGCTCAGATGTTTATAGACTTCCACCCCGGACTGTGGCCTACCTTTCAGATTGGGGAAGCTAGGGATGTCACTTTTACACCCGAAACCCAACCTGATAAAACCTGTTCCCGAACCGAACTAACCTGACCCGAGAAAAGGCTTATCCGAACCGAAGTAATTCGGGTTGGCTCTTGGGTCCGAATTCTAGGTTTCGGGTCAACCCGAATAAACTTTTAGTTATAAAACCATATATATTTTTAGGTATTATAGGCTAAGTCTTAGCCGCTGACGTTATTAGAATTTAATCCAAATCGACTATTCTGATTCCACCTATTATGAATCAATTGTTTTTAATGCTTCATTTTATGACTAAAAGCAACTAAAATCTAACACCCTAATCGTGGCATACTAAATACGGTAATGTTGGATTTGTTTATTATGATTGAACTTTGTTACATTTTACTCTTTTTAAGAAGTTTTATTGGCTTATTTTTGTTTTATTATTGGTTTATTTACATTATGAATAAAGAAGAATGTGTTACATCTAACTTTAACAATGTAGTTTTTTTTTCCATACTTAAAACCCGATTAACCTAACACAAAAAATCCCGAATCCAAATAAACCGTGAGAGATTTGGGTTGGGCTTCGGATCTTGATTTAAACATTTAAAATCCGAAGAATCCGACCCAAAAAACCAGAAAAACTAACCTAGAGAATACCCCTAGGAGAAGCTAACAAGAGTGATATAAACAAAATTGGGCAAGGAAATTTGTTTGGTTTTATATTGGAAACTTGGAACCCATGAAAATAAAGTAGTTGTCTACCTCCTATATCCAGTAACAAAATCTCAATTAATCTACATTGACAAGTGATGACTGCCTATTTTAACAACATAGTACATAGCCCATCATACCTAGACGAGTGATGACTACCTGGTTCTAACAACATACCATACCCTAAATGCTACCTTTTTCATTAATAAAACATTAAAAACCCTTGTACTCTACTACTCCAATCCCAGATTTCCCTAAACATGGGAATCACCAGTTCACTCCAAAAAACCGACCAACCAAAAAACACATCTTCATCTTATCCGGCCAGAGCAACATGGCCGGTCGCGGAGGCGTAAAGAACAAGCAATGGGACCGGATAGTCCCGGACGACTGCAAACCCGATCCCTCCACCATCCACCGCCTAAACGCTAACTTAATATACGAAACCGCCCAGGACCCACTCCACGCCGATATCGACACAGCCAAAACCTGCGGTGTGGGACCCGGGATGTCGTTTGTTAACGCGGTCAAGGATTACATTAAGGGAGTGATAGATCTGGTGCCGTGTGCTGTTGGTGGAACTGCAATTAAGGAGTGTGATAAAGGGCAGAAGCTGTATGAGGATATGGTTAGGAGAGCGAAAGCAGCTGCGAGTAGTGGCGGTGAGATCAAAGCGGTGTTGTGGTATCAAGGCGAGAGCGATACGTTGTTGGAAGAGGATGCTGAATGTTATAAATCTAAGATGGAGAATTTGATTCAGAACATTAGATCAGATCTTGGATTACCATCACTGCCAATCATTCAGGTCAATTACTAATCTCACATATCAGGTTTTAGTATCGAGCACACGAGTCCAGTTTGTCTGATTATACATTTCAATATATTGGAATATATTATCTATAGTATTTAGGGTTTTAGTATCCCGGTTTATCTGACAATACATTCCAATAGTTATGCGTAATTAGTCAGTGAATTGATTAGGGGTTTTGGGGGTGATTAGGTTGCAATTGCGTCTGGTGATGAGAAATACATGGAGGTAGTGAGAACAGCGCAGAAAGCGATTGATCTACAGAATGTGGTGTGTGTGGATGCGAAGGGATTGGAGCTGAAAGAAGATAATCTCCATTTGACGACAGCGGCTCAGGTTCAACTTGGGCATCTGTTGGCTGACGCGTATCTCAAGCATTTTGGGTAAGCAGCTGCTCCGGCTGCCACGGTTGCTTAACCTTCAGGAACTTGTGGTTGGTTTACACTTCATGGAGGTTGCATACTGTTTGTAATTGATATGTTTACCGTAATTATCCATATTTGTATTATTGGTTTGATTATGTTTTTTTTTGTGAGTGTAACAAATTTGTGGAGGTTAATAAACAGGTTAATTAATGTATAAATCTAGTTATCTATTAGCTATAAGTTTAATAATGGTCGGGTCGAATTTGTAAGATGTCAAGATTATAATTCTTAACCTGCATAGTTTATGGCTCAGGAGAGCGGGAACACCACCCCTCTGTTTTGTTACGGAAGCAGGAGAGGAGACTGCATGATGCATACGGTTCAGCCTTACTAATCGTTTGATATTTAACATAAAAACCGACGAATTGAACCAAAAACATCTTTACTGTGATGGGATGTTTATTCTAATTCTTGCTTTGGGATTAACACACTTGTAATTGGCATGAACATATTAAAAGTATAAAACAATCATAGTAATTGGCATGAACGTAATGAGAAGATTTGCTTAGTTTATGTGATGAACATATTATTAGAAGTGTAAAAGAAAATATACAAATAAAGAAACAGACATTTATCAAACAATCCTAGTAATTGGCATATTCAGACATTTATCAATTGTCTCACATGAACTTGAAAATATTTTGCTTTGGGGAATAACATTTTGGTATTATTTATGTACATTCAAGTTCTAATTTGGTTAGATTTTATGTGGGCGACAATTTAGATGGGCCAATAACTATAATTTTTGGGCTTAATCTAGCCCAGCTAATAAAAACAGAGAGATGATATGTTTATCATTTATGTGGGGTGAATGGAGAAAGGCCCATTGGCCCATCTTAGCCAACTAATGCAAAAAATATAAACCTTTCAAGTTTCAACAATTTATTATGGTGATTATATTTTTCAATAAAGATGTGCATCCGAAACCGGTTTCTAAACCATAACCCGACCTAGAAACCAGTTTAGGAGAAATCGGTTATGTCTTGATCCGATATTGCAGTTTGTTAATTGTAGGTACAAATTGACAAACCTGATTTCTGGGCTGAAAAAATGAAAATTAATAACTATATGCTTACTAATTCAATTAACCGAATTAACTGAACAACATAACTGACCCACATTTTAGTAACTGATAATCGAAACCAATCGTTATGGTTTTTGATAACCGAAGTATTCGATTATTGTTTAGTTTTGGGTATTAACCAAACCTGACTGACCCATGCTCTCGCCAACAGAAGTTTCACTACTTCTACTCGTCAACAACCAAATTATTTGTATTTAGTTTGCCAATTGAGCCAACTATATTTTCAGATATCTGTGATGGTGCAATGATACCTAATCCCCAAACTATGGCTCACATGCCATTGGTTATTGATATGATTCAGGAATCAGGATGTGGCACCTTAACTCAGCCAGAAAGCGTGGTGCAACGATTTGTCGATTTTCATATTACTTATGTTGTGCTTTAGTTCTCTCGTCTTACTCTTGCTCATAAAATATTTTTTTTACACTCAAACTCACTGAAAATCTCTTATCCATACCTTGTTAGGACTTGATCATCCTCTTTTTGTTACATTATCATATCGTGGTTTTTCTTTTCTTGTTTTTTATTTAGACACTGGTATGATATGACACACCTTTCACCGCATATTGTCTGCTATGGCAATTTTATTCGCATTCTACTTTTGTGCTAACCTCTCATGAGCTATGGTATTCTCACTTTGGCCATTCTATGTTTGTATTAACTTCACATGGCACATTACCTTTACATATCCACCCTCACACGGTGTATCATGTTTGGTATTGTTTTTTATCGCGTTTAATAACAAAGTTAGCACTTTACCTTTTTATATTGACTTAATTGTTATAGCACACATACTCAAATAATAATTACATTCTTTTTTATAATAATAAGAATCTGATCATATAAGTTAAATATGCCTCGACCATGAAACTACCGAAGTGGTTATATATATGCCTCGATCAATATGTGCATCGAACGTCCAAGGGCCACTTATATTGCTTTATATCTGCATGAAAAGAAAATGACTAAGCTACAAGTTCCAAGGTTTTGGACGTTGTGATTTACCTATCAAAATTTTACAACCTGTGATAATGTATATGTGCGATACTTGTGCTAAAAACATTTTAGTAAAATATTGATTTATGGGTTAATTTGAGATATTTGTTGGTCAAAATGTCAAACGGGATCTTTCTATCATTTATCTTTAGTTACCGTTTAATAACCACCGTTAAGTCACACTTTTGTCTTTTCTCAAGCATGTATTTACTCATTTTTCAATCCATGTTCATGCATTAACCTTTTGTATAATAATTAATTTTCTCTCCTTTCTCTCTCTTGATCTCTTAAATGCACAATTTATTTTTCATTTAATACACATTTGATTATGGTCGAGGAAAGCAAAATCTAATTTGATTTGAAGTATGGTTTGGTTAAAAAAAATTCATAACCAAAAATCCTTATTAAAGAAGTCAAAGAACCCGGCGATGGAACTTGTGAACACCAATACCTTGCTTGTGTAATTATGTTGAGAGGAAATTTATCATGCTAGTATAAGTCAAACAGCAAATTAAGTTGCAATTTTTTTTATTTTATACAATGACATATAGTCTTTTGTTTCTTCTAACATTATATTAATCACTAATCTTTTTTACAAACCAAATGCCGTCAAATCCTACGAGGAAATTGTTTTTGAAGTGACCATGGAGTATAGTAAAAACAAGGGGAAAAACGTAAAAGAGCAGTCATATTTAGCAATGAAGAAGGCAACCACCAACCATGAATTTGAGGGTCAAACAACTTTCACCCACCCCACCAATAAAGAAGTTACAAAAGAATCTATAATAGTTAATAAAAGACCCTAAAGTTGAAATCTTTTGCATTTATGCACCCAATTTTATTTTTATTTGTTATCGTCTCATTTGTTTGGTTTGAGGTAAGAGGTGTAAAGTCCAACCACCATCATCGTTCCTAGTTTCTTCAACCATAGTTCGGGCCCTTATGAATAACAATACAACCTAGATCAGACCGGCAATAATATAGATTTTTTTTTCAATTAACAACCTAACATCGAATCTTTTGATGAAAGTGTAATACCAACTCCAAACATGTTATATTCTGATTCATTTTTGTTAATCTAGGGTTCTTGTTTTCATATCCAAGTTATCTCAAAGTCTATTTAATTTTTTTTAATAAAATTTGGTTATGCTTGCTAGAAAGCGAGCGAACGAACGCCGGTCTACCCCTAACATCTGAGGGTGGTGGTGGAGTGGCCTAAGTTGTTTTTTATTAATTCATTTCACTAATAATTTACATTGATTGTTGATCATTTTAAACCAATTTAACAAATGTTAACCTAACACATATACACAACATTTTAAAGTTATACAATAACTACGTGACTAGAGCTAAACCACACAATATAATTAACTCAAACTTCATTTCAGTTAGGAAGTAGAAATTAAATCTAAAATAGTAGAACTATGAAAATCAAAGAAGGCTTTTCATGGTAGTGTGATAATTGCTTGTTGGAGGATTTGGAAGGTGAGGAACGAGAAAGTGCTCGAAGGAAAAGGTCAAGATTGAGGAGATTATAGGGGATATAAAGTCGTCTGGCTTTTATGATACAAATATAGGTCGAAAAAGAGACCGTTAGATTGGTCTAGTTGGTGTAAGTTTGAGTTAATTTAATCTTTCTTTGCGTGCATGGTGGCCTTCCTCTGCCTTGTGAAGGTGGTCTGGTTGTTGGTTTTTTTTTTTTGGTTAATTTCACGGTTCGAGAATAATAATATTAATAATAATGAAACTCAAAGGGGGTGTTTTAGCAGGTAACAAAACTTAGTGGGCCCAAAAGTTAGATCCACCATGATACTGCTAGGTAATAATTTATTACTTTGCCACAAGTGGAGTAAACCCAGATCAAGCGCGTGCAAACACTCACCCACCTACCGCACACTAAACCCCTTTCCCCACGCGCCTGTATACTAAATACCATCATTCCGCCCACTTTATACCGGCGTACAATAACAATGGCAGCTTCAGCTTCATTTTCATCAAGCCTATTATCATCCGGATCAGCCATCAAACAAAACAACTCTCTATCATCCCTCAAATGGAAGCTTCCAGCCACCGTCTCTCTGCCACGTCACCGCCGCCGTACGCCGCCAGCATTCGTGGTGGTCTCCATGGACGCCAAGCCCACGGTTCTAGTAGCCGAGAAGCTAGGCGCAGCAGGGCTCGATCTATTGAAAGAGTTTGCCAACGTTGATTGCTCGTATAATTTAAGCCCAGAAGAGCTTTGCACCAAGATCTCGCTATGTGACGCGTTGATTGTACGGAGTGGGACTAAAGTGAGCCGTGAGGTGTTTGAGAGTTCGGGTGGGCGGTTGAAGGTTGTGGGTCGGGCTGGGGTTGGGATTGATAACGTGGATCTGGGTGCGGCCACGGAACATGGGTGTCTTGTGGTTAATGCGCCCACGGCTAATACGGTTGCGGCGGCTGAGCATGGGATCGCCTTGCTTACGGCTATGGCTAGGAATGTTGCTCAGGCTGATGCGTCTATTAAAGCTGGTTTGTGTTTCATTTTATATGTTTGATTAGGTTATGAATTGTTCTGTTTGGCATTTCGTCGAACAGTTGGTGTGCTGTGTGTGATTTTTGCTACTTGCTTATTGGATCTAGGTTTTAATATTTGGTTAGTTATGTTTTAAGCAGATACGGTGTAGTTTGAAGCTTGAATTTGGTTACTGTTTGATTAGGTTATAAAGTATTCTGTTTGGATTCATCGGTCGAACAGTTGTGTTGCGTCACTGCGTGTGATTTTGTTACTTTTTAAATTGGATCTAGCTTTTTACTATTGTTTAGTTCTGTTTTAAGTATATAGAGCGTTGTTTGCTAGTTGAATTTTGGTTATTGTTTGGTTAGGTTACAAAATGCTTTGTTTGGCATTTTGTCGAACAGTTGGTGCTGCATTTGATCTTTCTGTTTTTCATTTGTATCTAGCGTATCTAGATTTTAACTTTTGTTTAGTTCTGTTTTAGTAGATATGTCGTTATTTGCCACTTGAATTTTGGTTGTTTGATTAGGTTTTGAAATGCTCTGTTTGGAATTTCGTCGAACACTTGTGCGCTGTGTGATTTTGCTACTTGTTTTTAGTTGGTTTTAACTTTTAAGTCTTGTTTAGTTCTGTTTCAAGTAGAGATGGTGTTGTTTGCCACTTGAATGTTGGTTATTAATTGATTAGGTTATAAAATATTAAAATGTTCGGTTAGGTATTTCGTCAAACACTTGTCCTGCGTGTGATCTTGCTACTTTTCCATTGGATCTAGCTTTTTAAAGTTTTGATTGCCACTTGAATATTGGTTATTGTTTGATATGGTTATTAATTGTTCTTTTTGGCATTTCGTTGAACACTTGTGTTGCGTTTGATCTTGCTACTTTTCAGCTGGATTTAGCTTTCATCGCTTGCTTAGTTGTCGGTTATTGCTTGTTTGAAATCATCTATGATGTTATGATACATGGATTTCGATTCTTGAAAAATGAATACATATGTTCACCCAGTATTAACCCAAACTTTTTGTGCTCAATTTAGGGAAATGGCAGAGAAACAAATATGTAGGTGTGTCACTAGTTGGCAAGACACTTGCAGTGATGGGATTTGGAAAAGTTGGAACCGAAGTTGCGAGAAGAGCGAAGGGGCTTGGTATGCACGTCATAGCACACGACCCGTACGCACCAGCCGACCGTGCTCACGCCATAGGAGTTGACTTGGTCAGCTTTGATGAAGCTCTCAAAACCGCTGACTTCATCTCTCTCCACATGCCTCTCACTCCTGCCACTTCCAAAATCTTGAATGATGAAAACTTTGCAAAGATGAAAAAAGGCGTCAGAATTGTTAATGTTGCACGTGGTGGTGTGATCGATGAGGATGCGTTGGTTCGAGCGCTTGATGCTGGCATTGTAGCGCAGGCTGCACTTGACGTGTTCACGGTTGAACCGCCACCACAAGATAGCAAACTGGTTCAACATGAAAATGTAACCGTTACTCCTCATCTTGGTGCTAGTACTATGGAAGCTCAGGTTTGTTGGAGTTTGTTACAGTTCGTTAAGAATTTGTTTACTTTTGTTACTAATTTAATTTATTATTGTTAATGTTTGTAGGAAGGAGTAGCTATTGAAATAGCTGAAGCGGTTGTTGGAGCTTTAAAAGGTGAACTTGCATCCACTGCAGTTAATGCGCCCATGGTTCCAGCTGAGGTGCTAACCGAGCTAAAACCGTACGTAACACTAGCCGAAAAGCTCGGGCGGTTAGCAGTTCAGCTAGTGGCAGGCGGGAGCGGGGTGAAGTCGGTTAAGGTCACATACGCATCAGCCCGAGCACCCGATGACCTAGACACTAGACTTCTCCGAGCCATGGTGACCAAAGGTCTAATCGAGCCGATTTCTGACGTTTTTGTCAATTTGGTCAACGCGGATTTCACTGCTAAACAACGTGGGGTCCGGATTAGTGAAGAGCGTGTGATCCTAGACGGGTCACCCGAACGTCCACTAGAGTCGATTCAAGTTCAGATCGCGAATGTCGAGTCGAGGTTTGCGAGTGCGATATCTGAGTCCGGTGAGGTTACGGTTGAAGGAAAAGTCAAAGACGGGATTCCACATTTGACTAAAGTCGGTGCGTTTGAAGTGGATGTGAGTTTAGAAGGGAATATTATTCTTTGTAGACAGGTTGACCAACCGGGAATGATCGGGACGGTTGGTAGTCTACTTGGTGAGGAGAATGTGAATGTGAGTTTTATGAGTGTTGGAAGGATTGCGCCACGTAAGCAGGCGATTATGGCGATTGGGGTGGACGAGCAACCGAGTAAGGCGGCTTTGAAGAGGATTGGGGAGATCCCGGCGATTGAGGAGTTTGTTTTTCTAGATTTGTAGTGTTTGGGAACTGGATTGGTTTAGAGCCCAGTTTTGGTGAGAGTGTTGTGTTGTTATGTTATGCTAGAGTGGGATAATAATTTAGGATCTAGGATTGGTATTTTTGTTCTGGTTGGGTTATGTTTGGTTTCACATGGAGTTATGCATGTGAGTTGTTATTTCTTGGAATCAAATGGTATTTCTTGCACTGCAAAATGAAGTTTGTGTGTTTGTATAACATGAATAAAACAACTTGGGGAGTTCTTCAAAGACACTGAAACACTACATGAAATAACTTGTAGTCTTGAAATCAGCGGGAGTTGGTTGCTTGGTCTCTAAGTTCCTTTTGTCTACTTCTAAGTTTCTTCTTAAATGTTCATTCACCATGCTTGGATTCATCATTTCTGTGGCAAGCAAAAGCTTCAGTAACGGGTTGATATTGCAGAATGCAAAATGGCTAACTGAGAGCCCGTTTCCCATTCGCTCAATGATTCTAATCACAACCTATTTCCTACATTCTTTAAGTAAAAAATAAAGTGAATTCATGATCAACTGAATCATAATCACTAATTTCAGTACGAAAACCAACAACCGTAAATTAGATTTTAATATTCAAAACTACAACCTATTGACGAATGATAATCCATACTGGTAACTCAATAAGTGACACTCATAACTTTCACTTTTGTTGCCAAATGCCAAGGGCAATCATTTGCATAATCATTATAAATTCACACCCGATTTACACTTGATTTCTACTCGATTTCACTCACAGCAATTTGCTTTGTTATCCATGTAAGCAAAATTGAGTGGAATTAAGTGTAAATCTATGATGATTATGCGAGTGAGATTGTTCTTGATAACACTATCAGTTATGTATATTCTCTTAGTTATGATATTAGTTTCAATTATCAAGTAGTTGGTAAGTGTTAGATATAACCATTAAAGATAACAATTAAATAATGCATGAAAAAATTAAGAGATGAGAAAGCTTATGAAAAAGTAAGATGAAAATAAAAATGTGAATTCTCTTTACATTTTACAAAGAGAGATATTGAGCTCTTTATAATTCATTAATTCAGTTCCACCATTAAAACGTACTACAATGTACCAAACACCTTTTACATGAATTACATGTTAAATTCCACAAAATATAAGAAACAGAAACCACGGTACATGCCACAATCGAAAGTACAAATACTAGAAGAGAAGGTAGTCCTAAAATCTGATTCAAGAGAACCGTGTTAAACATGAGACTAGAATCAAATCTAAGTGTACTTATTTTGTACAACATTTGCTATTATTCTACCATTAGTATATTGCATGTCATAATTTATTATGTGAACACTATTCTTATAAACACAATAAAACCTCTCTAGTTTTTCCAACATAAATCTATATCTATACTATATATAATACACCAAACAAGGGTAAATTAAGACACTCATTTTTAAGTAATTTACAACACTTAAAGCATGAGGTACATGTGTTAGTAAGGGTAAACTTGTCTTTTAAACACAATCCATTCAACTTACAAGTTTGGTCCTTCATCTTTAACCATATCATGTTTTTAATTTAAGTTGTAAACTAACTTCTCACCCATGATTTTTAAACGACTATAGCCTTTTCAAACATTAATATTTTTACAAAAGAATTACACCATAAAAACGAGCATTTTATTCTCTTTAATTTGGATATGATATTGTTATAATTTTTGTCATTTTAAATAAATTAATATGTTACGTAAGGGTGTTCAATGTCAGTTTTGATGGTTTTTAAGTTAAACTTGTGAGTCCAACCGTTAATACTGACTTTTTTGTCGTCCAAAACCAAACTCAACCATTGAAAGTTGAAACCAAATCGTTACTAACGGCCTGATTCCAGTTTGGTTTCACAGTTTAAACTTTAATAATAAATTTAGTTTAAAATAATTATTAATTTAAATGTACCATCAATTTTAACTAAACACCAACATAATATGATACTTGAGAGGATCATAAATAAAAAATGATAATTTTAACCACATAAATGGTAAATATTAATAGAAGATCTAGGACGTGAAATAATAACAACAAAGATAACAAAATGAATCATTCTACAATTAAGTGTTGTAAATAACTTTAAAATTTGTGTCTTAATTTTCCCTTGTTTAGTGTATTATATAGATTACAAAACATATCTAATAATTAATAATAAAAAAACATTAAAATACATTCAACATTTACAGTCTAGTCTGGTTTCTTATGGCCGGTTGCCAGTATAAACTGCGAACCAACCGTTCACTACGTTTTGAAAATTTTGAAACCGACCAACAAACCGAAAATAAAAAAAGAAAAAGTAAAAAGAAGTCACAAACGATTTCAAGGTTTTAACCGAACCATAAACACTTATATTTGTTACATGATTAATAGGTTCAAACACCCGCTGCATCGCGCGGACACCCATCTAGTCAATAATATATAGATATTGTTTTAAACAGTATTACAAATGTAAATAATTCGGTAAGATATCGTGTCATTCCAATTATTGTACCAAAACAAATCATTGCAGTTCATACTTTTTTTTCTTTTTCTTATTCTTTTTTTAACGGACAAACTTTTTTCATGCAAAGGGAAAACCCACAATTTAGGAATCTCTTTTCATTTACTTGCATAAAGTTCGATGTCATCATTGCCCGGCCGACGTTAAAAACAACCACATTTGTCCATCCCGTATCTGATTAGAATCGGATTCGAATTTGAGACATTGCAGTCTCTAACCTAAATTTTTTATTTCTCCTTTCAGACCGGTTAAGCCAAGCTCATTGACTTTAATCCTACAATCTAGAAAGTATAACTTTTTTTCGAACTATAAACTTTTATAAACATTATAAAGAAACAAACACCGAGCAACAAGACAAAAACACCCGAACGGCATCCACAAGCCGGAGAGCACAACCCCAAAACAAAAAAAGAAATTACATGAAAACAAAAGTACACCAATTCAACCAATTTATTGACCTATATTTTGATTTATTTTAACCAAAGAAAGCCTAGCGATTTTATATACCTATAATCTCATTGATTTTTGTCTCCTTGCCTTCGAACACTTTTTCATTTATCACTTTCCAAATCCTCCTACAAGCTATAATGATTATCCCATGGAGCGCCTCTTTCTCAACTTCTCTGATCTTAACCGTCTTATGAAGCTCCAAAAAATCTCTAACTGAAAACCCGAAGATAGGGGGGATTTTACACCACCGATGACATGATCCCAAACAACCGACGCGATCAAACATCATGTTGAAATGTGATTAGCCAATTCGATCCCCATGTCGCATAAGACACACGCCCTACCTGTAACCGATAAATTTCTCCGCTCTTGCGCCTCACACATAGGAATTTTGTTCAACTCAGCCCTCCAAACATGAATGTTAGCACTTTGCCGAAGATTTTAATTCTAATAGAATAGTAATAGTTATAAATAATCCATAAGTTGATTGGAGAAAGGAAATGGATTATGAAAAACTGGTTGCACATAAACCAAAATAATAACTTTTTATAACAACTATGAGTTTTTGACATATTTTTTATTCCATGTATAAACCCTACATTTACAAGTTAATTAAACCCACATGCCATATTGCTACATGAAGCATCACAACTTCCTTCTTGATTAATAATATCTCAAAAGCCCATACTTCGACTATTTGTTTAATCCGGGTATCGTTTGTTTCCAATAATTGCTTTCATTCATTTCTAAGAAAGCATCCTCATAAATCATAATGGAAGCAATAGTATCAATTAGAGGTGATAAGGGTCGTTCCTAAGAATACATGAACCCGTAAAGACCTTGTGCAAGTAACAAAAATAAGGCCCTTAATATAAACTTAATACACACACATATATAATTAGTAATAGAACAGTACATGTGATAACATTAAATAAAACAATAATACTGCAACAAAATTATTTATTTTATATAGTTACACGAATTATGATTAATTCAAAGGCATTTTTTAGTAGCAATCAACTTTTCATATTTATACTCTTTAATATCTCGTTCTTGATAGCTATTAATGTCAATCCATTAAGTCTTTTTTTTCATATTTTATACTATTAAATCTTTCTTGAGGTTAAGATTACCAAATACGTTATATTGCCATCCATGTTAGTGATGGTTAAAAGAAAATTATGGTTCCGTCACTAATCTCATAACCTTGATTTGCCTACACTATAAATACAGAAAAATATTAAAAGCAAACAATTTTTTTGCATCATGAAACGCCTATAACGCTATAAGTAACAATACTATTAAGTCACGCAATTTTTAAAAAAAACTCAAGATCTTTACTCGACGTAAAAGTACAAATTAATATGTTCCAACTATGAAACACGTCGACCTTTTCTTTTTGGTGCATCATGGTCTTAACCTCAAGAAAGTAAAGCAATCTATGTTACTCTAAAATAGAAGTACGTGTGCAACTTGGTAGGTTAAGGTGCATCAACATGGGCCTTTGCTTCGATATTAATAATGGGTGTGCTTTACCACATAGGTTGATGATCTATTACATGTACTTGGAGTTCATCGAAACCACATAAACGAAAATTATAGTTTATTTATTTCATTTTCTTAAAGTATACAAACTTTAAAGAAAATAATTGATTATACTACAAAATTTGACTAAGGGACCGTTTGGTAATCTATTGCTAAATATTAAGATTTAATAGGTCTGATTGATTAACAGTTAGCCTCTGAATCGTTGGATATGTTTTCTTAAACTTATTTATTAATAGGCTACATGAACTATTAAAAGATGTCTTTTTAATAAATCAAACATTCTCCTTCTGACTGATTCAAATGTGATCTTTTAATGATCAGTAAGAGGTTATTAATCTGTCTCTAACTTAACAGATCGCCAAATGATACTATTTAATCCCAGCCTAACATAATTATTTTATGAATTCGTGTCGTGTGGAATATAATTAAAGCCAAATGAAAACGATTTGTGGCGACTTAAAACTTAAATTAAAAAAAACAGTATTTGGATACGGAGGGGACATTTCACACAATAGCGGAGCGAGATTTGGACAGGTTGTCAAGTGTGGACAGACTTCTATATAATATTGTGCTAGCACCAGTTGTCTCGAAAACCTTTGACCATGGTGATCACTGATCACCACAACCCCACCGGTAAATTACAATGCTACCCTTTGGTGATCCATCAAACTTCAAACAACCACATATAAGAAGTTTGATGATCAGGTATATATATAATTTAATATGGTTGTTTAATTTTATTTATAGTATCATGGGTCAGTTAAATATCGTAGTCTGATCATTGATGTTTCATATTCATTGACTTTAGATTGGTTTCACTAGCAAGACTATATATATGTGTCATAGCATCTTTTGATGAATTATATTCTAACCAACGTAAAAGGTGACCAAACTATATTTCTTGAAATTTTCTCACATCCACATGTATTATCCGGCCAGTGTTTTAAACAAAAGCGAGATCGGACTAGATCGATGTCCTGGCAGTTAACCGAAAACTACAAATGTCGAGGATCTATTATAAGTTGATGAATCAGACCCAAGTTAACTAATTGGTTTAGACTTTAGAGTTACCTATATAAAATCCAAGCATAACTTGTCAAAACAAGTAGAACCTGCCGATCCTATCCTTCTTCCTTTGCTGACCAACTGCTTGAACCGGTAACTAGTGAAGCTACAGGCCCAACACTAGTACTGGTTTCAAAATATTGCAAGTTTCTTTACCGGAAATGAAAAAAGTACTCATCACTACTAAATGAGTTGCTCATGTGCGCTTGGTGAGTGTCAGCGTGATCTTGATGTAAATAATTTCTCTTAGGCTTTTAGTAAAAGTATGTGACATCTTATTTTAGTAATTTGAAACTATTAGAAATTTATTTATCAGTTTAGGTGTGACAACTTATTTTCCTTCAAATCTTTAACGACGTCTTTAATTTTTTATTAACTTAACAAACTTAATATGTAAAACAAATTACTATCACATAGAAAACCAAGGCAAACAAGTTTATATCTAATCAAGTTTATACCTAAGGTAAATTGCAACGGTAAAAAAAACATTAAACATAAAGACAGGAACATGTAACTTACTTTAACATATGTTTCGTTAAAAATATACCTTTTTCCAATAAAACAAATATTTCAAATTTAAAGTACTCATAAAATTTATTAATTTTAACTACATATAATCAAAAAGTTCATACCTTTTAACAACCTAAATAAAGTACCCATGATTCCAATAAAATAATTTTCGTGTGATACAAATGTTAAATTTATTTATTAATAAATAAAAATAAAAATCTAATACCAAAAACTCAAAAAGTTAATATACCAAAAACAGAATCCAAAAACATGGACTGACTGACACAAACACTAACATAACACTAGCTACCTACGCCTTTGGTTTCACACTCACTTTCCCACCATACGCTTGCCGGCAGATCGACGTCGGTTTTTGCGACTTCAGACACAACTCCGAAGATGCCGGACAACTCTTCAAACAATTATCCCCTAAGCTTCCGGAAAACTTCCCGGTAAAAAACCCCTCCGGCGGCACTCCGTTCAAATAATTCCCGTCCAAAAACAACCTCTTTAAACTCGTCTTTTTGCTATACTCCACCGGAATCGGCCCTTGCAGTTTATTGTAACTAAGTGATAACGATGATAGTAGAGGAAACGCCGTGAAGTTCGCCGTTAAGTGCCCACCAATATTATTATATCCGGCATCAACAGCAATAATATTAATATTATTATTATTATTATTATTATTATTATTATTATTAACCGGTTTTAAGATCTCGAGACCTGTAAACTTGTTACTAGCGAGATTGATTTGTTGGATTGATGGTTTGAGGAAGAACCAACCGGGTATTGTTCCGGTGAGTGAGTTGTTACTGAGTTCGATGACCTCGAGCTGAGTCAACTCGGTGAAGGATGGTTTTGGTAAGAACCCGGAAATGGAATTGGATTTAATTGCGAGTTCGATTAAGTTCGGGGCGAGTTTTGGGATTGGGCCAGTGAGTTTGTTGAAGCTTAGATCGAGTCGGGTTAAGGTGAGTGAAGTGGATGTGTCGGGTAGTGACCCGGTGAGTGAGTTATGGGACATGTCTAAGGTTTCGATGTTTTTAAGGTTTTTGATGATTGGTGGGATAGTGCCGGAGAATGAGTTGGATCGGAGGTTAAGTGTTTGGAGATTTGGGAGAGTGAATAAGGTTGTTGGGATTGGTCCGGAGAGTTTGTTGTCGGAGAGATCGATGGTGACGAGTTGGGTGAGTTGGGAGACGAGTGGGGAGAGAGTTCCGGAGTAGCCGACTCGGTCGAAGGTGAGTTGGGTGACTCGGTTGTTGGAGCAAGTTAACCCGCATAGGAAGTGGGTGATGTGCGGGTTGGAGCATGGGTCGGATGTGAAGTTCCACGTGGCAAGGCATGAGTAGGTGAGAATGGTGGCGGATTTAATGGCGGATTTGATGGCTTTGAGGGCGGAGACATCGGTGGGGAGTGTGGTGGCGGCAGCGGTGGTGAGGACGAGGAGGAAGAGAGTGGTGGTGGCGACGAAGACGGTGGTGGTGATGTGTTTCATGATAAATGGAGGGAATGATGGGTTTAGTAGAGTGAAAGGTATGGGTTTTTATTGGAGAGGTTTTATGGGGACACTAGTCAAGCATTAGCCACTTGGATTCCATGGAATATTATAATAATGATTGAAATCAGATATTATGTTAATTACTATACCTAAATTGTAATATCTTAGGTTGTCATGTATGGAACTTGTTTATGAGCATTACTTGGTTGATACTTTATAATCTATTTAACAAAAAATGTGTCATACGTGTAGATTGGTTTTGATTAGTTAAACAACTTAACTGATAGACTATGAACACGTTTGACTTGTTTAGGTACAGCACTGTTAGGATTTACACGATTTAAAGTATGTATAGTTAGAGTTAAACTTTGACACAAATAAATATAGGAGTTTTGATCGGGTTAATGATTCATTTGCTAACCCAAAACTCGTTAATATGAGGGGATTTTCACCCTAGCCAAGTGAAGAGGTAGGTCCCACCAGAGCCCAGTTGGACCCGCAAGACTCACCTCAAAGAGGGACGTCTGCGCAGTTGAACCCGCAAGACTCACCTTCAAGAGGGACGTCTGCGCAAAGGCTAAACTCGCAACTCACCTTGAAGAGACGTCTGCGCAGAAACCAACTGGATCCGCAGGACCCACCATGCTCAGAGACGTGACGTCCTTACGCGCAGTACGCAAGCTGTTCCCGCAGGAAAAGCCTCCCAATGGTCGACGTACTCCGCCTGTTCCCGCAGCAACGGATACTAGCCATCAGGGAAGGCTACCCGCGCAGCAAGCCTACACGCACAAGGCACTTAACTCTTAAATAATTCAGTAATGTCACCTGAAGAAGGAGTGAGCAAGCCGGGAACACTCCCGCACAAAGCCGGGAAAACTCCCACCCAAATGAGCCAGTCCGTACGATACTGGAGGATCTTTTGTACTGTACCTGACGAGGTATGGACAAAAGATCTGACCAAAGATACGACAGCTCACTGACAACAGTACAACGAGCAGCATGCTCTTGTACCTAATGTCACTATTAGCCGCTGCCTACTCACCAACCTGTCGGAGCACGTGCATAGCCTGCAGTTGGTGGAAATGGAATAGTACACAGCCGGCCTGGTCACTATCAGCCGCTGCCTACCCACCAACCACCAGCATGGCACGTGCGTAGCCCACAGTTGGCAGAACAGGAATACTATTCAGCCGGCTGTACCTTCTTGGAAACCTACCTTCGGCTATAAATACTCCAACACCTTGGAATGGTATGATCATCTTATCTCATATCTTATATCTTGATATATTACCTGATATCTGCTCTAGTCATTCTCTTAATATACACTTATATTCAAGAGCAATCTAGTCTGATTCTCACGCCGGATGGTGGTCACAAGGAGGTACCCCCCCTTCTCAGTGACGAGCTCACGGTGTCTGTTTTGCAGGTCATCAGAAGAACCATCTTCGCCGGATCTAACCCCTCGTGGGAAACATCTATTTAACCCCCAGATTATCCGTAATCTGCCCGGGGTCACCTAGTGTTTCTTCATTGGCGCCATCCGTGCATAAAAGCTATAACTTAATTCTTTTTCAGTTTTTTCAAACTTCTGGAAAGATGGTTAAGGTTACTCCGTTGCCAAGGCCAACGAGTGACCAAGAAACCCCGGTAACCACAACCACAGCTACTGGGGGAACACCGGCGAGCACACAATATTTACGAACACTACCCCGGTTACCCAAGCCGGGGCAAGTGCAGTAAACCTCTCCCTGGGATTCACCGATGCCCAGTTGGAGAGACAACAGACGAGGCTCCCTCGCCAAACACTTGAACAAGTTAAAGCGTGGGCGGAAGCACGTCAGAAGGAATTCCAAGCTGAGTTGGACGAACGCTTACGTTCCATCCAACAGGCTGACGAATTTGGAAGCACTCGACAACGGTTCAACATGAGCAGTGAGTGCGAGTACTCGGATGATGATCAGGAGGAATCCGACACCGACGCAAACCCTCGCCATAGGGCGAAAGGGAAGCGTAAGGAGACGGATTTCCAGCCGAGAAGGAATTTCGAAAAAACCTTCAAGCCGAGGAACGCGGGGGGAAACCCACGTGACTTCTCCAAGACCTTTAGACCAACTGCTGCAAATGCGGGAACGTCCAAGTTTGCAAGGGACATTGCGGAAGCAATCGCCCCGAAAAGTGCCAAACAGATGTCCAACATCGGCACTTATGATGGTATATCCGACCCAGACGATCATTTGAACAGATTCATAGCGGGGGCAACCGTCAGCAACTGGACGGAACCCACGTGGTGTTATATGTTCCAGATGACGCTGGTTGGAGCAGCCAGAGCGTGGTTCGACCGTCTACCGGTCCACCACATCTACGATTGGGCAGACTTCCAGCAGAAGTTCAGCCAACACTTCAGTCAACAAAGAAAGTACACTGAAGAGCAATGGACAATCCTCAACTGCATCCGAGAGGAAGATGAGTCTTTACTAGACTTCATTACGCGCTTCAATTCAAAGAAGCTAAGTCTGGGCGCTATTAGCGAAGACCTTGTTCGCGCTGCTTTCATCCAGAGCGCGAAGGATCCAGAACTCATCCGCACCTTAACGGGTAAAGACGGCATGCCATCCACATGGGATGCCATCATGACGGCGGCCAAGCGCTTTGCCGAAACAGAAAAGCAACTGGGTAGAGATCTTCCCCAGAGCACAAACCTCTACACCCAGAAAACAAGAGAAAACAATGTCCTTACCGCCCGACTAAACAAAAAGAGGAAGCTAGGTATTTGGCAGTCAAGGTTAAACTTTGACACCTCATCCAGCTCACACCCTCGGTTAGGCGGAAAGGATAACATGCGGTCGTCGAACCGGAACTCCAGATGGACGCCACTCACCAAAAGCGTCACCGAAATATTTGACATCGAGAGGCTCCCATGGCCAAAGGCTCCAATAATCCGAGAGCGTCACAACGCTGATCAGAGCAAATTCTGTGACTTCCACAGGACAAGAGGCCACGACACCGAAGAATGCTTAGACTTGAAGGACATCGTCGAAGCATTTGTCAGAGATGGGACGCTCGCACACCTCGTGGCGTAAGGAATGATGAGCAGGCAATGCGTGTAGAACCCCGGTTGGGGAACACACAAACGAAACTGCAGCTTCAATGTTGGAGACTACATACTGCGTAAACAACGAGATCCCGAACCAGGTGCATATCGGCTCGATGGCACTCCCATCCCAACAACATGGAAGGAAGCTCAATTACACAGTCTGCATGTAGATCAATTCCAAACTTGTAAAGAAAAGGCCCAGAGCCACTTCTAATGGAAATGATTCTCCTTATCACAGTGATGCTGATGGTCTTACATTTATACTTTTGAACTTTCCACACTGATATGCCGGTCTTCACCGCATACATAAGTGGGGAAATAAGTCGTTGCGTGTGGAAGGCGGCAAAACCCGCATAAACACAAAAAACGGCAAACCTTCACGCAGGTCAATTATAGGTGAAGTTGGGTCATCCCACTAAATGAAAGTGCCGGTCCTACCCGCACAAATCATGATAGAGGAAACCGAACTAACCTATTGACAACCGCGCGTCGAACGGATAATTTAATCAAAACACTGATATGCCGGTTTTCACCGCATAAATAAGTGTGAAGAAATCGTTGCGTGTGGACGGCGGCAAAACCCGCGTAAGCACAAAAAACAGATGAAGACAACCTTCACGCAGGTCAGTTATAGGTAAAGTTTGGTGATCCCACTAAATGAAAGTGCCGGTCCTAACCGCACAAATCATGATAGAGGAAACCGAACTAACCTATTGACAACCGCGCGTCGAACGGTTAACTTATTCAAAACACTTAGAAAATTTCTAACGAAAAGATGAGGAAAACCTACACGCAGGTCAGATATAGGTAAAGTTTAGCCATCCTACTAAGTGCAAGTGACGGTCTTACCCGCACAATCACGAAGGAGGAAGCAAAACTTCAACCTATTATCTACCACGTTCAAAGGTTAACTTATTCAAAACACTTAGAAAATTTCTAAGGAAAAGATGAGGAAAACCTCCACGCAGGTCAGATATAGGTAAAGTTTAGCCATCCTACCAAGTGCAAGTGACGGTCTTACCCGCACAATCACGAAGGAGGAAGCAAAACTTCAACCTATTATCTACTACGTTCAAAGGTTAACTTATTCAAAACACTTGGAAAATTGCTAAGTTAAACTAAAGTATGCACGAGCGAATCATATATTGTTTATGCGGCAAAACAAGTGCCAAATTAAGCTATAATATGCATGAGCAAGTCATATAACGTTTACAAAGCAACTCATCCAGTGAAAGTGGCGGTCCTACCCGCACAAAGATTTATATTCCATAAAAATTCAAGTATTACAAGAATGGTCGGGTATCTACCCGCCTACAAGAATATAAATCTATACAATGTAAACCTATCCTAACAGTGGGAAGGGATCTAAAGGTTCAAGCTTCAGGATCACTCCCTCCAAACCCACTTGTACCCGCACCATCAGTTGGCTGTGGCGGTTCAAGGAAGGTCTTAAGAATGGTTAGCCCATCATCAGCAGCAGCAACTTCGTTCACCTTCTCCACCACCGGATGCGGGAAGGCGGCATATTGGTTCACTGCTTGGTCATATACAGCTTCAGTATCCACATCATATAAAGGGAAGTTGGAAGGCGGGATGCCCTTCTCAACGAACCCTAAACCAAGCAGGAAGCCAGCCTTTTCCCCATCCTCATGAGAAGCGTTGAGGGCTGCGCTCATGGCATCGTCGTAAGATGTGTCCGTGAAGACTCGATGCACAACCTACAAGAAAAAATACAAGTATCAAAACCTTTTCTAAGTACAAAGAAAAGCGTAAAGATATTATGAAGCTAAGCTTACCTGCGACAACGCTTCTCGTAGAAGCCATTCCTTGGCAACCAGAGCCTCCTGGAGGGCAGCTTGAGCTTGGTTACGGGCACGTTCGGCTCCACTTTTGTTAAGGTTGGCAAGCAACACTTCCTTAGCAGCAGCCTCTTCAACGCCCTTTAGCTTACGCTCAGTATGGTCAAGCATACCCCTCTGGTCCAAGATTTCTTGAAGCTTCTTGGCGTCTTCCATAGCCAAAGCATCATGAGCCTGCTGAAGCCTCTCTAGTTTGGCTTTGAGCTCCTCATTCTCGATGCGCAGAGGCTCAGCAACAGCTTCAGCCTTGGTGGCCCTCTCGGTCGCGTTTCGAGCAGTTTCCTTAGCCAACCGAAGCTGTTCGTTAACAGCCTGGGCAGCCTTGGAACGGGCCTCGAGACGGGCCTGAACTTCAACCTCGAGGGCCTTGAAGGCCTTTTCCTTCTCCGCAGCAACGGCGGAGAGTCTCATGTTCTCTTCCCGGATAGCCCGCGCCTGAGCCACTTCTTGCATACGCGCAGCCTTTAACTTGTCGTTTTCACGACAAAGCAGCTCGACGCGCGGCTGCATCCGGGCAAGGAGAATCCGAAGCTCATTTGTCAGCCTACCCTCCTGGTAGCTGGACATAGCTTCCCCCAACGCGCCACTTGGGGCCGCGTGACGCGCCCATTCGACGCAGTCTACAGGAGTCCGAAGGGTGGTTCCCCGGCGGATGTTCCACCGTGGAACAAACACCTCATTCGAATCCGACGCTGCAAGAACAAAAAGCAGTTAGGAAAAGATGATATAAAAAAAACAAAAAAAAACAAAGGCCAAATTCACCCTACGCACCTGTAGGGTCGACAACAGGCCGGTAGCCGCCGAACCCATCACCTGAACCTAACGGATATCCATCCAAGAGGTCAGGCAGATGGGAAGGAGGCAGAGATTGGCTAGAAGCCCCAAACATACCTGCTGAACCGGCCGAGGGCGAGGTAGTCGCCGGCGCGTGAGGCACGGTCGAAGCCGCTACGGTAGAGACCATCGGAGGTGAACTCACTGGAAGTGAACTCACAACCGTGGCCGCCGCTGCGGAAGAACCCGCAGAAAATATCACCGCTGGCTCAGTGAAGGATTCCATGAAGATCGCACTGACAGCCGGCGGGGATGATGTTACAGTTGGAACAGTTGCCTCAACGGGATGAGCAACTGAACCAACACTTGAAACAGGCGCAGCCGCCTGGGTCATCGCCTCGGGTAGGTTGACCAAACCTACCGTCATGGGTCCAGAGGTGCTCCTCCCCGCATCACTTTGGAATGCAGTTGCATCCACGACTGCATGAAGACAAGATATTTAAATATAATGGCGGAAAGATATGCAGTTAAAGTAAATGAAGATTATACTTACGAGTTCTCTTCAGCTTGAAGGTTCTGATAGGCGGGGACGAACCCGATGGAGCCGGCCTCTTCGCGCCGCTCACCGTCGTCGTCCTGGGCTGCTCAGAGGTGACAACTGTCTCAACCTCTGGAACAGTGGTCTCACCACCACCAGGGTTCCCCGCCCCCTCCTCGCTCTGGGTTTCCGAGTCAGACCGGACAATCGGATCGGCGGTGGAGGCAACCTTCGCCTTGCCTTTCGCGCCAGCAGCCTTCTTCCTCCTCACCAACAAAGGACCATCTGCGGATTCCTCATCAGAAGATGACAAGATTAGAGGAATTCCAGCAGAGGTTTGAGCATGGAGAGGGCGGGGGTTAAAAAGTTCCTTACCTGGCCGCGTAGCACTCAAAATCTCGTGGCCCGGCGGGTAGACCTCCACAAACCTATCCGCCGTCTGCTCAAGGATGGGCAACTCGTTCTCATCAAGAGCACGGGTACCCATCCGAACGGGACCATCAGCTTCCCGCGGATGCAGAAGCGATTGTAAGTCATTCCCCTCTGAAATAAAAAGAAAAACAGTTTAGCGGAAAAACCCTAAATCAGCAAGAGGATGTGAATCATACCGTAAGGGATAGAGTTCAAACCGTATTCAAGGACGATGGGAATCTGCGGCGACTCCGCCCCAGCATTCTTCCACACCCGGCTCATCCCGAGCATCACCATCCCGGACTCCGCAAAGCGGTAAACCGGAGACTGGATCCGGGAAATCTTGGCAAACCATTCCGCCTCCTGGTAGTTGGAAGCGTGAAGGTTCGGGAGAGCTCTCCCGTTCTTAAACGTCATCGCTATCGGGACGACGCGAGCGGAGATATAGAAGAACTCCCGCTTCCAAGACAGAAGACTGCGTTCGGTAGCGCTGATCTTCAAACCCTTGATCCGATTGACCAAGGTATACCACCCCTGGATGCACCTCCAAGAATAGAAGGTCATCAGGCGGTCGACATGGGGCTCCACACCCAGAATGAGGCACACCCATTCAAAATGGCGGATCTTTGCGATCGCCATTGGGTGTACCTCCGTCAGGTGCACACCGTGTCTCTCCAGAACACGGTATACAAACTTCGTCAATGGGAACCTGAGATTCCCATAGATGAAGAATGCCGCATACACCCCTATTTTGCCCTTGGGGGCATCGTACACCGTCTGGTGTGGCTCAGGAAACTGAGGCTCGAAAGGCTCGAGCATGAACTTCCTGACGATATACTGGTACTGGCCGACGGGAAGAGCACACTGGCACTCGCCAGCAGTACTCTTATCGTCCTTATCAGAAGTGGACGACGGATTCTTGACGAACACGTCAGACTCCTCGGCAGTAGCCTCAACATCATGGGAAGAAGACATATTCTGGAAGTATGAAAGGCAGCGATTTCAGGAGAATGCTCGACAGAAAGGTTAGAGTATTCGCCGGAAATCGCTTGAAGAAGAAAGAAGTGAAAGTGTGGATTAAGATGCACCCTCTCCCCCTTTATATACTCATCGCAATAAATGCGATGAATTTAATGCGGAGGAGAGAGAAAGCGCAGATGCAATGAAACTATGACGCGTGGCAAGAGCAAGCTGGCAACAACTGTTGACAGGACGCGTGCCGTAAATTTCGCGGCCACGCGCCCGAAATCTCGCGCCCACTCGCTTGAAAAAGCGTCTGGAATGACCATATACTGTCACGTCGCCATAACTTCCTGCACGTCCTGAAACTGTCAGAAGAAACCGTCGGACTACGCAACCGTCCCTTCAACAGTTTGGACTGTTCTTATCCTTTCACCAACTCTTCGAATTTCAAAAAGATTCAAAAGTAAGCGGGAATATACCCCCTTACCTTAGTAACCAAGTAACCGTAAGACAGGTGCGGGTACAGTGTTAAGGCAAAACCCTTCACATACCTAGCACCCGCAGGGAATTGAAGCCAGGAATACCTTGGAAGTAAAGTAACCATAAGACGAGTGCGGGTACAGTGTCAAGGCGAAACCCTTCACATACTTAGCACTCCGCAGGGAATTGAAACCAGGAAGGATCTTCTGGGCCATGCTTGCGGAAACGGAAATAACATCCCCGCATAGCGGGAACGTCGAGAACTTGATTGTTTGAAGCTCCAAGATGGAATTGGTTATTTAACATAATTGATCACTATGTTTAAAACTACCAAAACCTCATGGAGAATCTACACAAGTGGAACTCAACGCTCCTGACTTGCGAGGAGGTTACAGACCTACCCGCATCATACCCAAAAATCAAGCAGAAAAGTCGGGAATTTCTGCACGTGAAATTAGAACTTCCGCGGGAAGAATCCCCATGGAAAACCTTAAAACTAAACCCTTTTCAAAACCCTTTGATTAAGTCCAAAAGTTCACCTCACTTATTAACAATTCATGAGAAGAACATTGGACTGGGGGGACTTGAAGAGGTAGGTCCCAGCAGAGCCCAGTTGGACCCGCAAGACTCACCTTAAAGAGGGACGTCTGCGCAGTTGAACCCGCAAGACTCACCTTCAAGAGGGACGTCTGCGCAAAGGCTAAACTCGCAACTCACCTTGAAGAGACGTCTGCGCAGAAACCAACTGGATCCGCAGGACCCACCATGCTCAGAGACGTGACGTCCTTACGCGCAGTACGCAAGCTGTTCCCGCAGGAAAAGCCTCCCAATGGTCGACGTACTCCGCCTGTTCCCGCAGCAACGAATACTAGCCATCAGGGAAGGCTACCCGCGCAGCAAGGCTACACGCACAAGGCACTTAACTCTTAAATAATTCAGTAATGTTACCTGAAGAAGAAGTGAGCAAGCCGGGAACACTCCCGCACAAAGCCGGGAAAACTCCCGCCCAAATGAGCCAGTCCGTACGATACTGGAGGATCTTTTGTACTGTACCTGACGAGGTATGGACAAAAGATCTGACCAAAGATACGACAGCTCACTGACAACAGTACAACGAGCAGCATGCTCTTGTACCTAATGTCACTATTAGCCGCTGCCTACTCACCAACCTGTCGGAGCACGTGCATAGCCTGCAGTTTGTGGAAATGGAATAGTACACAGCCGGCCTGGTCACTATCAGCCGCTGCCTACCCACCAACCACCAGCATGGCACGTGCGTAGCCCACAGTTGGCAGAACAGGAATACTATTCAGCCGGCTGTACCTTCTTGGAAACCTACCTTCGGCTATAAATACTCCAACACCTTGGAATGGTATGATCATCTTATCTCATATCTTATATCTTGATATATTACCTGATATCTGCTCTAGTCATTCTCTTAATATACACTTATATTCAAGAGCAATCTAGTCTTATTTTCACGCCGGAGGGTGGTCACAAGGAGGTACCCCCCCTTCTCAGTGACGAGCTCACGGTGTCTGTTTTGCAGGTCATCAGACGAACCATCTTCGCCGGATCTAACCCCTCGTGGGAAACATCTATTTAACCTTCAGATTATCCGTAATCTGCCCGGGGTCACCTAGTGTTTCTTCACCAAGTAAATTGTAAGCATCGAGCAATAGGTAAATATAAACGAGGATACAGTGTTGCCCATTTTCTTTAACAAGAATTTTTGTTTGGTGTAAAAGACACATTTATAACTTATGTGTTATTTTATGGTTTATTTTAGTTAAGATTTTGCAGTCTATTTGATAACTTAAAACCATAAATATAAAAAAGATTCTTTAGATATTTAATGCATAATTAACCTGCAGCATGGAGCAATCTGTGGAGTTGGGATTTGTTAAAATAAAGTGATGTTGCAAAAAGTTGGTGAACCTCTATGCTATCAGTAGGACTTTTACTCAATAGTCAATACTTTCCCATTTTTTAAAAGTTTCTGAAGAGGTATGTACCCACCTCAACACCGAGCAAGGCGGGTCAACCCACAAGATAAAGACATTATGAAGGCACAAAGCCAAAACCTATGCGCATGGCGCATACAAAACATGCTCAGGCATCATATGCCCAGGCACACATATGCTCGCGCATCACATATGCGCGCGGCGCATCAGCGCGCGGCGCATATCACATGCCCGTGCATATCACATCTGCCCAGGCACACATATGCTCGCGCATCACATATGCGCGCAGCGCATCAGCGCGCGGCGCATATCACATGCTCGTGCATATCACATCTGCGCATGAAATATCTGCGCGTGAGAATAAAGAGAAGACCTCGCGCATCCTCAGGGTGGGCGCATATCATACGTGCACATAATCAACCTCGTCCTTATCCAAATCAGGATTAGGGCAACCTTGATTGTGCACATCAGACAACCTTCCAGAAGGCATCTTTTTAAGGAGTAAGAATATGCTGATGTTGACAGCTGCCAAATGAAAGGTCGACAACTCGGCATGACACATGTATTACCACGTGATTACAACCAACGAGAAAGCGCCAGGTGTCCCAGAGGACACGTGGCGCAGTGCGATTGGAGGAGGCCAGCGAGGTTGAGCCCAATCAGTGGAAACCCTAGCATTATAAATACAGCATCAACTCCACTTTGATGACACATTCATACTCAATCATTGACAGTTACAGGCAGTGATATCACATTCAATCATATTGAATTACATTGACTCACAGTCAGTGACATACAAACACACAGTCTCACAATCAGAGGGTATTCAGCTATTAAGCAATACTCTTGAGATTCCCTTACACACATTATCATCTTCTCCACAATATACTGATTCTCACGCCGGAGGGTTACCCCAAAGAGGACCCCTCTGTCCCTTTCTGAGGGGTAAGTAACGGCGCTGTTCATTTTGTAGGTGGAAGAGCACGGATCCAGAAGAACCATCGGTGAAATAGTATAATCACACCCGAGGAAGGTAGATCTGCTACCAGCGAGTAGATCCACGTTTCTTCATTGGCGCCATCCACTGTTACATCGGCAATCAGATCTCTTCAGATCTACATAAAAATCAATCACCATGGTTTCTGGCGTTCGTAACGTTGATCAAGCTCTGGAGGATATTGAACATGAGGGTGTTAATGACGGACAGCAGGTTCTGAGGGTTCCGCGTGATTCTACGCGTACCACCAGCAACCGTCCCTTCGTCACAACCCCTCACGGCCAGACTGAAACTCCTCCAGACGATCTCACGTTACAAAATATGGCCGGCGCGAAACTGAAAGGACCAATGGGTCCAGAAGAAGAAACAAATGATCCGAATGAATGGCTCATAAATGAGCAGCGGCGTCGGATGGAAAAGTACAATGAAATGGTCAAGCAGAAAAAGCTAGCCGACCAAACACAAAGGCAAGCTTTTGATAAGCAGACTACAAAAAGGCCGCGCGCGCCGGAAGAAGGACATTCTGTTCACACTGCACACACTGAGTTCAGTGATGAAGAAGTGCATAGCATGAGGAAGACGCGGGATACTCATGCAGGAGGCTCACAGCTCCGCGCGCCTGTGAACATGGCGCCTGGAGCCAGAGCCGATCTGGATCTGCACATGCCGTACAGCCCACCAGTCAGAGGGCAAGTGGACGTAACCACACCCTACAGACCAGCCATCTTGGTGAAACACTCAAAGTTCACTGCGCGCATCGCGCAGGCTCCCATCCAGCACAAGACCAAGATGCCAAGTAGTTTGGGTAAATATGACGGCA